>NW_020955377.1:124311-260187 GCF_003031625.1 Empidonax traillii
TTGCATCATCCTCAGCTGCAAGTCCTTTCTCTGTATCTACATGGCACAGAGAAATGTATTTTTATTTATAATTTGTTCCCTGTTCCCGGCCGCAAAAGATTCCCTGGTGTTAGGTCCAGACAGGACCTTTCACCTTACAGACTCCACGGTACGCCTAGAAGTTAGTAAATATACAGAAATAGTTTTTTTGTTAGTACCTCCCTTTTATTTTAATTTGCTTGGAATAAAAAACCGGTGCCTTTACTTATCACAAAGGGAAACATTGAACTCTGGTCTGGGCCTGAGTGTACAAAGAGCTCTGAATGCATTTTCTGGTAGGACTGATTAGTTGAATTTTAGCAACCTGTCACTGGGGAAATTGCACAATGGGAGAAGATGCCTCCCTCTTTTCTCTCTGTGCTACATTCTGTGCAAGAGATGAACTGGGTACTCATTAACAGAAGAGATAAAAATTCACAGAAAAAAATCATAATCCTTCATTTTTTAATAAAATACTTTAAACTGAGGAACGGATAACTATAAATCTAGCTTGGTAAAATACTTGCTGAAATAAACTGGGCTGTGCTTTCTTAAATGTCTTAAATTTGGCTTTTACAGTGGAACTTGATTTGCTAGACATTGTAAAAAAATGATCTGAGAGTGCGAGGCTGCTCCCTCTCTCTCATTGGTCTGTGGAAAATGTAGTGCTTTACAGTGATTAAGCGATCCTGTCTTTAAAATGAAGTGTGAATTTGCTGAGAGCATTTCATTGGAATGGTAGAGCTGAGGGCAACTTAGAGGAGACTCAGAAATGAGACGGATAACAGCAGTTACTGCAACCATCCTAAAATGAGTTTTAGGGGTGAAAAAGGTAAAAGAAGATGTAATATTGTCTGTTAGAGCCTTGAAATGAAAATGTCCTTTGGGAAAAGACTGAATAATGAAAGAGGTTTTCTTTTCAAATGAGGAGGTGAAACTGTGGGCGGAACTGGCAGAACAATGGTGAAGTGTCATTAAGGCAGCAGGCTTTCTTCTGATTTATCCAAGCCCTCGGTAGAACAGCCTGTTTTGTGTCCCAGGTGTGTCTCATTCAGCAGTGAGATTTTGCTGATCCATGTACAGATACACTTAAAAAAATTAAAAGCCCATAGTGATAATTATTGGTGAGCCACCCTGGCATCTAATGCTGACAAACAACTTATTGGAACAAGAAACCAGGATTTCTGAGGAGACAATTAAAGAATTTATATGTTTATTTTGATTTTCAGATGGTTTGTAGGAATGAACAGAGCTACAAATGCAAAATAGTCTTTATTTTATTTTTTTTTTTTGGCTGGTATAAGCCCATATGCCAAAGCCCAGGCTGCCTAAGCGTGGAATCAGTCCAGTGATCACCCTTGCATTTGTGAGGGTGAAAATTCTAATCACTTGTCTCTCATCTGCAGAGTCTCTTGTTAACAATACTGTGGTGATTATGTTCCATTTTCTAGTGGAATATGGTCAAGAAAACCCACATGCACAAAAAGGGAGAGGTGACTGCAACCTCCAAAACAAACTCTCTGCCGTTTCTGCTGAAGCAACAGCTCCACTCTTTCATGCCAATAGCAGCTCACTTACACTACACAGAGACTGTAAGTGCTCTCAGATTCACTGTACCAGTTACAGAAATAGTTCTGAATTGACAAAATTATTTGTGCATTGAGATGTGCAGTATTAGGCTCAACGTATCGAAATAATTCCATGTTGTTTTCAGTGCTCTTCCAACAGTGAAGTCAATTTTTTAAAATGCGTGTTAATTCTAATAAATTACTGACCACATAAGCATGTGGGTGAAGAAAGTCATACATATAATGTGTATGCACAGAATACCAGAAAGGTATTGAAGTCTCAGGAGAGTATTTTAGAAGAACTTACATAAATTCATATGACACAGCACTGTAACTGCATTAGAGAGAAAATTCTGTGTCAAGTGAAAGGAATATTAGTTTTGTGTTTTTTTTTTTTTTTTTTTACTGAATTAAATATTCACTGCAGGGGGAACAGAAGAACTAACAGATTTTATATATATGCACAGTCATACGCTATAAAACTACCTTCGTAGTTAGATCTGAATCAGAGTGAACTTAGAGAAGCTTCTTAAAGGGGAGACAGAGGAAATTTAATGAAGGCAGAGGAAGAATAGTACAAGGCTGATGATGGGCAGAGGAGAGGATAAAGTAGAACAAAGGGATACCATATTTTCTTGGGTTTGATTTTTTTCTCTTAGTGTAAAAATCTACTTTATGATAATTTAATTTTCATTCTTTGTTGACACCACATGTCATTTTGCTGGCAATCTTCTTTCTCACAGAGCTCAGAGTCTGTAAAAAGGTTAGTTTCTCTGATAAGTATTTGTCTGTTTTTCTGAATCCCTGACTGTTGCAGTAATCAAGTTTAGACCTATATGCAGCATAGGACATGGTACTTTTTGTGTGGTTAGCTACCAGCATTTTCCAATATTTTAACTATTTTTTAGCCTGAAGTCTTGATTTGTCCAGCCTACTGCCTGTGTCCAACTCTGTTTACTGTTTTGCTGCTCAGCAGCTGTAACTTTCCTACCAGAATCCCTATTCTTGTGTGAGGATTTCTTAGCATGTAGATGATGAAAGTTCACTTTCTGTGTCCATACAGTGTGTTTTCTTTCTTGGTGACATTCTCAGACAAACTGGCAAGATTGTTGCTAAGCTTGGACTTCTGTATTTATGAGAAAGCTTAATATGAATAGTGAAAGTGATACACATCAGCTAATGATCCATCTTACAGTTACCAAAACACAGATGTAAAATTACTATTAGCTTCAATTAAACATGCTAAAAATTTCAAGACCATTTTCTCTCATGTCATAAATATAAAGCATATGGCTTTTATCTTGGTCTTTTTCAACAATATTCTGAGAGAGCAAAAGGCATTTGCCTCTTCCAGGGTGTATTATGTATACAAATAATGCTTATGGGCTTGATATGGTACCCCTGGAGAGCTGTGGCATCTCATATTATTTCATGTACATATTGCATTAGAATTTCTCAGGCTGAGCAAAAATAATATAGATTTTTCCAAAAAGAGCAAGGAGTCAAGTATTTAGAAACTACTGTAATGGGTATGCAAGAAGGAATGAAATTACTAAACCTGAACACTAAACACTTCTGTGGAGATTTCCTGACTTCTGGGTCTCTGCTCAGTGCTTTTCTGTGCTTTTGCAGCCCTAAAGTGATAGCAGGAAAATAATGACAGTATTGTTGTTAATATCTGCATTACACATATTTGCAAATAGTGGTTTACTTTATATCTCACAGGAATAATATTATTTGGCTCAGACCTTCATTCAGTGACATGTAAAACTGATAGGGGACCAATATGTTTTGGAGATTAGGAAATGTTTGATTTCTGGAGTAACAGGATTTTTATGCCTCGTAAGAGCTCATTACTGAGTTTAACCATGCATCTTATGAAATTTGAGTTCTGCCTTTCCCATTCTTTAAATCACCTTGAGAACAGTCGTAAAGAAAGTGTTGACCATTTTAAAATTCTATTTGAATTCAGAAGGTAACATATATTTCCTCCTAAATATTATCAGTTGAGCAGGAAGGCAAATGAGACATTTCACATCAATCAAAAAGGTAATTTTTGAGCCAAAACTATTAAATTGTGGCATGAAAAGGGAAATGGATAGTGGGACAGGTGTACTTGGGCAACTTTTCATCATTAACATCTTGTGACAAACTCATTTAAATGGAGTCTTGCTTTTCTTATTTTTCCGTGAATTCCAAGTGGAGCCTGCAAAAAAGGCAGGAAGAGAACTGAAGGAACCAATTCAAAATGAAGGATGTCATGGGAAGGCCTTGATGATCTCTGTGGGATTTTTGAAAAGCAAACTGTAGAGAATCTGCATATCTATTTTTTTCTTTTGCTGAGACACGTATGTACCCGCTGGACTTTCACAAGGAATATGTTTACATCTAGTACCTATATTCTTTTCCTAGAATTAATTAATCAATGAAATGGATTTACTTCTCCTCATGGTCAAACTTATTGAGTTATTGATGATATATTGATTTGCTGAGCTTGTTTCCCAAACACATTTTTAATGGCTCTCTTACTTTTATGTTTTTATTGGCTTGCTCTCCATTTAAGTTACGTTTCTTTTTAATTCACAAAGGAGTTTGCCTGGTGTTTATCCACATTCTGAGAACATGCTGGTGCATATTTCTTCAACTTAATTGCTATTGAAAAAACATGCAGGCCAGTGTATGCCTTCCTCACATTTCTTTGTTTGCTTGTTCATTTTACACTGTTTCTTGTCTAAAAGGTCCTGGATTGTTTGTGCAAAAAGCTTCTACAGGAAATCTGAAAAAAGTGAAGGCTGACTTTCAATACCCTTGTTGCTAATTGCATAGCATCATGCTTGCTCAAGTCCTATCCAAACTTTACAATGTTGTGGAGGTTTAGATGCATTTACCATCAAAAATGAGTTTACTTTAGCTTTTAATGCTGCATTTATTTCCTGCAGCATTGGCTTGGGTTTTTTTTAGATCCTCCAATTGAGAGTAGAGGACATAAAGCCTAAGCATTAACAGAAAAAAATATTTATTTCATTATTTGACCTTGAATTCAGTTACAAGCAGGATAGGGAAGTAATGCTTTTGAGTATATTGATGAGTCATTTAAATGTCTACCTTTGCAGCACAGAGGTAAAGAAGGTAGCTGAGAATGGGAATGACCTCATCATGTGGCGCAGGTTCACCTCACTAACAGGTTCAGGTGGTGGAGAAGGTGGAAAAGCCTCTCTCTTGTCCAAAACACCAGATACCTGAGCATTTGCCTGGCACTTGTACCAACCTAAGTTATTCTTTATTCAAGTGCACCAGGGTGAACTTCACTGGGCTGAACAAGGAAACAACCTACTTTTGTTCCAAAAACAAAACAAGAGAAACAAAGAATGAAATGAGGACACGCCGTCACTTATACAGTGACTTATACAGAGAGAGCACCCTCTTCTTCTGGATTTGAGAATGTCCTTCCTCACTTTTCAATTGTACAGATTTTCCTTATCCCAAAGAGTAACATAAAATACAAGACAGGAATTTATAGTTAAAGTTTTAATCCACTGGGGAATTCATTCCAATTATGGGCAAAATGTTGAGCCAAATCTTCACGTCCTGACAGTGCAGCTGTTCTTGGCTGTGCACAGGGCACTGCTCCCAGAGAAATGCATTTAGAGATCTCAAACACATGTCATGTCATGCATAAGAAGGCTTCTGTCAGGTGAGAAATACAAAGTGAAATGATGATTTTCTAACAAGAATATTCTCCAGTTCTCTGTGGAGTTAAAAATGGAGTTTATGTTGCCCTGAATGAGCTTCTCCCCCCACCCTCCAGTGACACATTTAATCAGATATAACATCTTGTATGCAATTTGTGTTTACTGGCTCATGTATTATTGCTTTTACAGTATTCTAGGATTTTCTACTTTTTTTGTAACCTACTCACATTATCTCACAAAACCTTAATTTTCTTCCACTGAAAAGCTTGGTCTCTGATGCTTTCAGGTTTGACCCTACTTTTGCCAATCCTCTTTTTTCATTTGCAGAGGTATTTATAATAGTTTGGGAAAAAATTTACTTCTTCATGTATAAAAGCCAGCACTAGCTGTGTTACCATGGTAACTGACTCCTCTTTCTTGGAAATTAATGAGATTCTTCATCATTTGGCCCTGCAGGAACACTGGTTCCACTAACAAAATTTGACTTTATCTGCCTTTGGATACCAGTGACCTGGTTCTCAACCTGATATGCAAGCCCAGTGATTTAACTTAGCTCAACTTCATCTGACTTACCTCTGGTTTACAGTGGTGAGAGAAAAGAAAAACAATGATGTTCAACTATGCACATTTTGGTACAATTTTAGTGGTGGTTGTTGATGCAGGATTTGATCATAAATTTGATCAGGGTTGAATCACAGACAGATTTGGGTCCGTAAGAGAACAGAAGTCTCATATAGTTTAAAAGGTTTAATCTGATAACTCTTGAGCAGATTACTTCTCTAAAGACTTGGATCATTCTCCTCGCTGCCATTTTCTTCATAGATGTTTTGCATCGTGAGCTGGAGAGGTTGAGAGTAGGAAAATACGTAAGAAATACTTTGCTCTGACTTTTATATCAAATCTAATTAAGCATTTTCACAAGGAAATTCGAAGTTTCCCTTGACCCTTCTGTGTAAGAAGTATCATAGATCCCTATCATCATATAGGCTGGAAAAGACCCTTAAGATCATCGAGTCCAACCATTAGCCCAGCACTGCCAAGTTCACCCTTAACCTAAGCATGACTTAGACACATGTTTTAAATTCCTTCCAGGGATGGAGATTCCACCACTTCCCCAGGTAGCCTGTCCCAGTCTTTGATATCTGGTTAAATGAAGAAATTTTTGCTAGAATCCAGCCTAAACCTCCCCTGGTGCAGCCTAAGGCCATTTCCCCTTGTCTTGTCCCTTATTGCTTGGGAAAAGAGACCAGCCTCTCTGCAACTTCCTTTCAGGTGATTGTAGAGAGCAACAAGGACCCCCCTGAGCCTCCTCCTCCTCCAGGCTAAACAACTTCAATTTTGCAAATAGAGGAGCCTTCTTACCTTGTTAGAAATCCCTGTCTGTCGAATCTCTTAACAAAGCATCTTAGAGAACTGGTGCCGAGTTACTATTAATATAGGTTTTAGGCTGCAGGACACAGAAATATATTGATATTCTTTTCCTCATTCCCTGCTTTCATTGATTGACTTATTTAACAGCCAGCAGGAATCCTTTTTTAATAGCATTCAACTGCACAACATTATTTTTATGCTTGCCATATTGATAAGAATGCAGACTGAAAACACATCCAGAGTTTTTAGGCAGTTTACAGTACTTTTATCTCATAATCTTGTCAATACTGCATTTCAAAATTGCACTGATGTTGATTAAAAGCCATTTATGTCTTGAGAGACTTTTTTCCTTCCTCACACTGCCCTTAGAAATGTTGGCTAACAAACCTGTTGTGTTTCTTCTCGAAAAGCTGGAGTATTGAGGAGCACTGTCCCCTTTCTGTTATTACAGAAGGGGAAGAAAAAGAAAGGCATGTTCTTTTCAATAATCATACCTGTTTTTAGAAAACCCCATCGTGCTCCATACATCACTGAAGAATTTCACTTATAAAAACAGTACATTTGGCCAGGCTAAGGTTCACTGCTTTAGAAAAGGTTGTCAGTATAATACCAATATTGTTCTTAACTATATGATGAGTTACAGAAGATTTATCAAGAAAGGATGTTTTAATTAAAATGAAAACCCTTGTCAAGAAAATAGCTAATGGAGACATTCATCCTTCAGCATCATTCACTCATCTGTCATAAGGTGCAAAAAAGTTCTGTGTTTTTTATGCTCTGCATTGAAATTCCTGCTGGTATTGAGGCTGCAGCTGGTTATCTATGATCATGTGAGTGGCATTCATTGAGTGGTGAATGTACACTTCCAGTTTGTTCCCAGTGAACTCTAGAAGCTATGGTTGGTGGAGAAAATCTGTTGGCACTGACCTTTAGAACCCTGCTGCCCTTACTGTGCAGTGCTACACTTCTCTTGCTATACTACTGCGTTTCTATTTTTTCTCCTGTGTGTGTGTGTGTGTGTGTTTTCTTACAGAACTGCCAACAAATCCTATGTTATGATGCTTCCTAATTGCTTTCTCTATGTCTTAAAGCACACCTAGCTCCAACAAGCTCGCCGTGGGCAGGGGCACCTTCCACTAGACTGGATTGCTCAGAGCCTGATCCAATGTGCCACTGAACACTTCCAGGGGTGGGGCAGCCACAGCTCTCTCGTGGCAAAGAATTTCTCTGTAGTGACTAACATTGCCTACTGTCCTTCAGCTTTAGGTCAAAAGGACTTTGTCCTTGTCAAAAGTCCCTCTCCAGCTTTCTTATAGGCCCCCCCTTCAGATGCTGGGAGTCTGCAGTGAGGTCACCCCAGAGCCTTCTCTTTTCTATGCTGAATAATCCCAGTTGTCTCAGCCTTTCCCTGTAAGACAGGTGTTCCAACCCTCTGATTCAACTCTCCATGTCCCTCCTCTGGACTCACATGTCCAGTTTCTTATCCACCAGCACCCCCAAGTCCTTCCCAGAAGGGTTGTTCTCAATTCCCTCATCCCCCAGTGTTTATCAATATGGGGAATTGCCCCAGCCCCAATGCAGCACCTTGCACTTGGCCTCACTGAACCTCAAAAGGTTCCCATGGACCCTCTTCCTGAGCTTGTTCAGGTCTCTCTGCATGGCATCCTGGTGGCATCACACCTTCAGGAGTGACAACAACACTGCTCAGCTTGGTGTCCTCCGCAAATATGCTGAGGGTGCATCTGATGTCACTGTCTGTGTCCTCCATGAGGACGTTTTTTTATTGTTATACCTCGTAAAATACAAAGTACAGTGCAAAAAGCTGTAACACCTTAAAGGATACCCATCTTCATCTCACCTGCTTGCCATTCATCTAAGAGAGAGGAGACATAAATGGAGCTGACCTGGTGGGAGCTGAAGCTTCAGATGAGAAGAAGCTGTTGCCAATACTGAGAGGTGTTTTCCTCCTTCAACCTTTTCTGCCCCAAAGCCCTCCTTTCACACTATGAATTTTGGCATGTCCCAAGGGTGTGGAACAATCACATGTGGGATTTGATGACTTTGGTCTTACATGCAATGCACAAAACACGTTCTCCTTCAATTACACCCCGAGTGGTGTGGAAGTTAATACGTTAATGGGGCTAAATGAGGGTCTTGGTAACTTTTGGTCAGGATTTATAGTTGACAGAAGAGGTGGAATGAACACTCTGGTCCTCCTCCACATTCTGAGGCAGAGTAAAAGCTGCCTGACCTCCATCAGAGGGTCTTTGTGAATGAGCCAGATTTATAACAAGGGTTGTTTTTTCTTTTCCTGGTGAAGGGAGTGTGTCAACTGTCTGGTACAGGGGCTGAAACAACATCAGGCTGCGAGACCTCTGCTTCATTCCAGGCATCGTTCAGTTTTTAGGCATTGCTGCAGCCAGATGCAAGATAAGCAAGAGGCTCAGCTCATGTTTTTCTCAACCAACCTTATCCATTCATCACCATCTTAAATCAACACTGTACAATTCTGACCATTTACCACAGCATTTCCTGCTTAGCCCGAGTAATTCCATAGCTCAGTCCCATGTGAAGCAGGTATAAGAGAAATAGTTCTATGATGATAAAGGCACAGAGCACTTTGGCAGGCTCTGCACCATAAAGAAAAGCTCAGTATTTTCTCATGAGGATGTGAAATAAATTCCTTTACATAGAATTCTTTCCATTTGTGTCATGGGCCTTTATCAAAATCTTAGGGGAAAAATAACATCCTTTTTGACTATGCATGTATTCATGTTACCTGCATTCCCAGAAACAGCCTGTGGTGCTGTTAAAGCACTCCATCTGTTTACAAATTGCAGCAATTTTTAAAAACATAGATAGAAATACATCTGTTTGCAGACTGCATCGGTCAGCCCATCAGTACTACCTGCCTTTCTCTTGCTGTAATTCATTCCATGTCAAGTTGGTATTCATACTACTCAGAGATCCCCTTTCTGCATTTGGGTTATAGCTGAGACCCTCTCAGTCAGTGCCTGCTCTGTTCTAGTTTTAAGCAAAATCTTCCAATCTGAAGTGCGTAATACTAGAGTTTCGTAACCTTCAAAACTTATTTGTGGGTTTCTGGATGAAATTCAAGGTACTGGCTTGACATTTACATTGTGCATGGCACGTAGAAGGCACTTTCTTGGAACACCTGACCTGTTCCAGCATGTGGAAGTGTTTAAATTGTCCCTGTGTCCCTCAGTTTTGAGACGTTGTCTTCTCTTTTTTTTTTTTTTTTTTTTTTTTAATATATAATTTGTAATTTAGAGTACCGATTTTTAATATCCTATGTACTTTGCAAAGTAGATTTTTGTATTTTCTGTATATCTATACAAAGTTACGTACTTTTGGCTGAATTTTAAATGAATGCTTCAAGAACTGAATCAGCTACTTCTGTGGAACAAGGGAGAATAATTACGGTTAGAAACTTGTTTACAGTGCTGAAAAGCTCCATTTCAACACTTCTTTCTTGTTCTGCTGAGTTAATTAGGTGTACCATCTGCTAATGATCTACAGCTTGTATCATGGTAACACTGAATTTTGAATTTTACGTGCTGGCATGAAAAAACTAGCATGTGCATTCACACCCTGTCTGGTACTCCAGCAGTGCCTGCTCTGATCCCTGTTGTGTGTCACTGAAAGCTTCTTTGGAGATCTCCCCCTAATTTCCCTCTCCCTTCTTCGTTACAAGTTAACAGGGAAGAAACTGCACATATCATTTTTGTACAAATCCTGCCAATAAGCACAGAAGTGTCAGAGCACTAGCTGTTAACCCAGTTAGCTGCTGTGTTGTTCTTTTCAGGCCGCAGCTGTCGGGTTATTGTGGTTATATCAGCAACGCTATACGGGGACTGCATCAGAGTCCTATTCGTCGCTGCGGTGAATAGGACTCTGTGTGTGTGTGAGGATGTTTTATGACGTTTGAGAGTCCCTCCTCCAGCATGAAACGCAGCACACCCTGTTCTGAACAGTCCATGAGGCCCCAGCCACAAGCTGTAGGATGTGTGATGCAAAGGAGACTCAGTGCCTGTGACATGTTCGGTGCTCTGTGCATAAAAAAAATCGGGAGTGTTACTCTGGGTGTTACTTACCGAGGGGGCAGAACCACAGGAAGAAGCCTGCATGTGTGCTTGGTTTTGTGAAAAGAACAAAAAATGGTAGGAGCTGGCAAAGAAAAAAATATCTTTATCCAGAAGCTTAAGAATCCGAATGTAAAATCCGGTATATTTGGCTTGGAGATGTTGGTTTGAGGTCTTTAAACACCGAAAGGGTGTTAAATAAGCATCCAATGCCCATATATAGGAAACAAAATAATTTTCTGTTTGTTATTTAGCTCTTTCTTTGCTCTTGGCCCCCTTTTTAAATGAGTTTTCAGCTTATTAATAGTATAAAAGCTTATTAAATGCCCCAAACCACTGCTTTTATTTCCTTTTTTGTTTTTTTTTTTTTTTCTTTGCCGTAACATATTTTCCTTGTATGTCCTTCTGTGTCTTTAGAAGAGACATAAGAGACCTCTTGTGCAGAGGAGATATTAAAGCAGAGATCCTTCTATCTGGTCAGATATTAGTTTTACTAAAATGCATTGTCTGAGGACTCAAAGGAAGTCAACAACAGGTTGGTATTGGACTTACGAGGTATAATGACCAGAATCAAATTACGTTCAATATGTTGCACACTTATGTTTTGAATGTAGCTCGTATTTTGCTGTTCAGCTGCTTTATGCAGCTTGCTCTTCAGCTTGCTGCAGATGCTCTCCAGGAGAAAACTGCAATTCTACCATTGTTACTAAGTTCCAGTATTGTTCCTTGGCCATTATAAAGCTAATTATAATTTTCGGCAAATAAGTCACCTGATGTCCTTCATTAGGCAACCTGGAAATCACATATTCACGGGAACATCCTGTCCTGACGGAAAGGCTGACAGCACAGATCACTGTAGCTTTTTGTCTTCCATTTCAATAATGAATTTGATGTCATCAGTGCTCATTCTTTTTTATAACTATCATCACCATCCTAAAAATGATGCTTTCACTGGATCTCCAAACAGAATCAGCATCTATATCATAGCTGTAATTTAAAAACAGTGAAATGTAATTGTAATGACTCCTCTCAATTATATATTTTTCTTCTAATACGCCTTATTTTTTTTTGTTTAAACCTCTTACATAGGACATGGGGCACTGCACTGGTTTTGGCTGGGGTAGAGTTAATTTCCTTCACAGTGTCGAGCATGGGGCTGCGTTTTGGACTTGTGCTGAACACAGGGCTGATAACACAGAGATGTTTTTGTTGCTGCTGGGCAGGGCTCATACAGAGCCAAGGCCTTTTCTCTTGTACTGCCACTTTGGGGAGGAGTCTGGAGGTACATGGTGGGTTGGGAAGAGGCACAGCCAGGACTTTGGTGACCCAAAGTGACCCAAGAGATATCCCAGACAACGTGACATCCTGCTCAGTACATAAACTGGGCGGAAGAAGGAGGAAGGGAGGGACATTTGGGGTGATGCTGTTGATTTTCAGGAGTAACCATTACAGGTGATGGGGCCCTGCTCCCCTGGGGGTGGCTGAACACCCCCCTGCCCACAGGGAGCAGTGGATTTCCTTGTGCGTGCAGCTTTTACTTTCCTTAATAGACTGTCTTTATTTAAAGCCATGAGTTTTCTGTCTTTTTACCCTCCTGATTCTCTCCCCAGTCCCGCTGGTGGGGGAGGGAACAAGCAGCTGCATGGGGTTTGGTCACTGGTTGAGGTTAAACCAAAACAGTAGGTTTTTTTCAGCTACCTTGTTGAGAGAAAACTAAGATGAGGAAATTTTAACATTGTCTGGACTGCAAAGCCTGTTTTGTTTTCCTTCACTTAAAGCAAGTGAGGAAAAGATTGTAAAATCCATTTATGTTTTCAACAAGGAAATTTCTCCAAAAGCAAGATACAAGCATAAGAAAAATTAACGTATTTCTTGACTTTAAGGACTTTTTGAACTCTTTACATTTTCAGTCAAATATAGATACTTACTTACAAAAGAGGGTGTGTTATGTGGCTGACCTGTCATCACATATTCCCGAAGTGTTAGTTTGTGACTTTCCCATTTTTCATCCTTGAATGTAAATGGGTCTAGAATGGAAGTCTGAAGAAGTGCTTCTTCTCATTCCCTCACTGTTTACTGACTTGATAGATTTGTGGGACAGTCTTTACTGTTTTTGAAGTCAATTGCAACGATAAAAGGGCTTAGCTTATGAATCTCAGAAACTCTGAAGAAGCAAAAACAATTTGTGCTGCACAGATGGACTGTGTTGTTTGACTTCATCTTCTATAAAATAATGTGTCAGTGAGACACCTCTTAGGAAATGCTCAGGGCACAAGAAATTTGAGTAGCGGACTCCCAGAAAGGTCTGTGCAACCTAAATAATCTAGGTTAATATTAAGTCCACTATGGAAAGGGAAAATAAGTGGGTTTTACCTAGTTGTCTGGTTTAGATGATGGGTTTATTTTAATATGCTTAAAATGTTCAGCTCCAAGTTGGTTCTGTAGTTGCCAAGAAATGCAAACAAATATTTTCCTTTTGTTCTCCCATATTGATATCTGCAATATATTGTAAAAGTTATCATTACTCTGTCAAGACAAATTCACCAAACATGGATGGTCCATCATAAGGGTGAGGCCAAGAGAAAATATATACCTTTAGAAGCAGGCTACAAAATGCTATTTTAGAATTTTAGCAATTTATTTAGTTTTACAGTTTTTAACAATAAAATTGGTATTATGGTGCTTGTGTTGTACTGTGTGCAAGATGGAAATCAGTCTGGAATGTAAAGAAAATTAACTTATCACAACAATTTTTCTTCATTGGATGTAATAGATTTTTCTTTCCACACAGCTTCTGCAAGTCATCAGAATTGATTTTCCCTGCATATAAAAGCACAAAAATATTACTGTAGATGGGTATAACAACTTTGTTCTTTTAAGTATAGAAGTGAATAGGCAGATGACAAATGATTGACAATGCTTCCAAAAGTGCAGCCTGAGGAAGCTAATGAGAACAGGTCTAACTGAATGTGAACTGAGTGCCAGCAGTCCTCTTTTGAATCGTAGTCTCTGAACTACTTTTTCACAGACTCAGCTGCCAGATGAAACTGGTTGTCCAGATCACTAGTTAAGGCAGCAAACTGCTCCTTTTTTTTAGGGTAGTTTGGGCTCCTGGAAACAGTCATAAGGAAGTGGATGCAATTATACGGAATCCTTATGTTAAACATTTTTCTGCAGAAGTTTGCAGGGGTATTGATTTGTTTGCCTCTGCACAAACTGAGTTGGCAAGTGCCACTGCAGAGGTCCCTCTGCAGCACTGAGTAGTGATGTCTTTATTTACAAGAAAACCAGTGTTGAGCAAGGCTGTTCATTAGCGATAAAAAAAAAAAAAAAAAAGGAGTTTTTCCCTTGTTTGTGTAACTGTTAAAACACTTCCTTCAAATCTAGAGTGCATCGCCACATGGCATTTCTGAGCATTGCTACATACCTGGCTCTACTTTTGTATTGATGGTGTTGGGTGAAAGGACAAATCCTGAATGTCTGTATGGACATACTGTGTTTGCAGTATGCTGAAAAAGGGGCTCTGGAACAGTTCTAGGTTTTACCTTTTTCCTTCATCTCTATCTGATACATTGTGAAGACTGTGAAAGATCTGAAAAAAGGGATAGTTTTCTAACCCTTGAGCATATCCATGTATGCTACCCTGAGTCTTTCCAGCTTTTTGTATGAGCAGGTTGACTCAGAATGAAATTCTGCAGAGTGTGCATATTTTTTGACCATGGAACTCCAAAGGTGTCATAATGTTAAGATCACTAGGAAAATACTGGGCCAGTGCTACAGACTTGCAGACGTATCATGAAGGAAAGGGTAGCACCTGCGAAGATGAGAGAATCATATGGAAAACCGTGTTACAAAATTTTCTGTGCTATTAGAAAATGAAAGCTCTGTTCCTCAGTACATCACTGTAAAACAGACATTCAGCAAACAAAATCCTATTTCAGTGCTTTCATGTGAGAGAGAAAACCAGAAGAAACACTGTTTATTTCTTGTAGTTGCAAGAAATTTATTACATACACTGTTTAGTCCCAGTGGATTTCTTTGTCTTCAAAGAAGACATAATATGAAGGAATAGAACTATTGAGAAATCTAGTGGAATGTACAGAAAAACAGTTTCTTGTTCATGGGCTTGATTGAGACATCCAGGTACATCCCAGACCAAAAAATATAATGACAGCAAAAACTCTAAAGAGCACTCTGATATGGCGATTCTTTCAGGAGTGTGGATGGAGCTGGTTGACGCCAGTGTTGTGCTGTGCAAAGGAGGAAAGGAAATAGTGATCCCATCTCCTGTCAAGACTGTTTGACATCTGATGCATCACTACAAAAACTCCTGAGCAGTTTTTTTTTTAATTCTTGGATTTCTTTGGGCAAGCAAAGGTCCCAACAATGTCCTTTTCCCAGCTGACAAGCCTGGCTGGGTGCAACAAGAGGGGGAGACAGAGATTCTCTCACTATCAGCAGACATCAGGAACAGTTTGATGTGTCCCATGTATTTCTCGTTATGCAGACCTCCAAGCTTGATGTCATCTCTGTGGGAATGACTAGCAGGTCACAGATAAAGATATGGAAGTAAAAAAACTCATCTCAGGAGAGAAGGAAATAGCAGTAAATAAATGCTTAAGACTAGACTGCCAATGGCAGAAATTTAAGACTGATATCTTAGTTTTGCTGTACTACAGCACAAATTAGTGGCTTTCTGACAGCCTGAAAAATGTAGATGCTGGTTAGATAGAATGTTTTACAACCACATATGAGATTCATAAGACAGTCTCATCTGAATGCCTACCCTTTCCCCAAATTCTAACCTCTTAGAAAATTTTATTTAGAAAATTTCCAGCTTAAAAATTTGCGCTTTTATTAGTAAAAATACCTTAACACTGAGAAATTTACCTCATTTTTATTTTAAAATAATAAATACCCTCTTAACCACTCGGATGAAATGAAATATTTTGATTTGACTTGGACATGCTTCCTTCAGTTTTAAGACAATGATTTCATTTGCCATCAAAGCATGCATATTTTTTCAATTTCGTATCAATGTATATTTTTTTTAAAAAAAAGTTGGGTTTTTTTAATGCATTTATTTTAAGACAGTAGGTAATCTCACACTTTGCATGGAATAAGCTCATTGTGTTCCTTTCGACTGAAATAAATACCAAGCACACTTGTACTGGAGAAACACAAAAGGAGCAGTTTAGTTGGTCAAATCTGGAATTCACTGGGTGTGTTGGTTACTTAACATGTGCTCAAATGTTATCACTTTGGAAGCAGAAACCTATAAGTATGTGGTACTTGAACTGAGATTTCTGATATGGTTTACTCAGCACACAGGTAAATAAACACAATCTAACACTTAGGATTTTAGAGACTGATTTTTTTTAATGTCTCTAGAGATGATATTTTTGTTCCCAGGAGTTCTGATCCTCCCCCAGATGACTGCTTTAAACAAGGCCTTTCCCTCAGGAGTGCTTCATTTCAGAATGGTGCTGTTGTACTTTCATAATGACACAATGCTCACACTTCATGGGGCTCGCCTTTGCCAGCAGAAACATCAGATTTAGGGAATGACTTTAGATTTCCTGTTTAAAGAATTTGAAAAAATCCCCTGTAAGTTTAATTGAAATTCTCACTGTATGGAAATTAGTGTGTTGAATCCCACATGATTAATATATTTTTACTTTTTATGGATTTAATGTATTTTATATAGAATTGTATTACAAAACTTTTTAACTATGTTAGTTTCTCTGCATATAGTTTATGAAGACTTTTTGTTTTACATATTCCATCTACACTTCTCTGTGTTAAATATATCACACATAAACATTTTTTTTTATGTGACTGTGAAACTAACTCTTTCCAGTCCCTTTAGCAGAATAAATCCAGTGAACTGAAGAGCCTTGGGTGCTGTATAGAAGTCTGAAATGCAAAAGACAGTAAGGGCTTTTACTTATTTGGAAATTTTATACAGCTTTTGAAAATGCAGTTTGGGGCTGCTGCGAAGGTCTTAAACCATTTGTTCTAGAACCTGGGCATTTGTCACTGTCCTGTGGTACCTAAAGCAGTCTTGCAAAGGCTTATCAATCAGAATTTCTCTATAACCCAGTGTGGAATGCTGACCCTGAGTTGTCAGAAGGAGTTAGGATATACTGTGGTATGAGATGTCCTTCTCTTAAAGCCACTCATTCTTGTTTCTGCCTGGATAAAGGCACATTAAAATGGGATAAAATATGGACTCTGTGACACAAATGCCGCAAAAGAATTAGATGATGATATATGTTTGCATATTTTAAAAAGACAGCGGGTTTTCACTTGATTATGGTGGAAGGAAGGACTCTAAGAACTGGACCCCACAAATGCTACATAGCCCCCAAGTGTATCCAAACAGAGAGTGGTGACACAGTATTTAGTATCCGAAGCAGAGCACTGCTCTGATTAGGAATAAGCTGTTGATTTTATCACCTGCCAGCTTAAAATGCACTGCTGTGGTTTAACCTCAGCCAGCAACTAAGAACCACACAGATGCTCACTCACTGCCCCCAGCCCCAGCAGTGCTATCAGGAGTAGAAACAAACAAACAAACAAAACCAAAAGCTGTGGGCTGAGACAAGATAAAATTAAATAAAAATAAAATTTAATAGTAACAGTGACAACAGTAATAATAATATGGTGATGAAAAGAGAGTCAGCAGAAAGACAGAGAGAAATAAAACCCAAGAGAGGCAAGTGATGTGCCCAGCCCTCCCTCCAACAGAAATAACCATCTCTCAGCCAGCTCCCCCGTTTTATATATGCTGAGCATGACGTTCCATGGGATGAAATGCCCCCCTGGTCAGTTCGGTTCAGCAGTTCTGGCCGTGCTCCCTCCCAGCTTCTTGTGCACCTGAGAAGTGCTTGACTTGGAGTGAGCTCTGCTGAGCACCCGCCAAAACATCAGTGTGTGATCAGCACTGTTCTCATACTGGACCCACAGAACAGCCACTAGAAAGAAAATTAACTCTGTCCCAGCTGAAACCAGGGTAGGCACCTTTGAGTCATGCCAGTTATGCAAGAGATAGAGCTGCTTTATATGCAACAGGTTCTGCAGTTACGCAGAGGATGTCTGTAAGAATTTAAACTCTGGCACTATGTTCACGATGTTTTTTTGAAAGAATTAACATAAATACTAATGAACAGACTGCAGTGATGTATGCTGTAGTCTTGCACCTGTTTCAGATATAATTATATTTACATTACACAGAGTATGTTTAAAAAAGACAACATTATGTTTATAAGATAGCATTTTATCCAGTCTCTTTTAGTTGTTGATGTTGTCAGTCTAAAACCAATTAATCTCAGCCTAAGAAAGAGCAAGGTTTTGTGTTTTTGTTTTTTTTTTTTTTTAATTATTTAGCATTTTAGAAAATGCTGATTATAATTTCACATCTGTCTTAGCAGGATGTTTTTCCTGTTGTTTAGCTTTTCAGATTAATCTTTCAGGTTTAGTAAGTAGAGATAATTGTGCCCCTTTGGGGAATTTTTCTCCTGCCAGTTTCCTGTGCATAAATACTGCAATTTCATCTCTGCTGTAACACTTAAACATTCAAACTGTGTGCACTCATTCTAGGAAGTATTGTCTCCTTGTCTGGGTCAGACCTGTCTTGCAGAGAGATCAAAATCAATAATCCTTTTTTGTTAGAATATTGATAACTACATGCAAAAATATGCAGTTAATTATTACTGTTTTTACAAAGACTTTGGCCATAAAGGCTTATAGTCCAGGGCAGAAGCAAACAGAGCAGTGTAATAGATTCACCAAGTCAAAGAGAAAATAATTTGGGCAGGAGTGGTTTTGGAGTAGATGAAGAACAAAAATGATTCATACAACAATGCAGGGCACACTAAGGAGACATGGTTTGTGATCATGACAGGTCTGATTGAACAGCAGAATGTGACAATCATTAAGAAATATTGAAAAATGGAGATTTTAAGAGGCATTTATTATTGTAGGTACATTATTTATGGATACTGATCAGAGCTGAGCAAGCAAAAAATATACAGGGGGATACATGCAAAATTTTCCACTTTGTATATGCTTTCACAAAACAAATAATAACTTACCCTCAAACTAGCCTAGATCTTCTATTTTTCTTCTTCCTTAAAGTTACCTACCCTGAAACTATGTGATTATTATTGAGTGAATATATCCCATTGACTAAATAATGTATTTTTCATTTTTAAATCGTCTTTATTGAAGCCTTCCTTCAAAAAACCATAGCTTCAGATGCTAAAATTAAAAGCAGTGAGGAACAAACTCAGTTTACAACTCCCTGTACCATCCTGGGTAAACCTCGATTCTAGACAGAGAGCAGGAGGAGATCTAGAAACCAGGATTTTCATCTGTATAAATGAAGATATTTAATCTAGAGTAGACTATGCAAGAGAAATAGAGACAACTATTGGAGAGAGAACTTCCTGAACAGCCTGAAAACTACCTCAACTTAATAAAGGAGAGAATGGAAGCTGAATGCAATATTTGTAGAAGTCGGTGGAACAGGGGGAGTTTTGGGCCACCTGAGCAAAGAATAGAAAAGGAAAGGAATCAAATATAAAGACAAACACTGTCTTCTAGAACTAAGACTCAGTTACAGTTCTTCCTGATTTGTGCTCAGAGGTTCCTTGTGAAGTGCTCAGACTCGCAGTGAATCACACCTTGGTTTTGGTCTCAGTTTGAGTGTAAAATCTGATTCGCAATTTTGAATAGAAAGTATTCATCCCTTTGTTTTACATCACTTTTAGAATTCCATATATAGTCCAAATATTTTTTGACACTTCTGAAATTGCAGCAGAGACTGAGCTTGTTGAATCCTTCCTTGAAGTGGTGTGAAGGTTTTGAAGTTGTGACCTCCAATTTGTTCATGTGCACAGGGAAGGTTTGGCTCGTACATGTTTTCATCTCCCCTTTACTTTGTGGAATTCTGTGAGACTCCATGAGCAGCACATTTGCATTAATAACGCAGGGCATATAGCTAAATGCAAAATGAGCGGGGTTTTTTTGTCTTGGTGAGCCTGTCACGAACTGTAAGAAGTTCAAGAGGCAACAGTGCCTAGTGTGGCATTCCCAGTGGAAATATGCTTGGTAATGCCTAGAGGTGTAGTCTCTGCCCACTGACTTCATCCATATGGATGAATTTTGGTTCTATTTCAGGTACAGTTTGTGGCATTGTTTAACTTAGATTTGCTTACTAACTAGCATCACTTTGCTGAGTGCCTTACAGCAAAGAATTGCAAGTCATGTATAATTATTAACGTCTTCCAAGTCAGAGAAAGAGTGTGTTAAGTCACTTATATTCCTCATCTGACCTTAAATATTATATTAAAGACTTTCCTTGATCAGTGAGTGAGCCTTTGCTGTATGCAGGAGTCACAGTGTTGCTGTGACACTTCTCTTCTAGTAACAACACTAAATCGTGAGAGTAAAAATACTTTTTTTTTTTTTGTTGTTGTATTTAGCAGTAAATACTATAAACACATTGAACAGGCCAAAGCAGACATTTGTTTCCTTGGCAAATTCACACGACATCCTGCCACAGCTACATATTCTTCACCAGTATGTTGCCTAAATCTTTTAACTGCCATGTCATTGAAATCCAAGAGTATCTTGAGCAACATATGTCCATGTCATGGTAAGTATAAAGTGTCTTAAGAGAAAAGAAAATTGTTTTCCTGTAAAATTCTTGCAATTCTAATTTAAAACTAGTTAATATGAAACAGGGCAAGGAGAATCTGATAAACCAGTGGAAGAAAGGTTAGGAATGTAAAATATCTGAGAGGTAGGATAGGGATGTGTTCATACATAGAAGGTACTTAGTGGTGGATTTATTTTAAGTCAAACTGCAATTTTAGGTTGTGGATTAGTTGCATTGCCAGAATCCTAAATAACTGCTTACTTCACAGTCGTCTGTGTGATTTTAAGCTGCAGGCCTGCGTTCTTCTAGGACATATATTTAAATCAAATGATAAAATATGATATTTACTCATGGGATAATTTTTTTTTTTTTGCCATTGGCAATTGAATATTTAGAAAGTCATCTAATTCTGCACAAGGAATCATGTCTTCTTTTATTTTTCAGTCATGAGCAACCTGAGCAGCCTCATTGTGAAATACAAGACATTTAAATTTTCAAGTATAGATTTGTCCACAAAGGCACTGCATGTAAGAAAAGCATGTTATTTTCAGTCTCAAAGCATCACTAGGATGACTCACCCCCAACTTTCCTTAAAGATTACCTTGGATGTAACTGTCAGGGTGCTTCATTTCAAGGGAAGCAGCATAATTTTTGTACCTGTGAGCTTTTCCTTGCAGAGCGGTTTTGGATCTTTTACCCTGGTTGTAGGCTTTGAAAACTGTTGATGGAGGATATATTAAAGGCTTTAGGAGACAGTAAAATTATACTTTTATGTTCACAGAACAATAATTCATTCTAAAAGGCATGTTTCAACTCTGGGCTAATCATTACATATAATGACATAAATCTGCAGCTCTTTAACTTTCTCGCACTGAGAAAGAACTCCCAAAATGTCTTCTCTCTGTTCTGTTGTCAGCAGTGGTTCATACCATTATTTTCCTTCCTCATTTAACCACATTCTAAGACAAGGTAGGTTTAAAAGTTATTGATACATTAGGAGACAATGCAGAGTTTATAATCACTGTACATTTAAGGAAAAGAGGGCATCTTCCGTAGTTTACCAAAAATGTTTCTAGCATGGTTTAGCAGAGTCATAAATATGCATTAAACACTGAATTAAGCTGGATATAAATTATACCTGTTCAACAGAAAATTAGGAGTTAGCCAATTTGTCCCCTGTACAGCTTCACTAACAAGGTGATTCTGGTCTTCCCTGTGCTGGTTTCCAATTAAAATATTCTCATGTCAAAAGGGCGCTATTAAAAGACAACTACAATCTTGTTAATTATGGATGCTGTGTTAGGACTCACGTTATGCTTCTGTTAAAGCTTCAAGAAAATTGCAGCACAAACAGTTCCATTTATTTGGTTTGATTCTAGTACAAATAGGAAAATTTATTTCCCAGACTCCCACTTTACTGCGTGCAATGTTGCCACACTCATTTAGAGACCCTCAGGTGATTCAGGACAAATGAGGGAAGAGGTTAAAGACAGTGGACTTTAAAATTCAGGGCATTTGTTGTCTGTGAGCATTGGAGAACCACACAGACTAGTTCAATAGAGAGGAGAAGGTCAGTTCTAAGACACTCTTGCAGGAAGTTGCATTCTCTCACAGAAATGTCACCAGATGTTAAAGACAAGGGAGCTAGCTTGGTAGTAGGGTTTTTTGCCCTTTTTTTTTTTTTTTAATGTATTACAGTCCTAGAGGAATCACTATGATGACAGTTGGTGCAAGTTACATTAGAGAAGCAAACCTACAGCTGGAAACTCATTCAGGGATGTTTTTTAACTACTGAGTTGAAGAGGGATGAACAAAGGAAAATTTCTGAAAGGTGAGGTAATGTTACAAAATAAAAATAGATAGAAAGTGTTGTTTGGATGACAGAGGGGTAATTTCAAAGGGATTTTTTCTGCATCTTTGAACATCAGCCCCCAAAGTCTGTCTCTGTAACTTACGCTCTGACTTACAATAGGGGCAATGCAGAACTTCAGTTTGTCAGAGAAAGATGATCACTCCTCAGACATCATTATGCCTGTGGGAGAATCGTAGCAATGTTTGGCACTTACAAGCATATTCAAAGTGCAGGCTAACTTTGCAACACCCCGAGGATATATCATTTCTCTACCAGTACAGTTGGCCTTTTTGTTAATCATGAATCTTGGGTACATCTATGTTGCAGTGACTGCAGGTGTCCCTCAAGAGAACTCTGAACTAGTGTGGTTACTGCTAAATGCAGTGTTTCCCTGTGGCTTTGGCCAACCTCATATCCAGGATTTTTACCCGGTTTTTGGGCAGATTTTCTTTGTTCTGTGCTGAGCAGTGTGCACCACAGCTAGAGGAGGTATATTGGCACGAACTGAAGACACTACACTGGAGACATGCTCTGAAACATGATGCAGAGGGATCTGGCCAAGGGAGACCTCATGCTGCAAGCTGCATCAGATCTTGGATACAGAATATATACAGAATATATCATCTTCTGGGTCCAGAAAGTAAGTGATAAGCAAACACCAGTATCCACTCTTTGAACTGAGATAAACTGTCCTCATACGAGAATCTATCCCTCTCTAGTTTAGGATAATTTTATCCTAGAAGCAGCAATCAGTTCACCTGGTCTTGAGTTCCCAGTGCAGCGCTTGTTTCTTCAATATCAGTGCCCTCCAGGGTAGCCTTCTTTATCTTCTGTTTCTAGTAATTTGTCTTAGTCAGTGAAGAAACTGCTAGAGTTAGTATGGAAATGGAGGCCTGTAGTCCTGCCTTCCTCTTATCTGCTGTTCAACTTCTTTACCTCTCAGAAGTGTGAACTTTTTCTGTGGTCCTTTGCTGAGAGGTTGACAGGGTGTATTTCTGTTCAGCAAGAGATATTCTGTGAGGAGGCACTTTGTGCCTTCCTTTTTCCTCAGTTTTACTGTTTATACGTTTTCAGGCTGCCAGCATAATCCAATCAAAAATAGCTTGAGCTCTCTTCTTGGCTCTGCCTATCAGTACAGTCCCAGAGAACTTAAATACAGAAATAAACTGACTTGCTGTTTTCATTTCCATTAGGAACTTGGTAGCTCATTTGCTCCCACATGCATATCCCTTCCCAGTTTTAGAAGTTTTTTTTTTTGTTTGTTTTTGTTTAAAAGCCATTATAACTGATTTTCCACAGAGAACAAGTCACAAACATAATTACATTGAAGCGTTCTTCATTGTTCAGGCAGTTTCTTAAAAGAGCTAAAAAGTTTACATTCTCAAGGAACACAGGGAATAAAGGGAAACAGCACATAACCACAGTGCTGAAAATGTTTTTTTTTAAATGATACTTGGGCAAGCACACTACACAGAATATGTTGCCAGACTGTGGTTGAAATTTTTATGATGTCCAAGTACTGGAAATTGTTTAACCCACTACAAAACTAGGTGGTTTGGGTTGTGCTGTGCAGTACTTGCTGCAATTACTTCCATAACATGCTCAGACTCAGTATTTCATTTTTTTACTGCACACTCCATCTTATCTTTGGCTTGGCAAAGGATTGTACGAGACATCTTAAGTAGTGAAAGATTATCAGCTGTAACAGACTTTCATTTTAGCTCTACAACTTTTCAGTTAAATTCTCAGTGTGTTATCCAAGGTGGTGGAGACTGTGCTTCTGTTCCAAATGGCAGATATGCAAAACTTTTATTACCTGGAAATGCAAAGCAGACTTGAAGTTGGAGATAGTTTTAATTCTCTGCATATTTACATGTTCTTCAGTTTATGTGAGCATGCTGTGAGCATGCGACGTTCAAGGACAGTGCAGTAGCACATGTGGTAGGATGGAAAGGAAGGGAAAAAAAATTTAGGGCTAGGATGGTGAAAGCAAGAGAATTAGATAGCATAGGGCAGATAAGAAGAATTTACTGTATTAGGATTTAAATAATTCAGTGTCTTGAAAACTAGCTATGAAATCAAGTAACTCCAACATGCCTGTACTATGTTCTTAAGAGTTGGTCTAAATCTGGTATGTGATGATAAGAAATTATATGTTCACAAATGTATTTTTACTTCGACATGCACATGTTGACAAATAATATTATCATAGGAAAGCATGGCATGCAGAACAAGTCAAAGATATTGCCCTAGATATTGCATGCTTATGTTACAAAAGTCCATTAATATATTGGACAATATTTTAGATGTAAACATTATCTTAGTGCTTGGCATTCATAAAATCCAATTTTAAGTAGTTTCACACTTGTTTACTTAATTTAGTTTTCAGTGAATATTTCTGAGCTCAGTGTGGGTACTAACTGATTTATTAACGTGTATGCAGAACATTCTGTTCCTGATATACAAGGGTTAATGCTGGGTGAGCAGCAAGCATTTGGATATTAACAGGAGGATAAAAGGGTTCTTTACAAGTTCATTTTTCCACCTAGATGACGAGGATATGTCAGTAAAGTTAGCTAACCCTTACCCAGGGATAATTTTCCCACAAAAACAACACATCAGCTTTTTGACATAGCTGAGTTTTCCTGCTGTTAGACAACTCCTCACAACCACCCTCTATCTGGGCTTAATTCCCAGATCAGAACTGGGATATGGCACATTTCCTCTATTCTTTTTCTGACAGCAAGTCGACATTAAATGCAAAAGGAGATATTTATTTCAAATACCAGTTATAAATCTCTAAGAAAATAAAGTCTAAAAGCACACAACTTCCCACTTGCAAAGAGGAAACACTATTGCCAAAAGAAATATAAACGAATTAAATTTGCAAATATGTAGGTAAAATCAAAAAGTCATTTAAGCTAAAATTGTGTGATATTTTAACTTTCTCCATAAATGCTGTAGAAGTATAATTTATGAGGGGAAAAAAATAAATGCAGAGTATTTAGAGGGAGAGATTAACAATGAAGAAAAAAATCACTATTTTTCCTTCTGGTGGTTGGAAATTTTAGCTCTTTACATTTGGGAGGGGGGAGAATAATCAAAATTTATTGTTTCAAAAGGCCTCCTAAATTTTCATTTCTTAGATATCTGAAATTACATTAGGTTTGATATGGTCTTAAGGAGTGCTGGAGGGTGGAAAAAAACCCTAGTTACTGAAAAATAACACAATTTATACAGCAACTGCCACTTCACGTGGTACACTGGCCTGCTTTCACAGCATAATGACCTGCAGTAATAACCCTGTGAACTAGTAAATCTTACAAGCATTTTGACATAAACTTTACAGACTGCAGTTTACTGAAGATGAAGTTCCACTTGACCTTTCAAGGATTTGTACAATACAACACTTGAGTCCTTCCAGGGACTGCAGTCTTTTATTATAGGATATGGTTTAGCAAACATGAAAGGAAAAAAAACTTAAGCATATATTAAGATAAACAAAGCTTATTAAAATATGTATCTTAAGCTTTACTTTTCCATCACTTTTGATTAAAAGCTGAAAAAGCAGCAGATTGAAAACTATTGTGATGCTAAATTAATTAGCCATAGAGAGGCATGATCAAGACTAATTGCTAGCAACAGAAAGAGAATATTAATTTTTAATAAAATAATTAAAGGAGCTTCTAATCCTCATATATATATTTGTAGTGATCAGTACATTACTCCTCATGAAATGGCTGCATGTTACTGAGGTGGAACATGGAGAGAGTTGGTAATAAAAATAAAGGAAAATGATGGCATACTTTCATCATGAAAGATATTTAACATTTGGACATGTACTGGGTAGACATGTATGATTCTTCATTACTTAATTGCTTATGAGAGCTACAAATTGTATACCTATAAATGGTATCATGATACACCCCTTTTATGCCAATAATTGATAAAAAATATTTCAGGCTCCCATCCAGGAAAACAGATTGTGTTCTTGCAGCACTCAGTGGGGAATGATGGTAGATTTCCTCACCAAGGAAACAAACAAATAAAAATCACATCTGAAAGAGACACAGAGCTCTTCCACTGTGGTTAATCTTCATCACAGGGGTGACAAAATGCTTTGCAAGATACAACTGCATCTCATGGAAAGAAAGGAATAGATCTTTTAAAAATCAGCAAAAGAGAGACCACAAGAAAGCCCACAGAGTGGTAACTCATATAGACTCTGATGGTGGAATGCAACCAAAAACCAGCATGTGGAATTGCTAGTTTAAAAAAAAAACAAAACAAACAAACAAAACAACAACAACAACAAAACAACCCCAAAAAAAAGTTAAGAGGACAAGAGAAAGTTTATGGGAGGTGAGAAAAGAAAGAAACTGCAAAAAAAAAAAAAAATCCTGTCAAAATAAAACAAGATACCTTTCTATTTACCAGGTTTCTGTTTCTCTGCCACCTTTAACTTTAATCTTTTTATCATACCTTTTCTCTCCTTCATCAGCTTGAACAATTGCCTCTACCAAGTTTCCACCCCTCCATCAATGTTTCAAACAACAGGCCATTAGATTTTGTTCAAAAATAAACGAGAACAGAATCCTTCCACCTCTCCTGAAGGAAAGCTGAAGAAAGCAAAAAGCTCAGATATTTTATCCTTCTCTGTAGGCCCTGCTTAGTCCTCCAGCAACATAAGGCTGATCTTATGGAATCACAGAATGGGATGGGTTGAAAGTGACCTTTTAAAGGCCTTCTAGACAAATCCTCCCACAATGATTAGGGACAACTTGAACTGGATCAGGTTGCTCAGGGCCCCATCCAGTCTGACCTTGAATGTTTCCAGGCATCCATCACCTCTCTGGGTAACGTGTTCCAATGTCTTACCACCTTGTCTTTCATTGTTAAAATGTCTTGAGGCTTGTACTTTTTAGGACAAATGTGCAAGAATCACGCTGTTAACATTAGTTCCAAAAAGAAATGTGAGCAAGCAGCAACTCTCGTAAATTGGTGTTTAAGTTATATCTTTGGCCCAAAGCAAAGAACGTCAAAATCTTTATCCAGCTGCTGAATTCCTAGGTCGTTAAATCCATATTTAACCTGAACCAAAGGCATCCACATTCCTGCTTCCTGACATGACTGGAATAGCTGTACATAGACACATCCTGATCCTGAGTGTTTAACCCCTGACAGCACCCCTGTACCCACCCAGCCACTTCCTCACTCCCTTTTCTTGGAGAATGGAAAGAAATACAGAACCAAGGTGAAAAGCCTGGTAGACCAACAGAATGGAAGTTTAACAAGAAAAGTAAATGCTGCAACCAAAGCAAAACGAGAAATTCGTCCACCACTTCCCAGCAGAGGCCAGATGTCCAGCTAGGTGTTGGAAAGCAGGGCCTCAACACATGCAAATATTGCTGGGGAAGAGAGATGCTGTAACTCTGAATGTTGTCACTTTTTCCTCCTTTCCCTCAGATTTTACAGTTGAACACAGCATCAGGTGGTGTGGAGCACACCTGCAGCCACTTGGGCTTGGCTGTGCTCCCTCACAGCCTGTAATCCACACCCTGGCTGTTGGCTTTTGTGGGAAACTGAAGAGAAAGATTTGATAATTTGATAGCCATTTTCAGGGACAGGCAAAACACTGCTGTGTTAGCAGCACTGTTTAGGCCACGAATACAAACCACAGCATTATATGGAGAGCTCAGAATGAAGTTAATTTTGTAACCTTGTTCCAGCCAGAGAGGTTCCAGTGTAGAGACTTGACCCCCAGTCACTCCCAGCACAAAGTTCAACTTTATTTTACGCTATTTTAGGCTCAGCTAATAATGGTGATGGGGTATGGAATTTAAGAGATCAGGCTCAGCCACGACAAAGAATCTAATGTTTTAAAAGCATGGAAAAAACACAAGGCAAAATATTTGGAAGTTCCACTCTTCATCTTAGTTTTTTGGCACTTTAGTTTTACACAGTGTATTTTGTTGAAGCTCAGATGAAAGAGAAATTTTTTTTTTGTGAAAGATTTTTTTTTTGTTTAATCTGTATTTTCATTCTTTCAATCATCCTCAACCAAAAAAAACCCCAACAGCCTCCCATTTCTTTTGTATGATTAAAGATTTAGAATCAGCATCTTTTTAAGTGCTTTCTATTCAGGTGTTTTGGATATTTTCTAAGCCAAATTGAATGCTTCATTCAGATTTAAAAAAAAAAAAAGAATTATGAGAATGAGCTGCTTTAAAATGCTACATGAAAGTGGGAGGGAAAGCTCTCTATAATTGGTCATCTACTCTTCTTAGCATCTGTACAATCCTAACCTAGTCATTAAATATGTTCGATTAGAAACTGGATAAATTCTATTTATATCAAAACAAATAAAGATTTTGGTAGAGGAGTGAAATATAAAGGATGGAAAGTGGAAACTAAATGTAAACACTTCTAATGGTGCAGTTGAATTTATTTCATAAATATAGAAATTAAAATTATAGAATTTTTTAAAATTCATTATTAGGACAAAAAAATTCTGAAAAGAAACAATGGACAAAATGTGCTTTTAAGTTGTTTTTCATCTTGAAATTTGAAAGCTTATGCTAACATGTGTGTAAACCTAACTATTGGCAAAACATTTTGATTCAAATAAAGCAGTATTTTTCTTGCATAACATCTGTGCGTTTCAAAATCTTTAAGAATTATCATGGACTGTGCAAATTATTTCCTGACTTAATAAGTTCAGAATTCATAACTCACTTTCCAGAAAAATAAACCTTTGAATTGTATATGCACACAACATATGCAAAAACTGAATACATTGAATAGGCAACCTCTTTTGAACAGATAGGATGTTTTCATCCCAACAGATGAGAGTACCAAAACAGCATCTTGATCCGGGGGAGAAAGAAACAAAGAAGCCAATTTATTATTTACCTCCTGTTTTACTTCTTGCAACGATAGTGATTGTTGCAAAAATATTTATGTAATTTTGACCCTCTGCCTGGTAAGTGTGTAGTTATACTCTACACGTCCGTAAGTGTTATACTCAGTCTTCCACAAGTGTATAGTTATACTCGAATTTGTGTGCTTATTCACTACACTGGCACACCGTGCCACGAACTCTTTGCATGCAAATTAGACGCGCAGTTGTGTATTTACCACTCTGAAAATCTATTCTTAGATGCCATCGTATAAAATTAGAGTGCTAGGATGCAAAAACGCCAGTAGACGTACAATCTGCAATGGCAAAATCAGACACCTATCCGGTTGTGGCAGCTGCTAGTCCCTATATTTAAACACTGAGGTTAATTCCTTTTTTTCCTTTAGGCAACATTCATTTTGTGCTGCTTGAGGAAAGACTTCAATATTGTATTTACTTGCTGTTTGGCAACATAGCAGCGTTTAGGGTATGCATTCTCTTTAATGTGCATTTCAGTAGCTTTGAAGTAAGTAAATATGACTGGCCTTTGATGAAGTTTGATAGTGCTGAAAGCAAGTAGCTCTCTATCCTCTGACACTCCTTCCAGTAAATTATATGGGATGGACAGAAACTTAAGGGAAAAAGTAAAACCACTGCAATTTTGTTTGGGGTTCCATTTGTGGTAACATATTTTAATATTCTGATTGGAGTAATGACATGGCTAAATGTAATGGCGTAATATCAAGGGCTATCACCATCCATCTTAACAGCTGGAAGAGACTGCAGCAGTGTCTCATGTCAAAAAAGCACTGAAGTGTACAGTGAGTAGCTAATCCTGGCTAAGCCTGACAAACTCAGAGTTTAATGATAGGAAATAGGAAAGAGATGCCCAGTGGTCACCGGAGTGAGATTTTTCTTCTGTATCTAATATTTAATAAGAATGGGGAAAAAAAAAAAGTGGCAGGAAGAGCAAAGCAAATTAGGAAAGAGTAGTTGCTGTTGGTTCTGCAGCACTCAGGATCTGAAACAATACAAATCGTTTTGTATGAGGTGCTAAAGGGTTTGCTTTAAGAAATATCTGTGTGATGCAACTCTTTTTCTATCTTTACACACAGTTGTTTTCTCTCATTTGCATTTGTCACTTTGTGCCATAAGCCAGGCAAAAAACATAAAAGGATGCATAAGCTTACAATTTTCATGTTAAACATCCGAATGTATCTAACTTTGGAACATGCTGCCCAGGAAACTGTTTCTGTCACCGTCCCTGGATATATTTAAGCCATGTGTAGATGTGGCATCCAGAGACATGGTTCAGTGGTGGACTTGGCAATGCTTGGTTAACAGTCAGATTTGATGACTTTAAAGGTCTTTTCCAACCTAAATGAGTCCATGATTTTGATTCTGATTATTCCAGATCATTCTCTGAAGTCTGTGTTACCTTTTCTTTTTAAAAAAATTTTTTTGAGGATGCTTGATTTTGGATAGTTTTGTCCTTTGACTCAGTCATAATGTCACTTTTGGAAATATGACCTGGCCCTTTTCCAGTTTCATTCTTTGCAGGGAACCAAGCAATTATACCAGTATCTCTATTTACGTGTGAGAAGGATGGTAACTTGCCCTTCATTTGTTCTGTATACTTCCATATCTATTTGACTTAATAAAATTACAGTACTGTAAGTGACCAGAATGGTAACAGAAAGTAAGACTCTGTATAGCCCCAAAATGGCATTCCCTCCCTATTTAGACATGGGGAACCACCCAATCAAAAGCGCTGTCCCTCCACATCTTTTTAGGAGGTAACTTGAGACTTATCTGTTTTACTCAAGATATCTCTAGGCCTTTACAGCAGGATGCTGAATTACCCTAGAAGGGAAAAATAGTCCTCTTGCATCATCTTGCAGGTTTCCACAGTTTGGCTTGTAGGCAAAACTGTGCAAACATTTCAAATAAAATCTACTAATTGTTAGCAAATGTTACTTTATCCTGGAGCAAGTTCTAATATTTGCTGATCTTTGTTTTCAAGTGAATCTCTCATCTCATTATAACCTCAGGGATTGGAAACAGTCATGTTTCACGAAGCTTTAGATTTCTGTGCTTGAACTATTTCGATTTTTAGATAATAAAGAATAATGCATCAATAATAGAAAGTTTCTGAAAGGGGAAAAAAGAGAAGGGGCAGCTAGATGGCACAAATATTAAAAGTAGAACTGCTTTGGCCAGCTTTTTCTAAACAAAATGTTTTGCAGAAGTCCTTCTCTTTCTCTCTCTCTCTCTCTTATTTTTTTTTTTTTAAGTAGACATCTGTCCCTATTTCTAGGATTCTTGTCCATCATTTTGTGAACAAGTGTGATTATAAATCCCAGTAAGTATCTTTAGTACACAGCTTTATTAAGAAGAGTGTAGTGTGCAATTTGCTTATGACATAAAGAACCTTTGTCCCCTTTTCAGTATTCTGCAGATAGAATTCCTTTGAGTTGCTCTTGTTGGTCTTTGTCTGGCATTATGTTCCCCATACAGATTTTGACAGGTTGAAGTGTTTGTTTACAAATGGTGTTGATGTTCTTCTCAGGTTAAAAAGTTCTCCATTTCAGCTCAAATAATTCTTAGACTATTAACATCTTTGAAGAGATAAAAGGGGTGGGCTTATTTAGTCATCAGTACTGAGGGAAACCTGAACATTCCTGTGCTGCAGGTGGGATTTGTTTTGAATTCAGCAAGAATCCCATCTCTGAATTTTCTGGAACTGACACGTAGCAAACCTGGGGAAAAAAGCAAATGCATAAGTTTAAGTTCTTAAGAATAACTTAGAATCTTGATGCAAAAAAAAAAAAAAGTTTCTACTTATATTTTCTTTTAATGGTCACCATGTAATCATAGTAAATGGTATTTTAGACCTGTTTTAGAATGACTATGTATAACTTGTGTAATAAAATTTGGAGTTAGACACATGAAACCATTACTTCTTTAAAATAAAGGTGAACTGTGGGAAACACAAGAAACACAGGTCATCAAAACACTAATGTGTTCCTTTTGTTTTCAAGAATTTGTCTTTAAAATAAACCACCTGTCCTTGGTCTCTTCACAAATTACTCTTCAGAGCAGCCTCTCACAGCATCTCATCTACCTGAGCAAGTTACTCTTCAAAAATCCAAGGTCATAATTTTCCTGCACATCGTCCTCATACCTTTTGGTCAGTGCAGCCAAGGCTACAGTCAGCATTCATGATCCCCAGCTGATTCTACCCTGCTTTTGAATCCAGGTCCAGGATTGTTCAAAATTTCCTCAGAAAAATTAGGACCCACAGATAGAAAGCTGTCTCAGGATTCTTGTAAAGGTTTTGTTCAATTCCTCTTATTACGGTAAAACAATAAAATAAATAAAAAAAAAACATGCAAAGAAATTATAAATCTGACTTTGTATCATTCAGTGATGAAGTATCAGTAAGGAAATAATAGTCATGAATGAGAATACAGCCTGAAACCAGTACTTTGTGGAAGGACAGACTCATATTCACCAATGATATGAACAATGCTGATTGACTTAATGACTTCTATGGAACTGCAAATTACTTCTGAAAGTAGCCCCCAGGATATTAAAGGGATGCCTGTATCAAGCAACTCCCAATTCCAAGATGTCACAAGCAGAGAAAAGCATCACTAACCTGAAGTTACTACGCTACAAATCAGAACCTTCTCCTGTATTCATTTCAAGTATTTTCTACTGCTGCATCTTTGCACGTGAAGTGACCTCTAGGAAAGATTTTACTAAAAAAAGTGTCAAAAATCTGCACACATGAGATAAATGTGCTTTCCTGCGGAAGCACAGAAAAGAAATGATTTCTACCACTGGAAAGAAGTCTACAAAAAATATTAAAAGGACTCTTTATTTATTGCCACGGACATGGACGTTATTTATCCAAGTATTTATGGACAGTTTTAATAGTTTTTAATGTATTTAATATTTATTATAAGAGTTATATTCATATTTGTATTGTAGGGTTTTATTCCCCTCAGGAATTACAAGTTTCTGATTGGTTAAAGAATGGTTAGCTACGATTGGACAGCTAGTGCCGCAGTATAGGCAGGCATAGCTGAGGCAACTTGTTATGTTATTGGTTATTATAATGGCGCGCTATGTTTGTACGGGTTTTATTGGTTGTATCCCCTGTCACTCATGTAACTCCTCCCTTTGTTCTAGTCTTTTCTCCCCAAACCTATATAAACCCCTGTTATCCCCTCGGGCGGGAGCGACATTTATTCCCCAGAGGGTGCCACACATCCCGGGAGCCCCCATCATTTTTTCCCTGAGATTAATAAATCATCAATAATTCATCGAACCCTCGTGTTGCTCATCTCCTTCTCCGCCCCCGGGCTGCGGCACTTTCCTGAGCAAAAGAATGAAACATCACTCCTGTAGACCCTTTTCCAGCAGAGAAACTCATTGCTGCACACGTTCTTGGTCTGCCAGTGCTAGTGAACTATTCCTAGTTACCTGCAGAGAATATTTTCCCTATACTTCAGAGAGCTTGTAAAACCTGGAAAGCAAGGACATTGATGGATGAAGGCCTTTTGGAGGCTTGACATTCCGTTTGAGTGAAGCAGTGGAGAATGCAAGCAGACTGCTGTGCACGGGAAGAACTTTCTCGCCAAAGTGCCAGGAGTTGTTTAAGAGCCAGAAAGTTCATTCCAGAGTCCTACTCATGGTGAGGGCATAAAATCACCAAAATGAGACTTTGTTGATTTTACCTGATACATCATTCTGTGTGAAAGTGATTTTTGATAACTTAGTTTCTTCTCCATTCTCTGACTGTTATACAGATGTGCAGTTTCAGAGCCAAACGGTGGTCATTAGAAGTTCGAGTTAGAATTACACAACTGCTCTTATTCTAATGCTCTACTTTTTACAGACAGCTATGGCCTTGTTAAACTTTCATCTTTTGGAAGCGAAACGTTTCCAGGAAGATTAAGGGAAATGATTATTGCTGTAACTCCTATTTGGAGAGTCTAATAGCGTACATGTGAAATTTGTAGCGGGAATGTCTGCCGAGAACTTGCTTGCTCTTGTGGCAAAAGAATGTTATTGTGTTGTGCCAGCTAACGCAATGTGTACCATACTTTTTACATGTAGGAATTAACCAGTTTCAGTGAGACGGTGTGATCTGAGGAAGGCTTGCACGAGTTCTGCCCGAAGTGAATGCTTAAATATGTTTTTGAATAGAAAGTGTCGGTTGTCAGTCATGTCTGGGTGCGAAGGAAGTACACAAGAATTAGAGTTAATATCAGAAACTGAATTTTTCAGGCACTGTCATATGAGGATAGAATATCAGAATCATAGAATACTTTGTGTTGGGAGGACTTTTAAGGTCATCTAATCCAACTTCCCCTGCAAGGAGCAGGGGAGTTTTCAATCAGATCAGACTGCTCAGAGCCCCACCCAATTTGACCTTGAATGTTTCCAAAGAAGGGAATCTGTCACCTCTCTCCACAACCTGTTCTACTCTTTCACCATACACATAATGAAAAAATATCTTCTCTATGTTTAGGCTGAATCCATTTATCTTTTACTTTAAACCCACTACCCTTTGTAGTATCGCTACAGACTCTTTCTTACAGGCCCCTTTTAGGTACTGGAAGGATGCTGCAAGATCTCCCCAGGGACTTCCCTTCTCTAGGCTGAACAACCCTAGGTCTCAGCCCATTTTCATGGGAGAGGTGCTCCAGCCCTTGAATCCTCTTCATGGCCTCTACTGGACCCACTCCAAGAGGTTCACGTCCTTCTTTCATTGCCCACCCAACTCAAAGATTTCATGAGTTATGATACACTTCAAGCTCAGGTGGGAATGCCTCGTAGCTCCCTCAGGGCAGGAAGTCTCTGACATGTCTCTGAGAAGTCTCATGAGTCTCTAACACCTCTTCAGACCCTGCCTATTGAGGCAGCTGCCTGTTATGTCAGCGTCAATCATGGCCCATCATGGTCCAGCATCTGAGATGAGTGGCCCAGGCTAGATGTGAAACATCTCTGGATGAATTTTCACAGCAAAGTCAAGACTGAGGTAGAAAGTCACTGAACACCTCAGCCTTCTCCTTGTCCATTGTTAATAGCCTTCCAGTCTTCACCTTAGGCTTATTTGTAGGCATATGTGTTTTAACAGAAGCTACCTTGGACTAAATAATACTAATCTAAAACTTGAAAAAAAAAAAATCACAAACAGACCTAAAGAGATCAAAACTGTCTTCAAGTCTAGAAAAATTTGGGGCTGAAATTTGAAATTCGGAAAATTACTTTGAGGAAACTAGCTGGCATCATGCCTAACACGACTGATGCCTGCTTGTACTATTTGCAAACTCACATCAGAAAGTGCTAATTTAGCATCATTTTCCCCTGCAGGAAGGCTAATCCAGGTAGAGCCTCGCCCCTGACCTGTTCGAATTGTGAGAATAAAAATCATGCATGAAACTAATTTGTCATACTTAAGGAATGAAATGTGTGTTCAGTGCCCGGCATCTTATATTGATTAACTGTGGGTTTGCCTGTTTTTATGTTCTCCTGACATTCTAATATCTGTTTTAATGAGAGATTTTGTGTAATTTACTGAAATGTAGAGGGCAGAATTGAGATCTTTCTGCAATCCAGATATATTAAACTTAAACTCTGTGAGAAAGGAAGAGTGCTATGCTCTCCTTAGCTCATAGTTTTCTGCAAAAATATGTTATTAAATGTCTCAGCTAACAAAAATCCTTTCAACTTCACTGCCATTTGCAGCCACAAGAAAGTCTGTGGAGCTGAATGTATCAATCAGTTGTTGGATGTCATTTGTCCCATTTCCATATTTTGCTACTCAAATAGAGTATGTCAACAAAAGAGAATGAGTTTGGATTTGACTTAGTGGGGAAAAAAAAAAAGAAAAAAAGACAGGATTGTTTACATAGTGCTCTCAAAGGCAGGCTGCAGGGAATAAAATATCAGGAGCTAATAAGAAGGGTGGTTGCCTTGTAGAAAAGGAAAATATAAAGCTTATTTTGATCTTGGCAGGAGCATAATTCTTAACGGATATAACCAATCCCACATGATTTGCTGCTGACATGCTAAGTTATTCCATTTCAGATAGGAGACTGAAAAAACTTTCTTTTTTTAATTTTTTTTTTTTTAGCTTTGACATGTTAAGCAGCTTCAGAATTTTTGATCACTTGTTTACAAGATATAAGCTGAAAATAATGCCTTTTTTTAAGTGCCTTCTTTGAAAGCCATGTTCAATAATTGTAAAGTCTATAGTAAATAGGACATAATTGCTATTCTTTGGAGAATGGGGCTCCTAAATAATGAGATAGGGTGTTTGTAACCACCTTGACAAGTCATCCTTAACTATGCTAGTTAATAGGGGGAATGCTGTGCCCATACAGATGAGAGACTCTGCAATCCTAGTGCTAGGAAGCTTAAGAAATGAACTTTCTCACTTTATACGTACATATGGAGTTCTAAGTCATCTAAGAGCAAGATCCTGAAAGTTATGAATCCTTGATCCAGGTAGAATCATAATACAAAAGTATGAATTTAAAATCAGATTTGACCAAAGAACACATATCAATAGAGAATAATGAAAAAATTTAAATATCTTTTCTTAAGAAAACCCGCTTCTTAAAAGCATTTTTTTTTCTTTTCCCTGAAAGCTAGAGATTACCATTTTCTGCCTACTTTCTTCCTCTGTAAATTTCAAACAGCAGCGAAGAAAAGATGATCTTTTGCTTTGGCCACTTATCTAGTGAAGAGTACTGCAGCACAGTGAAATGTATTTAAGATTGTTTTCATCTTAAATAATGTTCTCTACAGTAGGCTGAGCTTCTTTGGATGTCTTTTCAAAGAACAATCTTCCAGACATCCTATCTGCAGGACGGGACTTCAAGAGTGACCAAGGATCCTTTGAAGTTTGGGCTGTCACAGCTTTGTGTGAACCAACAAGGTAACTTGGTGAAATTCGAGGATTAGAGGTAATGATGAGAACTGGTGAGAGAGATTTAGTGTGGCAGGGAGGAAAACAGGTCAAATATTCAACACGAGTCAGATCTCTGAGGGCTGGTGGTGTGCTCTGGAGGAACAGTCAGATAAAGACCCTTTTGCAGCCCATCATTTGTTACCAACCTGGGGCCTCAAACATGGGCCTGTCACAAATGTGTGAGTGCCCCTGTGCACACCACACACATTCAATGACCCTGTCACTGTATATTGGTATTTATGCACATTCTGGAAAGAGACACATAGGTGATATGTGTTTAGCACTTGTTTTAAAGGAAAAACAGCACTCAATTAAATGAGCCTAAGTGTAAATCTTTAAGTTCCAAAGGTCAGACCTAAATTTAAGGCAAAGAGAGGTATTAGATTCACCTTTTTTTTTTTTTTTTTTTTTTTTTTTTTTTTTTTTTTTTTTTTTTTTTTTTTTTTTTTTTTTTTTTTTTTTTTTTTTTTTTTTTTTTTTTTTTTTTTTTTTGGTAGCTTTTCACAGACGAAGTGAACTCCCATTAGGGAAAAGACACCATCTTCTTGCTGTTAAGTAGCCACAGATCCAAACATTGTAAAATTCCTGGTGTATTGAGAACTGGGATCTTGTTTTGTGTCCTCAGAGTAAGGGTAAATCTCCAACTGCTTTCATGTTGCCATCTCAGCAAGCTTGCTCTCCGTTTCCGTGTGACTTCTGTGGTGAACTGCAGCAGTAGAATCCTTCGCAAACACTTAAGCAAAGCCTGCCTCAGAAAATAGAGTGATGATGTATTTAATTTAATGCCATGGCAAGAGGAAGAGGTGGTTTCCATTCTTCTTTCCAGAAAAGGGCAGTGTTGAGGAATGGAGCTTGGAAACACACTGGTGAGTCTGTGTGGGTGTTGCGCTGACCTGTGAGTCAAAAAATTTGTGGTAGGACTTAGGGTAGGTAGACTTTTCCTCAGATGGCACTCCTGTTTCCCTGGAAACATGATGGCAGTCCTTTCACTCACTGATAAGGTCTGCAATCCTGCAGTGCAAGGGGCCTCCCTGCAGCCTCCCAGGCTTGGAGAGGAAAATCTTTCTTTGAGTATTGCCTGCTTCCTTGAAAAACTGTGCTTCATCCCTGTATACAGCTGATGGACCCTTCTGACTTGATGGCATGTTTGGCTCTGCCACTTGGCTGTGCAGAGGAGGGAGCACTGACCTGTGCTTCAAGCCAGTTTGTTGTATGGAGCTGCAGATGCAGGGTGTGCTCTTCCAGCTTGTCTGACAGCAAATACCGGGCCAGTGAAAAGACTTTTGTCCTCCTGAACCTCCTCTCCGACTCTCACTTTTAACTGTTGAGTTCTGCATCTGTCAAAACAACGAGTGAAGGGAGCTCGAGGGTGAGGATGCAGGCTTTAGTGCAGTGCTTGTGCCTATTTGAGGTTTTTTTTGGCTGATTAAAAAAATCCTCTGGGCTGCATAAAGGAACTGTGGGTTGGCTTTACCTATGGAACAAACCTATGCTTGGAGATTGACAGATGACTCCTTGGTATAACAGAACTGACTTTCCAGACTGTTGATTGTGCAGTCCACTGATAGATCACAGTGTGGGAAGTGTAGTCCTAGCTCACCAGTCAGTAGGCTTTATCATAATTCCCCCTTTTTTCTCTCATGTCTTACAACTCCAGGTGGCATCTGGGAGCTCTACATACTAGCTCCTGGTCCCTCGTGTTAATCTATGGAACTGGAGATATTTTTATTTACTTTTCATTAAAAAGAATGATTGCAGTGCTTCAAGGCTTTTCTTCTGCATGCTGTTATTTTTAAATATACGAATGGTAGCTACATGAAACCTATGCTCCAGGAAAAACTAACAGATGCAGGCAGCAGTTCTTTGTATTTTTCAGTCTGTATCTTTACATGGGGAGCATTGGCTTATGTTTAAAACACTGCACTGAGAATCAGAATTTGGGTATCAAATTCAGCCTCACATTTTCCATCCAATCTTGGGCAAGTTGCACAGTAAGCTGCAGAAACAGCAGATGTAGAAGTCCTGAAATTTGGGGTATCCTGTTCCCATAGTGAAGGTCTGAAATGAAGTGCTGAATCTCTCTGTAGAGTAATACCAAGTATGTTAGGCACCCTCTAGCAGGTTTTGAAATAACACACTAAGCAAATCTAGAGATATTGGCACATATCTACCTGGAGACAACCAACAGGTAAATAAGTAACAAGGACCTGTGTGCCTTTGTCTGCTCCACATCAAGAGCCTGAAATCCTATCCATGTGCAAACTTTCTTTCAAAAACCCACAGCCTGAATAGAGTGGACACGTTTTGTTTTGTTTTGTTTTTTTTTTTTTTTTTTTTTCCTGTTTTATGATACTCTTGTATTATAGAGCTCAGGAAATAAGTTGCTTTCCAGATAAGGGATTTAAAGCCTCTCTAAGAGAGAATGCCATAGCCCTGGATGCTGCCCACACCATTGGCTGAAGATATGCAACACTGTTCAAGGCACAAAAGGGGGACTTTTTGTGTAAGGGGGATGCTGGCTTTCAGCAAGTGATGAAATTTCTGTGTTTGTAACCTGTGGCTGTTTTACAATCAGTTTTATACTGCCTTTAAATGTTGTGCTCCTCACTATTAGAGGCTGAGCAGCATCAGTGTTTCTCATTGCTACTGACCTGTTGCTAAGGGAAGATAGCTGGCTGGGAAGGGGTTTGTCCCTGGCATGCCAAGGGGTCCAACAAATACAGATTTGAGCAGCAATTACAAATAAGGACCATTCTTCAGCGTTAAATAAATTCAGAACTGTCCTCACCCGTGAGATATGCTTCTAGGCAGACTTATGGATTGGTTACATACACTGTGGAGATTTCAAAGCTGAAAAGTAAGACAGTGTTTGACTTATGTTGGAAAAGTACGCATCTCAGCAAAACCTTTTGGATTATGTTGCTTCCAGGTGTTTAATTGCTGCTAAAATTGTTCTTTAAATTCTCAGCTACCTAATGGATATTGTCCCTTAGATAACAAATGACAAAAACTCCCACAGAACATGAATATGTATACATGAAAAAATATTCTTTTAAAGCTTGCAGTTGACATGTATATGCGCTGATCAAGACGTTAGAATTGGCAGATAAATTTGTGTTCAAGATTAGTTCTTGCCTTTGGACAATGATTTATTTATTTTAGTGACAGTAACAACAACACATGCCCACAGGATAAAGAGGTCATCATGTTGGTATCATCATCATCATCATCATCATCATCATCATCATCATCATCATCATCATCATCAATAATAACAAGAAAGTGTTATTGCATTAGCTGAACTGTGCTTTACTTGTATTAAAATAGCTAATAAAATTCAAGATCCCAGATTTTATTGTAGTCTGCCTTGCTAATGCTTTGACACTGTGCATATAAAATAGGTATTGTACTATTTATTACTTATTAGATCCTATGAGGAATTTGCATTTTTCAAGAGAAAACCGCAAAGCACTGTCTGATAATTAGCTCACTGCAACTGATTCTGAAATATATTGAAAACATAAACCCTTCACCTTGTGCTCAGCTGATAGTCTTGCCCTCAGTGATGCTTGCTGGTATTGGCTGCTGCCCAAGTACATTTGCATTTACTGTGGCATCAGTTAGTGTGGTCTCCTTTATAATATTAATTTCTTTTGCACTATATGCAACAATAAAAAAAACCGGAATCACAAGAAGAACAGACTCAGAACGTTGTTATACATAACCCTACCACTAACCTGCCTGAGCAGCAGGATAACCAAATTTGGGTATTTTAGTTGTTCAGTTTGAGTCGTATTCAGAGGGGTACAAGTGCCCCCTCTGTCAGTTTGCAGCTGACATCATGTTGGGCAGGAGTTTTGGTCTGCTGGAAGGCAGGAGAGCTCTTCTCCCAGGCAACCAGCAGCAGGACAAGAGAACATAATCTCATGCTGCATCAGGGGAGGTTTAGATTGGACATCAGGAATAATTTCTTTGCAGAAAGTGTGGATAACATTGGAATGGGCTGGCCGGGGAGGTGGTGGAGTCACTGTCCCTGGAGTTAATAGAAGACTGGATGTGGCACTGAGTGCCATGGTCTAATTGCCATGGAGGTGTTTGGTCAAAGGGTAGACTTGATGATCTCAGAGGTTTTTTTTTGCAACCTAATTGCTTCTGTAATTCAGTGATCTCTGACAATGTACTCAACTGTAGCAAACTTCAAATTAAATTCCTTTCAGGCAATTTAGACTTTCTATGTTATTTCCTCGCGTTCTTTTGCTTAAGTCCTAGGTGTAGCTGAAAGTAAAGAGGATTAACCTGAAGCAGTACAGTCATGACTTTCTGTGCCACTCATTCTATTTCTGTGATGGCAACAAAAATGTGAGTAAGTAAACATCTTACCAGAAGGTGTTACTTTCCAGCAATCTTCAGTTTCGTTCAAAGATCAGCAAGTTGTTGACTTTAACAGCAATTGCTCTCTCCTAAAAAAGGAAATTTTTAGGTTTTCTTCTTTATTTTTTCTGCTTTTAATATACACTTATGTTGCAATATATTATTTATAACAAGGCATTAGGGCATCTCAAAACACCACCAGAAATCAAACACATTCTAAGTAATAAAACCAAAACACCATTTTTTCTCAGGCACACTGAGTCAAAAGAAATTTGGTTTAGACTATCTGAGGTGAAGTTAACAACATTTTGATGAAAGAGAATCAAGACAAAGAAAGCACACTAATACATGAAACCATCAAATCATACACCCTCAAGGAGTTTGTATTTCCTCTTTTTTTTCAGTGTTTCATTTGTTAGTTATAGTGTATGGACTGCCATACAAGCAAAACAAGCATAACAACATAATTTTGCTCATGTCCCAAAGCAGTACAAAATAGGTCAGAACCTACCTTGCCAGCAGCAACAGGTGGAAGTTTAGGATGTTCTTGAATTGTTAAGAATCAATGACCTGATGCATTGTAAAAGATGTTCTCATTTCTGACAAATACTGTTCTCCCAATGCTGCCTCTTTTTATATTGTGAAGTAATTTTTTTAAACTAACGTCTTCTTTCTTTTTTCTTTTTTTTTTATTTTATTTTAATTTTTCCCCAAAGAGAAGATACATATGGAATGTCAAAGCGAAGTGGGAAACGCATGAAAACAAGCTGTAGGAGAAAATAAACTAAGCTTTCAATATAAGAAGCTTTTTTCTTCAATTGCGTGAAGAAATCCAAATGCTTGTTCAAAAACCTTTAATTTTGACAAAGTGAAATAGTCATGAACTGATGTACAGGGAATGCTTTGTCCCTCGAACTGCAACATTATCTTCTAAAGCAAGTGTCTCCTACTTCCCACATAATGACTCACCTTTTTAAGACCCATAGGCTTCGTTCATGGATCAGAAGTACCCTGGAAGTGAACAGCTGATACTTAATGAAAGTCTTGGTTGTTGTTGGAGAGAAGCTGTCTAGTGGTCTTCCAGAATTGGTTTGGAGTGCAAATGGGTATTTTTACTATGCAGACTTTATTATATTGTAATTTATTTTTTTCCCCAATAAAATGTGTCTTAAATAACCCAGATTAATGAGTGACAGTCCCTTAATGAGTGACAGTCCCTCAAGGGCAGCAGAACTAGCGCTGTTCTGTTTTAAGCAGTATTACAAAATTTATGGTCTTCATAGAAACCAACATTTCTGAGGTGCCTGAGAAAGGAAAATCAGGTGTTCAGTCACACCTTCTGAACAGTGTTAGGAGTTCAGCTGGATCTAGGTTTGACTGGCACCACGTAAAATCTACATACTGAGTCTGTAAATTCCATAAATACATCCTTTTTGTTCTCAGCAGGGTTGCAACTGTGTCAGTTTTTTTTCCTTATACTGAGATACCTGTTACAGCTGAAGAACCTAAGGTACTCGTTGTTCCAAAGGTCAAGTCAGTCTACATATAATGCTTAGTCTCTGAAAAACTTGGATTTGCAGAAGTAAGTAACAAAAAATCATGGGCTTGTCTTTGTGATGTTTAAAAAAGTCAGTGCTACTTGCCTCCATTGTCTTGAATAGCCCACATATTAGTTTATTAATTTACAAGAATCTGCAGGTCATTATTAGGCAAGTGACTGAATTATTACCCCAGATAAAATATGTTCAACCAAATTATTTCCTTCTTCCTAGTTCCCATCAAATTGGCCTTTATTTTGGGTTAGACTGTTCCAGAATTCAATTAGAATATTTATGGAGCTCCAGGGTTAGTGGCTCAATCCCTTTTAATTTCGAAAAGGTCTTGTAAAAAATACTTTGGCTGATTAAAAGGGAAATGTTGAAACATTGTAGGAAAGACTGGCTCTGAAGTTTTATTCCAAACACATTGAAAATGTTAGGCATACGATTTACACACAGCTGGTGGGACTTTTGGGGAGGTATTAGTCTGCTTGTTTTTTTTTTTTTTTTCTCGGTTTATTTTCCCTGACTTTGAAATTCGATAGTTGTTTGCATGACACTCATTTAACCTCCTTAGTGTCTGCTAGACACTGGATGCCCATGGTATATGTAAATTACTTATCACTTCTGAAAGTCAGCCTCTCTGACAAACAGTTAGCTTTGCTGTCTAGAACAGGAGATATACCTTAGTTTTATACACCAAGAATTACCTCTTTACCTGAGCATGATCTAACAGGGTAGGTATGTGCTGCTCTAGTTATTTAAAAGTTCAGAAGGCACAAGTCTCTTTAACTATGTCAGCTTTTTTTTTTGAAATATGTAGAGACATGACATTTCTGAGAAAGGGATTTCAACATAAAGAAGGAGTTGATATGTGTGCCTTTTCTTATCTTTTGGACAAGCTGACAAAAAGTATGTGGATAGGTTTTCAAAATTCAGAAACAAATTCTTCAGTGTGTAATATCACAGGACTTGAAAAAGCTTCTGTGTGTTTGCACAAACAAAAATAGTCGCACATATGTTTCTGTGCCATCAGAAGCTGAATTCTGACCTTTCAGAAGACAGGAAAACCAACCGTGTCTTTAGGCAAAGAGAGCTTTTTCCAGGGCGTGGGAGTGGGTAGGGAGAATTATAGAATCATAGAAAGGCTTGAGTTGGAAGGAACCTTAAAGATCAGCTGGTTACAACCCCCCTGACACGGGCAGAGACACCTTCCACTGGATGAAGTTGCTCAGAGCCCCCAAGCCTGACCTTGGACACTTCCAGGGATGGGGCAGTTCGACTAGGAGAGGTGTTCCATCCCTCTAATCATCTTGGTGGCCCTCCTCTGGACTCTCTGCTGTGTCAGTGCCCCTCCTGTGCTGTGGAACCCAGAGCTGGATGCTCCAGGTGGGTCTCACCAGGGCAGAGGGGCAGAATCATCTCTGTCATGCTGGCCACGCTGTGTTTGATGCAGAACAAGAGAGTAATATATATGGTATTTAACATGCTTAGGTAGAGAAAAATCACTTAGTCTAAAACAATTTCTCTAAGGGAAGATTTTCAGCCTGAGTGATTGCAAATATTAGTGTACAGTTTACATTAAAAATTATATTTTATAATAGAGAGATTATAATTACGTGGAATGACTGACTGATTAGCTGGAAACTTTGGATTTTTGGTGGTTTGCTGGCCATGAGGTTGCTATGACAGAACGTGTGCAATGAAGCAATGAAGCAAAAGATCACAAAAAGGTGATTGTGAAAATGTAATTCAATGCTTGTGCAATTACACTGGAAGCATTTTGACTTGTTTATCCACTTTACTGTCAGCTGTGGTGTACAGTAGGATAGTACAGCCCTTGTATTGAAACCTGACCTCTAACAAAGTATTAGAAACCAGATTTTGGTAGAAATAGCAAAAAAAATATTAATAAATAAATAAAGAAATGTATATATTTTTTGCCTGTTGCTCTCAATACTGTAGGAATGTAATTATAGTCGCACTGTAATGTGAGATAAGTAGAATTCCTGCATAATGATGAAAAAGAGCTCTTGCATGAAAAAATGCAGACTACTTGAAACATTAGGAAAAAAAAAAAAAGGGGAGAAAAAAGAAAAAAAAAGGTGTACCAGGTCATTATTGTAGGTTTGCTGAACTGACAGATACTTAACAGACACTTTCAGGAATGTACTGGGAGTATAAATCTTTTAGCTCCTTGTGTACAATCTTGTAGTATTTAACTGGCTAGAAATGCACATAGCTGTACAGTTGACATTCTCAGAATTCATAAATTCCCCAAGCTTACTGAGGTATTAAACAAAATATTGCGTACTTCTGAAAGTGTCCTTTAACTTTGCTCATTTCTTGGGAGAATTTACATGATTAAGTGCCCACTTGGGTTTTCAGAGACTCAGAAACAACAGGTAAGGGACACATTCTCCAACTTGTTTCACTGGTTGATTACTGTAGAGATGGATCTCTTTCCGGAGACAGCATTAGAAAAAAAGGCTTATTGAAAAGTGTAAGAAAGGAAAGAATTAGATTAGCTCAAAATACTACATTTTAAGGAGTGTCTATAATGTATGTATATTGACTGTCTAACAGCATCTTAAAAAGAAGATAACTTTGGTTCTGATAGGAGCATAACGTCAAAAATTATTTTGTTATAATATAGCGAATAGCACTGTGCTTGTTCTTACTTTCTTCCTATGTGGCCCTCCTTTACAAACAGCAGGGGTTCTTTGCCTTCTTTCCTCCTTACACCTAAATCATATGGATAAAAATAAGAAAGAGGAATTTGGGTATGCATTCAATTTTGAAAAAGATCAGTAAGTAAAGGAAAAGATCCCCAAACTGAGATGAAGAAAGGAGGCTGAACTCTGGTGATTAGTCAAGATTGGCTAAGAATCATATTTGCAAGTCTTTTGAAGGATTCTAATTACAAAAAATATTCTTGGAAATATTTTCCAGGATATTCCTATGACTCTATATTTTTATAATGTTGAGTGTACAAATCATGATGCTGTGAGTGCCATTTACAAAGCGAAAGCAAAGTCAAGTTCAACTGAACTAGCTGTGTCTAATATAATGGCACTGTTTAAAATAAATTATGGTCATTATTTATGTTAAGTCTAAAAAAATCTCTCAAAGTAATGTGTTTTATCAAAACCAGTAATTCTACTGCTTTGTAAATGGATTATTTTGGGTTTTCTGAATATCTAAAACTGTTTATCTGGAGGAAAGGTTTTTGAAATGCCAGAAGCCCTCACCAGGTTTCTGAAATAGAGTCCCAGCTCTTCAGAGGTGCTTGATTTGTTCTGGTTCTGAAAGTACATATTCTCATAGTCTGGGGAGCACAGAGATTTATCATTTCCATGAAAACATCTCAGAACAAAGTCTCAGAACGCGCTCCGTGACAGGGGTCACTTATTTACACTTCAGTGTTGTAATGGTACCCACAAATAAGAAATATCCAACTTCAACAGAAAGAGTGCGGGTTAACCAGGTTCTGCACAGTTTGAGGTGGAGGGGGCATGTGAAATAGCATCTCTGATACCAATGACACAGCAGGGAAGAAAGTAAAAAATAGTGTAATTCTTGATGTATAACAGCACTGTAGTCTTTATTTAGCCAAGCTTTTTTCTGTATTTTCAGTCCTTGAAACACTATCAGACCAGGACCTCATCTTCTAAAACCACAATATGATGTAGCAGTAGTGAAGAGAGTATTTTATAGCATAATTACATGAATATGCACTAAAACAAGATTGAATTTAAGATTTTATCTCTATAAGAATTTAAGGATGTGTAGATAACTTGAAAAAAGTCTTATTCTTTTTATCTTTTTTTTTTTTTTTTTTTTTTTTTTCCCCCAGCTCATGATTCTTTGCTTCCCCTATAATTTCTTCTTTCAGATTCTATAGAAGTGGTGCATTGGTATGGAGCTAAAGTGGGATGCTTGGGCAAATTCAGCTTGTCAGGGTCAATTGCCATATTCCCATTTCTGGTCTAACACCACAATTTAACAGAATATTTCAGATTCCCCATGCTTAGTATCAATATAAGATTTCTAAGGAAACTTTGGCTATTAAATTTTATATCTGATTTTCCAGGCAGAGCTGTACCTTGAAATTCTGGCTCTGTTGAGAGTCATTGGTGTAGGTTATTGATGCTCACTGGTTATGTATTCAGTACAGTTGACTTTAGCTTAGGTTCAGGGAAACTTGTACTCTCCTTATTCCATTAATTCCACAGCACTAGCGTAGAATGGGATGTTTCTTGAATTGCTGAAGAGCCTCTCTATTTGGTTACAATTTACTGCAGGTGAACTTTGCATTAGGCTTAAATCCAAGCCTTAAGGATTTCCTGTACTATGCTTCGTCAGGCAACTAAGAAATCATGCTTTCTTTTTTTTTTTTTTTTTTTTTTAAATCTAAAAAGCATACAAATATATATATATATATATAAAAAACCCAACCAAAACACAAACCACCAAAACACAAACTAACTCAACACAATGGTGTATCGGTCTCCGACTTTTAAATTTATTTATTTATTTGTTCATTTAGTTATTTTAAATCAGGTGGCAAATCTACATGTGCATATGTTGAATCTGGCACACCAAGAGATCACACCACGTGTTGGTATCATCTGAGCACGAGGAATGATCTAACAGCTGGCTTTTGAGTGGAAAACACGTGGCTTCTTCAGAGGAGTTGGTGTGTTATTTATCTGGTAAAACAGCCATGGGGCTCTCAGTGATGGAGTTTCCCTGTGCCTGCATGACCCAACAAGTAATACAAACATGCAAAGAAAACTTTCAGTCGTGTTTTCTTGAGGCACTTAACGACTGCAGCCCCTCAGATTTACATGAGCCCCAGGGCCAGGGATGTGACTGTCCCTGAGCAATCTTTCAGCCTCCCTGGGTCCAGCCAATTACTTTTTCCAAACTGCTTTCAGTCACCTTCTACAATGTCTCCATTTTATCTTCTTCGGGAACCTTCCAGACTCACAACAAACAGAATATCAACTGCATTCCTTCCCCAACAACAAACAATAGGACTGAAAACCAGTCATCTGTAAGGTGGATTTTTTTAAACAGTCTTAAATATGTGGAGTCAGACCCACTTCATTTCCCGGAAAAATTATTTCATAATAGACCCTTAGGCTCAAATCCAAGTATGATTCCAATGTTTTAATATAGAAAGGATTAAAAGATTCTTATGCAGCAGAACAGAGCCACCTGGGGATGTCTCCTAAATGAGATTTCATTATACAGTTTGTTATGTGACAAGTGAGGCAGTAATTTTGTTATAGAAATCTTGAGAATATGTCAGGTTTAATTCATAAACTTTTGTGCCTTCATTAAAATATTTTTTTCAGTTGCATTTTTTTATTAAATCCCTCTCTCTAGATATATATGCATGTGGGGCTTTTTATGACTACTTTTTATTAAGACCTTGTATTAGCATTGCTTTAAATGTATAAAATAAACATGTCTAAAGAACATATTTATCTGTGTGCAGTTTCTAAACTAAGTCTCTAAAATTAGCTGGCTTTCCCACCTGCTGTTCAAGTGACTGCAAAAGATCAAGAGCTATGTAATCTGAGGAGTTCACGGAAACGAAGGAAAAAATTTCTGAAAAGGGCAAACACAATCTGCTTAAAAGCGGGCTTCACTTTCTGTTTCTAAAATTAGATGGACACAGTAAAAGACGAAAGGGAAAGAAATTGGCAAAAGAGCTGGCCAAAAGCGAATGAAGAAAACCAGCATGCGAAACCTCTGCAGTGTCATACCTGTTGCTTTAACTCTCATACTTTCACTACAGAGTTGTTTAAGATGAGTCCTTTACAAAATTTGAAAGTAACATTTATTAGAAGTTTAAAAGCCACAGGCATAGCGCACCAGTTTCTTAATTTTAGTGATATAAACTGAGCATAACTTTGTTGGCTGTAAATAATTTTTCTTCTGGAATAAATATCTACATCTAAAAGATCCATTTCTTGTTTTAATGATGAGTCACGTGTTTTCACAGGGGAAAGATTGTAATTTCATGTTGTTGAACTAAACTGTGATCAAAGTGGTTTATTGATTTATTAATGACGTGTAATTAAGTGGCAATCAGTGGGATACGCAGAGGTCAGTGTCAGTGATCCAACTCGCGAATCACACATCAGGAACCATTTAGACAATGCTGAGAAGCACCCCCAAATCTCTGAGCACCCCTCTGTAACTAACCCCAAGAAGTTCAGTCCCCTACAACCCTCTGCAGAGAAGGTGATGGGGGCTCACCCCTCCTGAGATCCCTGGCTGCAAACCCTCGCGGGGTGGAACCACCAGGGCAGTTCCCACCCAGCGCCCCAGCTGGGCCCTCGGTGCTGCCCCAGCACCCGGAGCAGGGGGGCACCGGGAGAGGCTCCTCCAGCACCCCTGGAAGAGCGTCCTGCCCAGGCAGGCAGAGCCCAGGAGACCCCTGGGTGACCTGTGTGGCATCCAACTGAGCTCTCATGGCATCTGCTCCTGCAGCAAGGTCCCTCCCACCACTGCAGCCTCTCATGCTTCTCCTGGACTCATTTTGTGATGGAGTTTTTTCTGCAAAATTCTCTTTGTGATTTTTCCGCAGCGGTTTAACGTGATTGTTGACTCGTGCTACTTCGATTGACAAGTTTTGGGCAAATGGTCCTTTCAAATGGTTTTGGGTGTGTCATTAACATTCACTGGTAGCATATGTTCCTATCTGACCCCATGTTGTTGGGTAGTCTAGTTTGCCAGTGCCTGGGAAGCACCCTTGGAGCAGCTGGTTCTGTCTGAGGAAAGTGAGAAAGAGAAAAGTTTATGTAATGGTTAATTTCCTACACCTCAGATCTGGAACTGGTGAAGAATGATGGCTATGGTAAAACATGAAAACTTCAAAAAATGAAAAACAAATAAAAAGAAGGAAATCAACTTGAATATTCTGTGCTATCTTTCAACTGCTCATATTGTTTCCTAAGGTAGATTAATACCTACCCTTTAGCATGAATTAACTGCATTCTGACACCACTCTGTGAAACAGGGCACACAGGGAAGAGTTTTCCTCCTAAGGGCATTTTGTTTGAACTTACCTTCGTATAGAAATAAAGAGATTTTTTTCAGTTAGCCATGTTATGAACTTTTATTATTTTGGTCCCTCTTGAAATATACAGGATCTTCACCAAGGCTCATTTCAAATCATGCAAATCCTTTGAGTGACTTTGTTACTCAGCAATCTCCTCCTAAACTTTCAGTCAAGAAAAAAACGTTTGTGTTCTGTTTGTTTATTTTTAAAGCACACTTTTTTTTTTTTTTCCCCAATCTTCTTTTTAATTGGAACATATAAAGGAGGGTTTTTTTCCCCTGCTTTTTCAGGTGTGAGTAATTTGTTCAGTCACATCTCCCTTTGCTTTTGTGTGCAGAAGGGAGCAAGGCAATTAACCTCTTTTATTACATTATCAATGTATTTGCATTATCCTTCCTGTGGAACAGTCTGTATAAATTAATACTGATATTTATTATTCTAATTCAAGGGTTGTGGAGCTCTCCTTAAGAAATGATAGTGTTAAATTCTTTCTTACACCCCTTTACTGGCATAAGGATATATCAATGATCAAAGTGACCTTGGTTAAAAAAGTTAATCTGAGTTTTTAAATCTAATTAAAATTCCTGTGTATTTTATTATAAGAGTCAGTTTTGCACAGGAAATATAGCTAAAGAATCACTGATAGTGTGAGAAAATTAAATCCTCTAGGTAACAAGTGTTTCTACATGACTTATTTTGCAAGATTTGTCTGCCTGTATTCCAGCAAGATACCATCAAGGTGGAACTGAAAACGTCTGAACACTGAGTCACTGAATTTCCCTCAATGTGTCACAATTACAAAACCAGCTTCTGCTATATGAGTCTGATCTACTGTGAAAATGTACAAATTATTCAGTCGCTCCAGAAGTGCCTCATTTGTTACCCATTTTGAGAAATTCTAATGTATGAATCATGAGCTTGACTTCACCACTTTCCCCTGAATCTGATTACAAAGTCTCTTTGTGTCGTATTTTCATGTAGCTCAAAAAAAAGGTGTAAGATACATTTTGAAATAATTCAGACTCTGTCTGGGTTCCCTCGGTTATGCTAGAAAGGAAATCAGGAGGCTCAAAGAATTTTTGTCATATGCAGGAGGAAATCAGGTCAGCTGAGAGGGAGTCTGCTCTGGTCAGTTCCTCACCACCCTGAGGGATGCAGACTGGTCTGTGACACATCCCCAGAGAGCTATGCTGAGCAACACGGAATGAAATCGTAAACCTGCCATTACTGACTTCTTTTTAAAATGGAAAGGTCCTCGTTTGGGGCAAGGAACTGTGTTGTTGGGGGGGATATCTCTTCCCCTTAGCTCTACACGTAGCAGCCAGTCACAATATTCACTATGATTGGCCACTATTCACTTGTGTCATTATTGGTAATTTAAAAAATGAAATCACAGTAAGGTCAGAGGTGAGATCTTGCTTAGTAAGATGCAACACTAAAAAGATCAGTGTTTGTATCCAAAAAAAAATGCACTGAAAGTTTTCATTTGTTTAGAAGCTTGTTGATGTGTGGTTTTGAACATTTTAATCTCTGTATTCCAGTTGGCAATGAAAGTTAAAAGTTTTTTTGGAAGTGGAAAAGAAAACCTTGCACCAGCTCTCAGTAAGTGTTAGTCTTTGAGGACAAACATGTATGGTATAATTACAGTGAAGTACAAACTCAAAAGCAAAGCTTTCTTGCTGCTGCCATGGTGTATTTGAATGGCTATTACCTAAAGACTATCTATAGTTATGAAATAGGTTGTTCTGAAGCGTGGAAAACAAGTAAACTGTAAAGATAAAACCCTCTTTGGCTCAGATCTAAAGGCATTTGCAAAAGTGACTCCCCTGCACTTGTCAGCCTACCTAGGATTTTAAGTCTCTGCTGGAGAAGTCAAAAGTAGGGGAAAATTGATTTTTTTTTTTTTATTTTTTTTTTTTTTTTTTTTTTTTTTTTGAGGACAGAAGAAGAGGAACAAACTGGTTAGATCTAGAGGTGATTCACTGAACAGCTGAGAAAAAGGTAACGTTTGGGGTTGGATTTTTTTTCTCTAAAGATTAGAGCACAAGTTAAATTATTAAACACTTCTGTAGAGCATGAGATCTGGGAAAAATATTTATTTTCTTCAGTTGAAAATTGAACTCTGACTGTCTGAGGCTGCTTAACTACTCCAGGAGGATTTCATGATGTAAACTTTAGCAAAAGAAAGAAGAGCTGAGGCTGAAAACTTGTTTATTTTTCTGTTACACCCAAAGAGTGAATCTTGTGTAAGGACAGAAGGAAATTTAAGTGAAGCTTATGGAAAGAATTGGGCAGAATTGGGTTAAAACAGGGCTGTAATGAAAACATCTGGTGTGTGTATATATATATATATATGTGTGTGTGTGTGTGAGTTTGTCGGTCTATATACCTTAAAATAGGGGTAGTGTTTCATGTTTGGGGTTTTTGATATTTTGTGGAAGAGGGGGACAAACTTGAATAAAGTGAAAAATAATCCCAGAGCTGCTTGGACATATGTGAATCATATTTTCATCGAATTTGTACTCCCTTCCCTGGTTTTCCTCTCTTGGAAAAGCCTCATCAGCCACAAGAGAAGTAAGGATTGTAGGAGGATGAGGATAATGTACTGGAAACCCTTATTTACTAAGGGAGAATTTGATTATTACATTTTATTCTCTCAGGCTTTTTGATTAAGCGTGACATGAGAAGATCAAATTCCTTCTGTATCAGATCACCGCTGAGCTGCGTCTTTAGGAAAAGGTTTGGACTGGGGGTGGCACAGCGACCTTCTCAGAGAGATATTTAGATTTCTCCTGCTCTGATATCTCCCATGTGCCCACACTACCGACTAAAATCTTCCTCCTGTAATGCACCACACGTGCTTGGCCAGACAGGAGGCTCTCATAAAGGACGACTGGTGCCATTTAGGAAAAAAGGAGCTTTTCGTAATTGAGGGTGGAGGCATGCTGTGCATCCTTTTAGTAACTCCCATGAGACACTGAGGCACTTCAGGAGAAGGCACACAAACACAAGAAGCACACAAACACAGAACTGGCCTGGGGCAAGGAGGTTCGTGCTGCAGCTCTCACTATCTCAAAGCTGCCAGACACCGTTAGTGGGTCAGCTTTCCCCCGGAAGGAAGGAAAACCTCAGTCTACAGACTTGTACGACACAAAATTAACTTTTATGGGGCCCATCCAAAGTCCTTTAAAGCTGCAGAGGATTTTTTTTCCTCTGCAGACTTCAGTGAGATGTAGATTGGGCTCTATAAATAAGTGGTTAAGCAGTGCTTAAACTCATGAAAGTTAAATGCCTAATTAAGCCACACCTTTTTAATCCAAGTTATTTTATTTGCCTCTCATGTTCTTGTCCTTTCTTCTCTCTTTCACCTTTTTATTTGGGTAATTAAAGCTCAACTTTGACATTAAAAAGAAATTGAGAATGACAAAATTCACTGTAATCAAGACACAGGTTGATAGAAAGGCCAAGACCCTCTCTTCTTTTGTAACACTTGAATTTTTTTTTTTTCATGGTGATATATAAAAGGCTGCATTCTAATTTGCACAAAGATTTGCTGATAAATTAAAAAAAAAAAAATCCAAAAGTGTTCAAAAGCTAAACTTCACACAAATTTTTGTCAGTTTCATGATCCTGCTGACTGTTAAAAAAATGGTATGTCACTGCATAAAGTACACTTCAACTACTGGATTTTCATGTTGCTGTTTCTGAAACCATTTGTAACTGCTTTTGTAGAGCAAGGCTGTTTGCTGGGTTAGCAGCTCAGGAGCTTTAGGCAGAAAAGCTGTCTGGGTGAGTGAAAGCTTAACATCATGTGGTCTATGAATAGGTCACAGCAAATAGGAATATGGGACACTTTGCTGCTGTGTGATATTTATAATTGCTCTGATGGAGAGAATAACACTGAAAATTAATAGAGTGAGAGAAACAGTGGGTACAGGGCAGTTGGATGATATGCCTCAAATGTCATTTCTTTTGTAAAATATACTAAGTGTCATCTGAAAACAGAATTTTCTATTGTCCTTTACTGAGAGTTGTAGATACATTGGAATTTAACCTCAACAAACAGAACCTCTCTTACTAACCTCTCCTAGGAGTTTTGTCTCAGCTCTAGGACATGGTGTGTTAGCACACAGGAGTTTTCTGCTTAGAAAAATAACCATATATAATCAGACAACCTGTTTGGAGTGATACAGGAAACTTTTACCTGCTAAAAACTGGGAAAAGAAATGCTGCCAAATGACATATTGGGAGGCAAAGAGAAAGCATTTAGCAATTCAGGGTGAGAGGCACTTAATAATAAAGGTAATAGAGTCAACCTGTTTCATCACCCCTTTCTTTGTAACTTTTCCTTTGCCAGCCATTCACCTGGGTTCTGTTGAGAACAGTCATTTTTTTCTCTCCTCTTCTAAAGAAAACAAACCCAACAATATATGAGTTTCTTCTATCTTTATTGTTTTCTTTGCAGCCAGCTGATAGTTGTGAGAAAACCCAGTGAGTTCCCTCTTTCCAATATAACAGCAATATATCTGTCCCAATGTAATTTGATATGTGCTCTTTAAAAGTTGTCCTTCGCCCTCATAATTCCTGGGTTATGTTTTGCTGTACTGTCCTGAAGACAATAAATTCTTGAGCAACACCTACACAAGCAGAACTGACACAGCTTTACTAGCAGAGATTCAGCAACCTGTCTAGTGCTACCTGTGCTGATGTTGCCAGCAGCACTGAAAGGAGGTTGTAGTTTGTGCTTATATTAGAACGGAAACTTACTGACCAGGCTATGTGTTTTCCCCTCTTTATTTCTCTTGGGTTTGACTTACACTGTTTCCTGGACTGAATTCATTAGGGTGCTTTCTCTCACAGGAAGACGATATTTTCTGCCAGGAGCTACGCCAACAGAAAAAAAGTGTTTCTGAAATGTCATTTAAGCAGGGGCTGTGATATGAGTTTCCCCTTCCCCTGAAGGAAAAGTAGTACATCACTGTATTGCCTCAGGAGCAACCTGGAGAATTACTAAATCACAAAGGAGATGCATCAGACTTACTGGTTTCCCATTTTTTTCTGGCGTGTGAGAGAGGGAGAAAGAGAAAATGCATGTGCCTGCCTTTCACTAGCTGAAAAATAGTCCCCTGGTTCTTCTGCCTTAGTGCCTCTGTCTAACGAGCTGAAGATTGGGTCAAGGTTTGCTAGCACTTGCTTCAACATGCCTGTTCCCTGCTTGGAAACAGGGAGGGGAAGGAGCAGCTGCACAAGCGAAAGATGGGGAGGATTTTTTTTCCTGGTAGTAGAAAACATTGATTTTATGGCTCACTGCCCTCACAGCAACAGTGCTTAATGCTATTGTGATAGCTTTCTGGAGTGGATTGAGGGCCTGAGTACTGTCTCGTGGGACTTGGAAATAGTCTGCAGCTATTGATATTTCCTTGAGCCTAAACACACGGTTATCACTCTGTAGATGGCCCTTGAACTTATTTATAGCTCCTCGGAATTGCTGGGAGTGTTTTGACGTCAGGTACAAGTGTCTTTTACAACTGTAAATTACTGTCCTGGAGACTGAACCCCTGCTCTGGCACAAGAAGTATTGACCCAGGAAGGAGCAGGGACAGGGCTCTCACTCGTGCAGTCCGGATTCTCCACTCCATGTTTTAATGGTTAGTCATATCAAACAGTGAAAAAACAAAGGATTTTTTTTATTTGACTTTATATTTCTCTTGCTACCAGTGTGCACCCCTCATCTAAGGTCTGTAACCAGGCAAAAATGTGTGTCTACTGGTGGGACTTCAAGAAGATTTCAGGGGTGGCTGAAGTGGCTGAAGAGGTTCCATAGAGCTCTGAGCAAAGTCACAGAGGGAAAGTTTTATATTGCTTCAGATATCCCGTGCTCTGAGGTAGGCAGGGACTCTACACGTGTCTTTGCCCAATTTAAAGTGTCTTCCAACAGGTTTAGGTAAAATGCTACCTGTAGATTTATTATTTCCCGAGTCAGATATCAGAGGTCAGACTGGTATGCCCCTCACAAGAAGTAGATACTTTCTGAATATTAATTTGGGTATTTGCTGTTACTGGTACAAGATCATGAGTCCAGTAAGCCACTGGGGCACAGCAGTTTTGACTTTCAAGCAGTAGTGACAGACGGGGTTTTCTACTTTCTCCACTGGACACTTTATCACTCTCATCTCCCTCATGGCCAAACTCTTTTCACTGAAGTCCTTCATCCTTTGACAGAAACTTCTCCACAGGGTGATGCTAGAAGGAAAGGTAAATTTTTCTGCTCCTTGTGGACGTTAACACCCTGAAATTCCTAGTGCCTTGCTGTCTTTAGTTCTTAACTGAGGGAGAAAGAAAGTGCTATGCTGCATAAACCTGGCTGCATTGTGCATTAAGATTAAGGAAAAACCTCCCATGACACATCTGCTAAATAATACCAGTATCAGTTAAACACCACAGAGAGCAGTGCTAGCAGAGCACAGTGCCTATCACTGTAATTCACAAGGCATGGTAAAATAGAATTACTAATGCAGCTAACAGTCTTTATGAGCCCTTTCCAGAGGTGACAGTTTTTTTGTAATGCTTTCTGCTCCCTTGGCAGTCTTGGGATAGAGTTTAAAGTCTTACTCAGTGGATAAAATAAAGGATGACATTAATTTAAAAAGAAACCCCCAAACCCTAAAGAACTAGTAAATGCATCAGTAATGGAATTTCTGTCCCCTGTTAAGAACAGAGAGGTGCTTACCTACTTATCATTTTACTTTAACATTTCAGTTTGCATGAGAATTTTTTGGCACATATTCCTGTCCATATGTGCACTTGTTTACTATACCACACACAAAGTCCTTAGCATACAGATGGTACAAAATAAAGTGAATAAAAATTAAGAGATTCCTATTAGTTTATTTTCTTTAATTCTACTTTTATTACAAAATCAATTTTGTTTCTGTCTAGAAATAGTTTAGACATCAGAAGAATGCTTAGAAACTATTAAATGTAGATTGCAGCCTGAGTGCTAAAGCAAAGTTAGTCTATATAATTTAATAGCTTTTCAATTTAATGAAAATTGGCTGCCAGATTGTTTAATCAAGAATTTGTCATTGTTTGTGCAAATCATTTCATACGAAACTATCAAGAGTTTCTCCCCACTTTTGTTAGTAAAAATCCTGAAGAAAAGCTTGAGTAAAGCACAACCTCTTCAAAACCAGTTCATTGCAGAAAAGTGTCAGCCCATTCAGTGCAATTTTACAAGGGATCGATCGCCACATTTCAGGTGAAGGTAATGGCACACATGGCAAGAGCATTCTGCAGATATCAAGTACATCTGACAGAAAATACAAGTCTAGTTTCAGAAAATACAACCGCAATTTGAAGCTCATTGTGAAAGTATTTGCAACTGTGAGCTCTTTATAAAGGGTGATCTTTATGTTCCTCAATAATCTTAGTCATACCATTAAGATGTCCATCAAACTTTTGAAGCAGAAAGCCAGCAAATGTTTAAATTATAGGCCTTTGGTAATTTACATTGACCTCTTGTGCATCAGGTGAATTATTAAGTGGAAAACACAAATTGCTGCACCCTTAAAACCTTTGATGACCAGGGTAGATAATGATGAGTTCTCAGAGAGTCACTCAGTTGCATACAAAATATGATACACAGGGAAGCTGAAAGTATACAGTGTTAAGAAAAAAATCAACATGGGTCAGAAAAAAACAATGCAGTGCTTTGAGCTGGCCAGTTCACCTTGACAGCTCACTTTCAGTACAGTGGAAAGCAGGTGTAAACACAAGAATGCAGAACATCTATGAAGACTAAGAAGCATCAAGTTGAAGGAAATACGAGGTACAAAATTGACATGTGATGAACAGAAGAGGAGATGTCAAAGCCATTATAATCTCAACCTTGAGATGTGGCCTAAGAGTTTGAAATGTTTTCTTATGCTTCGCTTAGAGACTTTAGAAGTTCTCAGTGCTGCTGAAGTGGTGAAATATGTTCCCTATATTGTATTACCAACCATAAAAGTACAACCAATGTGGCCCAAAGGGAATAAATAATACACCAGTTCTTTAACAGCTCTTAAGCATTGCCTGATATTGGTCTCAAAATCCCAAACCCAGAGTTAGACAGTAGTTTACTTCCTAGTAAAGGAAGCTGTTGTTACTATTCTAATCTGTGAGACAGCAGTCACCTCTTCTTTAATTGGACTGGGAAATTACAAGTACTGGAAAAAAAGTTCTCAAAGGGGTAATGGATGCCCTTATTTCTTAGTTTATTGACTAAAAGGTCTTTTCTTGATTCCTGCAGAAATGGTTGTCAATAAAAGAATGTGTTGTTTCTTCTAAATCTGCCTGAGAACAGGAGCATGAATCATACATGCTTTTTTTCCTTTTTTTTAAAGAAACCTGAAGGATATTGTCATTGCAAACATTTATAAAAGCACTGTTTCTGAACCTGAAGTTTAGATTTAAATTCGATGTTGACTGAGTTTTTGAAGGTGTGTGTATTCTGAGCTGTGAACTACTCCAGTAAGTACACCATAAACTGTATCTGCAGGAAATTCCCAGGTTCTTCTCTGTATTACATATATTTGTGACCTACACTGTCATCGGGTGTTTACACTGATAGTCTGGAGCAAGGACCAACACAAAAATTCAAGTTACTGGCTGAAACTGAAGTCCCCGTTGCTCACATCTTAATAAGGGGCGATTATTTATTTAAGTGCAAAGATTAAGAGTTGATGGTTCCTGCTGTGGGTTCATCAAATTCACAAAACTCTCTGTGTGGTGCAAAGTCGTCATTTGTTAGTTCTAATTTCACTGGCAGTATGAGTGTGCATGGATACATGAACATACACATGTCTGCCCACAGTGATTGTAAAAGGGTATTCTGCCTCACTGCTTCACATGAGCTACGTGACACTCCTTCTTGTGTCCCATTTATGGGCGGAAATGTTCGTATGCTTTCCCCCTCCATTCAAACTCCGTAAGCGCATCAAGCCAGAACAGCAAGCAGAAAGCGCTGAAGGCTTGTGCTTTATGCATTCTTTCCTGTACATCATGTTTTCCTGCAGGTCTTACAATTATAGCTGCAGTATTTTTCTTTTCTGCTTTCAACACGCACTGAATGATAGCTTTGAGATGAAGTTTGAAAAACTGAAATGAACAGACCTGTCGTCCATTTCTGTGTGTGTGCTGGTATTTAGCCTCAGGCTGTATCACATTCATTGTGGACTTTTAAAAGGAGGATTTCAGGGGGAGGGAGAAGACTTTTCTACCTGCATTTACTGCTGTCAGGTTCAGTGCAATTCAAATCCTGCTCAGCCAACTGAACTTGCACCAGGTACATTGTTTGTTGTTTTTCTTTCTCTTGGGATGCGCTACTAAAGTCCAGCACTTGTGGGGTTATTTTATATGTCTGCCTTTGTAACTGATTTTGGTTTGAATTAACCTTCTCCTGGCAAACAAACCACGGTATTGTATACATACTGTTGGGAAATGGAAATGGTTATTAATAATCTATGCTCCAGACAAACAATCACCCGTTCTGAATGAAATCTTTCAGACACAGCTTGTATTTTGTCTCTTCTTTTTACTGAGGTTCTCTCCTCCCTGCCAAAGCTGTGGGATGGACAGGAAATAATAGCTCATATTCTGAAAACCAACTTAGTGGTCAGTGCTGTGCTGTGTAGGAGGTCTGTGTTGTGTTTTATGACATAAATAAAGGAAAAGCCTGGGCCTGCCAAAGATGGTAGCAAAAAAAAAAAACCTGCTTCCTCAACAGTTGTCTTGTCTGATTTCACAGTTTGTGTTTCTAAGATTCTAGAACTCCCTCAAGCTGCAAGAATGTGGTGGTTATGCCTTTTTAAAATGAGGCAATGGACAAGAGCCCACAAAACTCATCATATTAATGTGAAATGGTTTTAAGTGGAGTACAGTTCCTCCCCATTTTTTTTTTCCCCAAGATGTTCACGAGTCAACTGTAGTTGTGAGAACTCCGTGTGAGAACTGGAACATTTGGAAAAGATATTAAAGGATAAAAGCTATTGTGTGTTAGAAAGTCCAAAGATACCTTACAAAACCTTTTTCCAAATAATTTTCTGTTTTTCAAGGGATAAAGATGAAAGGCTTATTTTCAAAATCTTACTAGAGAAGTAGCTGAAACTTGGAAAATATGGGGCACAAAGATGTAGATGGAAAAGACTAAGGTTAAAAGCCACTTAGCAGAATATTATACATTTGCTCTTAAAATCTACTTCACAAGTTGTGAAATAACATTAAAATAGATGCATAGAACAATAAAGTTCCTGTGGTTATGGCAGCCTTCTAAGGGGCAGGTTTTAATCAGCTGAGCCACATTTTTCAAGGAGATGTTTCAGCTCTTGGGTGTCTCTGAGATATTTTTTGTGTGTATGTGGGACTGGGTCTTGCTTACCCCTCTATATACTCCTCAGTTTTCACACTGCAGTTCACTCTGCCTTTTTCTCTGTATATTTTCCTCTGCATGGAGAAATAAATGACAAATCATTGTGTTTGTGTGCAGGAAAACCTCGAACTCAAGGAAATAACACATATAAGACAGAATGGCAAACACATTACTGGATTACAGTATGCATGACAAAACACTTTCAGTAGCATTTATTCCTTTCTGCCCTTTACAAAACACTTTGTAACATAAAATATGTATTTCCTTTTCTGAAGCAACTCTCCAGGGGCCATGAAGTTATAACTGGTAATATTATTACTCCTGAAGATTTTCAGGCATCTGTTTGATCTGAAATAAATTCAAAATTTATGTTACTTTAGGAAATAAAAATACTTTCACATTGTACACTTATCTTAGTTAATATAAAAGCGTGAAATTGTTTTTCTGAGGGCAAAACTTGCAGCAATATTTTCATTCAGACCTCTGTTTCTAATCCAAAATTTAGTTTAAATTGACTAATATAATTGATTTCAATTTGATTGTATGTGAAATGCATTTTTTTGCAGGATGTTGATTTGCTTGACTGAATTACTGAGGATCTGAAACCAGTTTTGACTCCTTTATGATAAAAATCCTGTGATGTATGAGCTGTAAGGTAACTCCTTTGACATCACACAAGTTCTCTGCCATTTGAGAAGAGGGCAGATTTCATGGAAAACATGAATCTATATATATTGAACTGATTTATAATATGCAAACAGAGAAAAATATTACAGATTGGACCAACTTAAATGGTTTTTCTGTCTTTGAAAGGAATTATATCTTTTGTCAAGACTAAATGGACTTTGCTGCTGACCATTCTAACTTTGCAAAACCTCCATTGCCCAAGAAAAGGTCACTTTGCAGTAATTTATTTCCTAGTATTGGTCAATGATGTGACAGTAGGGAAATGTGTTGCTAAAGTCTTTGAAAGCAACGTTTCTGAACTATGTTTCGTAAGAAACTGCCTTCAAACTGACAGTCAGTAAACCTTCATGAAGATTTTATACTTTAGTAGATATTTATCTCATCTCAAATGAATTATACACACATTCATAAGAATTGCACATGGATTAATATAAACCGTTATGCAGTCTCTAAAATATCATGCAATATACAGGGCAAAGAAAGGCAAAGAAATTAAATCCTGTATTCAGATCTTCAGTACAGTATGAAGTATGAATTGACCTCGAGAATGAAATAATCTGTTCCATGTTTCAATGGCCCATTTAATCACTTGTATAGTGATTACTCTCATCAAGAATTGGTGGATAAGTAGAGGTAAAAACATATTAATTGGCTGGTTTGTGTCTTCCGTGAAGTATGCAGAAATGAACACTTATTTAAAGAAGATATTTGTATTTATAGAGAAAACATATTTTTTTTCCTGGTTATTTAAAATGTACACTGGAATAACTGTGTCAGCTTTACTATCCCCAGCTTTAAATGTCAGTATATAGGCTAGCAGTTTTGAAAAATGGATTATACTAAGCAACACTGAAGCTTGCTTTCTCCTGTTTTACAACCAGATGGTCACATATTGAAGAGTCCTAGAGTACTCCCAAAATGTTTACTTTATAAGCAGAGTTGAAAATGTTATATGTCTGGCAAGCCTAAAAACTGCTTTGTTACCAGAAGGAAGCTACACAACAAGGATCATCACTGTAATGACATAAATGTAACCTGTGCTTCTTGACACTAACAGGTTGGGAAATTCAGGGCAACTTTAAGTAGATTGAAGGCAACACATTTCAAATGAAAGTGAGAAGGAAAATTATTGCTCTCCAGGAAGACGAAACCAAGCCTCAGTTAAACTGAGCAGAAAATTTTCATTAGGTATATTGAAATTAGACCAAATAACTGGATCTGTACTCATATCCTGCACATATAACTTTTAGCACATGAATAATCCGGCTGCATCCAGCTCTGGGGTTCCCAGCTCTGAAGGGACATCAACCTGTTTGAAGGAGTCCAGAGGAGAGCCAGCAGGGTGATTAGAGGGGTAGAGGAAAGGCTGAGAGAACTGGGATTGTTCAGCCTGGAAAAGAGCTTCACCCTGGTTTCAGGGTGAGCTAATGATGACCTTCCAGTACCTGAACTGAGCCCACAAGAAAGACAGAGAGAAGAAGCCTTTTACAAGAGCTTTGTACTGGTGGGACAACAGGGAATGGTTTCAGACTGAAGGAGAGTAGGTTTAGAATAGGTATTAGAAAGAAATTCATTACTGTGAGGGTGGTGAGGGATTAGAACAGGTTGCACAGAGAATTTGTGGATGCCCTACCCCTGGAAGTGTTCAAGGCTGGGTTGGATGGAGCTCTGAGCCTGGTGGAAAGTGTCCCTGTCCACCTCAGTGGGGTTGGAACTACAAGATCTTTAAGGTCCTTTTCAACACAAGCCATTTTATAATTCGATCAATCCCACAAAAGTAATAAAATGGATAATAATTTCGGGAAAACACTGAAATTGGAGAAATTCTTATGAACTAATATGTTACTGTCCTGAAGTTACCTTGTAAGGTGCATCGCAGTGTGTTTAAAGGAGCCATGACCAAGTAGTAGGATAGATATCTGCCTAGCTATTGAAAACTCTTGGTGTAAACTCTTGTTGGAAACAGTGGAATAAACACACATAGAGAAACAAAGACAACTGTGATGATGCTGAAAACACTTTTGAGGTTTGAAATACCTTTTTTTTCCAAAACTTAAACTTTTCCAAACCCCACAAAATTTCACTGTGAATATAAAGTCAAAAAGGTAAAAAAAAAAAAAAATATTTCTGGTACTGGTATAATTTTATACACCATAAAAACTTTTGAAAATCCCATTCATTTGGTATCGTAAACTTCTGTTGCTACTTTGGTCACAAGGGACATTGTATGTTACCATAATACTAAAAAAAGAAAAAAAATTAGGAGAAATTAAATGGATTTTGCTCCCATTCAAAAAGAGTAAGTTGGTACAAGAAAGCTAAGGGAGTGTGTGTGCTGGCAGTCAAAGAAATGTGTCTGGTACATAACTTGCGGCGCAGAAATGCCCGGATAATTTATTAGTGGACTTGGTTATTTATTTGAACCTAAGTAGGCTATTATACATTTACTACAAGGCAGATTAACACTGTTAAGAACACTCTTGTTATTTTTTATCCAGTAGGGGTGCTTGGTTTGGTGTCTCATTTTCATGTGCCGTGGGTGAGTTGCCTCTGCCGGACCCCTGTTCATGACTCAGGTGCTGCTGTGGCTCTTCCCCTTCACTTTGAGGAGTGTTGGACTGAGCAGCTAAACTACAAAATTCTCCTGCTTGGATAATCAATGGAAGTGGCATGGAAGTGCCAGGTATGAGATACCAAACCTGTCAGATAGACATCAGATGCAATTACAGCGCATTTGGAGTGCTGTGCTGTGAGAAAATGGTTTCAGAATATCTGGTAATTTATTCTATGCAAATCGTTTCAACTGCACTGTGCAGAATATGCAATTGACAGCAATTGATATCATAACAGTGTTAGTCAAATTGCATTAACTCCAAGTTAACTCTATGTCTGTTTTATTTTGCTGGAGTAAAACGTGACTTTTTTTGTTTTTAATGAAAATAGAGCCCCTTGCACATAAGTTGGAAGATATTCGGCACAAAAGGGTAAGAACAGTTTGTAGTTAAGTTTCTCAAATTGCGGATATTTTTTACCTTTGTGAGTTTTTCTGAGCAAGAATTTGCCATTTTTTTTCTTAAGGTATGGCCTTATTAATGAGAATCTATCAAAGAAAACTGGTGACAGTCCGTCTTTGGCTGTACTTCCCTCCATTAAAATATTGGAAACAAAGCATTCTGTGAAATTTAACATACATAAGCTTAAGAGCTGGTGTAGTAAAGAAATAATACATGTTAAGCAGTTTCAAGAGATCTTAGGAGCTGCATAACTGATTCTAAATCTCTCTTTGATGCAGATTTGTGACCTTATCATCTGCTTGTGTAGAGGAAGAGCAAGTTAAAAAAGAGAAGTGACCTTTTCTGATGCATAAAAACCAGGCATTATCAAAATCATAATACTATGTACAGTTCGTATGCTCACATTTTAAAATTCAACACATGGAACTGGGCAGAGTGCAAAAAACCCGGAGAATGATCCAAGAGGCAGAAGCAGTGTTTATCATGGAGATACACAAAGAGTTCACACTTTTTGAGAGAAAAAACCTCGTAAGTGTCTTGACTGCAGTTTGCAAGTACTTTCACAAGGAGAAAAAAAGCCAGTTGCTTAAGCACTTTGCAATTTTCCAGGCAAAGAAAGGCATAACAGAACCCAGAGGCAGACACTGCAATCAAACCAATGAGTACATTTTGAGCTGTGAAAGAGATTAAACCCTGAAATAAGCAGTGGTGGATCCTTCATCTCTCTAAAACAACATCGTCTACAGTCTGGAAGGCATTACCTAGAAATAAGCTACCAGACTTCATAGAGCTGTGTTTGGGTGATGCAAAACAAGCTAATCAAGGGTATGTGTGACTAGATGGTCTTATGACCACAGCAGCCATTAGAAATGAGGAGAAAAAAAAAAAAAAAAGAAGAGTTTTGTGTTAGTGCCCTACCATCCAGTAGGCAATTAATTTAATCAGCATAGACAGCATTTTTACCTCTTCCCCTCCAACTGCCTTTACAGGTAACAGAAATTACCCCAAGGGGTAATTTAGACAAGGAGTCACTGAGGGATGCTATGAATTACGCTTTTCTAATTGACTGTCTTTCAATCAACCAGAGAAGACATATAGATGAATTGGTTGCCACTTCTCCAAGCACTTCCCTGGTAAATTAAATTTGGGTACAGAAAGCTCTGTTTCCTAGGAGAAAACAACTCATCTGCTTCTATGGCAATATTCTTTATCTATTTAAAAGGAGTCCTCTCTGAATTCACACAGGTAAAGAGGGCTCTTAGATTTTCAGACACTCTGTATCAACTGATTCATTTTAAGAACTACTCTGTAGAGATTTGATATAAAACAGGAGCACATATAGATCAAATGGTTTCTGGGATTTGCAGCAGCAATTGTCAGAAAATAATTTTGTAGCATCTTTCCTCTAAAACTGTGCCTGAAAAGATAGTCTGATTACTTATCTTTTTGCCCTTCAGATCCACAACAATACATTATTGTCAGTGTGGGCAAAGAAAATATTTTAAAGGAAAACAAGTCATCTTGACAGTAATGAGCTGTTAAAAAAAGATCCTGAATGAGAAGAGTATGAAAATCTTCAGTGGCTGATTGCTGGAGCACCTTTCTAGGTACAAGCTTCAGTGCTGAGTTGAGATACATCACCCAAAGAGGCTGAGTATCCCCACCCATACACAAGTAAAGTCAGGACAATGATTATTGAGCATTTAACCCAAAACAATTTATGTTTTATATAAATCTGGCTTTAAAAACAAGAATTTTAGACACGTACATCTGAATTTGAAAGGAAATAAATGAGCATTTAACATTAATTCTCTAAAACTTAAAGGCTTTCAGCAGCATCATGTTACTAAACATAACACCAGTGGGTGCAGGCAGACTAAACATCCTCTTACTGACTGGTTTTAGTCTACAGAACCTCTTATTATTCCTGTGACTTTATGGAGTAATTTGAACCTCAGACCATCTCGAAAAGCCCAAAAACTTCTACAGATTAAGTTAAAGATTGAATTTAAATAGATTAGTGAAATGATATTAAATACCAGTACAGACATTGTTTTCTTATTCAGGAGGGGATGCATTTAATTTTAAGTGCAATTGTCGCAAAAATAATTATAATTTTGGTCAATGTCTACAAAAGTAGATAAACCTGACTGTTAGTCTGGCTAACTTGTGTAAAAAAACTCATCCTAGTATATGAAACCACCTAAGTTAACTAAGGGTTTTATTTATGGACAAATAAGTTCATAATTCTAATCTGTTTCTACTGAATGTACAAAATTCTAGTTCTTAAAAATTCTGGTTTTGTTTTTGCTTTTAAAAGCAATTACAGTTCTGGGTAAAGAAACAACTTTTCAGCTTTTCAGGAACATACAGTGGTCTGTGAATCCAAGGACAGGTATTTCTACAGGTAGCTTAAAAATACTGTTTGGAGTAATTCTGTAAACATGCATGCTTGTTAACTGTGTTTCCAATCATAAGGAAATGCAATATTAAAATTCAAGGGTATCTCACAGTCATTTTTTCATATATATTCTTTCTGCTCTTTTTTTCAAGAATGTTTGTTGTGATGCAAGTAACCAAAGCGCTGGAGACCAAAAAACAAGAATGAACAAAAACCAGCATGTAGATATATGCAGTACTCATGAACCATGAAAATTTCTACTTTGCTAATTAGAAAACAAACAGTTTTACTTTTCTTCAGGCATAATTCCTTAATTGTTTTTGTCTATCCCAATTAATTCTTATTATATTTAATAAGAAATAAGACAAAAGTGATGAGATATTCTAATCCTTCCTGAAATGAAAAAAAACAATTGAAATAAAGCCAATTATTAAATATGAAAGTTAACCCAACAGGCTTCTATCAGACCAAAAAATAGAGTAGGAGACCAATTCTCTTGGTTATGTTTTCTTGTAGAGTTGAACTTTTTCAGGCCTTGAAACTGTTGGAACTATAAACACGTACCCAAGATTTAATAGTTGATATTAAACAACATATTGAATGGTTGAATATAGGACAGAACTAGAACTTTTTGTTGACATAACAATTCATCCCTTCTGTTGACTGTCAAGGCAAGATATACTATATGCAAACACCAACAGAAAACAAAAGGCCATTTAGAAACAGAATTAGTTTGCTATTCAGAATTCTGTGGCAGATTTTAGTTATTTGCCTTATCTTGTCTTCACCACAGAAGTATGTCTCCAGTGGAAAACTGGCAAAATAATGACAAAACACTCAGGGTAGTTATTGACTTCTGATGCTGAAATTTACTTCAAGATAATCTCCACACTAATGAAATCCTCTCAATGTAATTATTCCTCTTGAGAAATTTTTTAAGCATTTCTACTTTTATTGACTTGTTCAAATGGGCAACTATTTTGTCTTTCTCTCTTCTCCAATAACAATATTGATTTTTTTTTAAAAAATAAAACAGTCAATCAGTGTTCACTGAATTTGTAAGTGAAAAAAGTTACCTCCTCAGAGCAACTTTGGTTTTACTTCTAGTGATGCTGTTTTCACCTGGAATTGATGCAAACTGTCCTGTACTTGGAAGTTCATATACCAGGCACTTTTCATTTCCTGCTTCTGCTTCTCTTGCTCCTAATGTTATGCAGGAATTTAGTGACCAGTTTAGCAAAAGGTAAATGGCATTGGTTTGGCAAGTCAAAATGGAAGCAGGTGATTTATACACAACTCCTGCACAGCTCTACCAATACTCTTCAGTCCTGTTCTGTAACATCAACTGCCTACTTTATTTCTAAGCTGCTTCTGAACCAAAATGCTTGCTAGACATGCTAAATTGTACAATATTGAGGTTTTTTTTTTGCTGCAGACAAATGGAAGTTCTACTGGGATTGCCAAACACATTTTCAATTTTCTTAATTTAGTCTACTTTGCACAGAGAGAGTATTGCTAGCTCGCTACTACACATTTAATGTGAGAAATTGTTTTACCTTTGCGATAGTTTTATTATTTCAATTTAATTTTACTGTTTCTCCTGACCTTGGGTGCAGCTGTGTCTATCTTTCTTTTTTTTCTCTTTTTCTTTCTATTTTGTTGTTCCGTCATTCTAGGCAGCAGGAACTGTCAGTGCTGGATGGTATGCCTGCTAACTATTTAAGCTGATGCTAAACTTTGTGAGAATATTCTGAAAGAGAAATCTGTGCCAGCAGCTTTAACCAGCTTTAAATATTTCCTGTTGTGTTACAGTGCTCTTTCTAGAATAGGACCCATGTAATGTTTTAGTGACTTCCTGTGGCAGCCCTGAAGCAGACATTATATTTAACAAAGACATTTCTTATGAGAATAGTATTGAACTAATGATGATCAGAAATATCAGCCCTCTGAGAAATATATTAGTGTGCTGGAAAAGCTATTTCTATCTCCTGTAATGTGTGTAGGGATTGTATTCCATTTTGGTTGTTAAGGATGGTCAACAAATGGAAGAACCTGATGATTTTCTAATACTGTCTCTGAGCAGGGTCTTGCAAGTGACAGTCTCACATATTTCTCAAGCAAGAGCAACTGGAAAAGTAAAGCATAAAAGGATGCCTGCAGCTGATGTGAGGTCCCACCTCACAAAGTTTTATTAGTAAATAACACACTTGGCGTGGAAATTGGTATGTTAGTCCCTGATCTTCTATATAAGCATATGACAGAGAGTTTTGGATGAAGGGATGAGATGAAATCCTTTTAGAGGAGGGAATAGCTATTCCAGAGAATAGTATTTAAAGTTCCTAGCAGGAAACAAGGTCCTAGCTAGTCTTACAAGCTTCATCAAGTCAGCGTTCAATTACAGTATATTGAAATAGATAAAGTTAATTGCAATTTCCTTCTTGAAAGACAGCATAATAGTGACAACCCTCCATTCTTCAGAATCCTTAATTCTTTAAATAATGTTGCTTTTTTTTTTGAAAAGGATCTATAGAATGAAACTAAGCAAAGGAATTTAAATAACACATGTCCTCAGTATAAGCCTAGTGGAATTAATTTGAAAAATTAAGGAACCGAAATCTCTCTGTTCCTGCAACACTGTGCTGCATGGCTGCAGCCACAGAGTCCAGGAACCACCAGGAGCAAGGCAACAGCTAAGCCAGGATAATGGCACAGCTTTCTTATAACCTTGGCAAACAGCACAGTGCAGGATGAAGCTCTGATGCACTTTGAAAGGTGTTTTTCCAACAGGCTAAATAACACGCTAAAAAAATCAGAATGCCAAGTTATAACTAAATCTATCTTCTTCTGCTGTCTCCAGACAATGAAAGAAACCCATGTTTCCCTTAGAAAAAGGCAGCATTTATTTTGAAAGTGGTAGTTCGGATCCTGGAAATTAGAATTGCAGTGAAGTGCTTTATTTGAACTGGAAAGATAGCTGGCAGTGGGGGAGGGAACTGCGAACGTGACATAATAACTCCCGCAAAAATATTGCCACGCTTGTAATGGTGCAGCTCTCATTAAATATCGGTTTCACATTATAAACCAATTTGATTCATGCTGCCTCACGGTAACACAAAAATGGACATTATTAATTTCATTTGCAATTAAAATAATTGTTGACGGAAATAAGATGACATTTATAGGTTGAATGGATGAAACGTTTCTCATTAATGCCCCTTATCGGAGCCTGTATATGTGAGAAGCAAAATAGTTCCTTAAATAATGTTGAGACCATTTTCCAGATTGTCGAAACCCTTCTTTTTATAAAACCTGCATATCCTTTGAGTTTTTCAGGGTTTCCTACATAACCTCATACCAGCTGTCAGAGAAGAATGTAGTTACCAAGAAGTGCATGATACCAATGACTTTTAGAAACAATCAGAGAAAACCAAAGGATAGAACAAGGGAAACACTGGTAGGTGTAGCACCACAGTCTGTAATTCCTAATATTCTTTAGATGCAATTTATGCCAGATTCTTCATTTTGACAATCAAGAACTGAATTCAAGCATTCTTCATTATTTTTTTTGTCTGCTTCATGGTTTCAGAGCTCTCAGAGCTTATACAGAAAAATCTCTAAGTGTGGATAAAAAATTTCTAGTGGCTACACCTTTTACAGATTTTATTGTTTACTTAGCAGAACTCTCTTGAGACTCCTTCAAATCTCATCTGTCTCTGTATCTACTGGATGCTAGTTTTGTAAGAAAAGCTTGTGTTACTGGCTACACTCCTTTCATCCTTTTGTTGGTATTCATATTTATGACTTTAAGTAATATTTAACATCTTTTTATTCTAGCCCACTGGGCAAGAAGAAAGTAAAGATGAAATACCTCAGGCTTGTTAAAAATATGTTGTCTCACAGCGCATGAATTTTGGGCTTTTTAAAGGAATCACTGAAAAATGAGGGCTCTTTTTTTTTTTTCTTTGTGGTGAGAAGTTGCAAAATAACATGAATCAGTTATATAAAAAAAGGAAATTTTTCTCAGCTACCAATTCATCTTAAGAAATTGTGTTAGTGAATCCTCCTCCTTCCTCTTGCCAGTAGCTGCCCAGTCATGGTAGATGAGGTAGTGAGTTGTGGCAGAAGCCATTATAGAACAGATTTTCCCAGGCAATTCCTGTGTGATGATAAACCTGCTACTTTAAACCAATCTTATTTTTTTCTTTCTTTCTTTCTTTTTTTTTTTTTTTGACCTACTTTCCCTCCCATTTCTTTTTTTCCTAACAAAAAGCCCCCCAAACCGAGCAAACCCTCAGTTTCATTCACTTTTCCTTGATTCCTGTGTGCCAGCCTGTCAATGCTTTCAGGACTAATATTCAGTTGCAATTAAATTCAATAGAAATTTCTACTTGATACTCTAATAATAAGTGGCATAGAAAGTCACACGAGGAAATTAATAGCTTTGTCACCAGGAAAGCACTGGAAGAATATGTGATATCTAAGGCCCAGGGCAATCCAATTAATGATGAAGAGGAAACAGCATATCAAATAACTGATAGCTAAAGGAGAACCATCAATTTTGTATAGTAAATGATGAAAGACTTAATGAAGAGGGAAAAATATGACTCAGCCAGTTCAATGGTGCAGCATAGCATATACTAAAAAGGTGTTTGAATCAACTTTACACGTCCAACAGTTACTGCATGTCAAAGAGTCCCTGTGAGGTCTTCTTTGAATTTTCAAGAAGAATAAGTGCATTTTTCTTTGTTTCAATTGCCTGTTGTGAGAATCACAATGTGGCTGAAATTGTGATCTGTGTTTGGGGTGGGTGTTTTTAGTTGGAAAGCTTTGCACTTATGTGGGAAACTCTTGAGAGGGAAGTGGGCAGGAAAACTGTGGGAGGTTTCTTTTTCATCTCTCCCTTTCTTGCAGCATGTTAGCCATACACTGCCAAACTCTGCCAGAGCACATCACATGCCTGGCCTGATGTAACCAGACAGTGAGAAGCCATGCAAAGAGTATTAAACTAGTCTATTCAATTTTTCCCACCCTACCCCCTTCTGATCGTTTCAGGTCCCTAATACATAAATCCTAGCAGACTGTCTGATCTCTTCATGGGAGTAGTTCACCCTGCTTAGTAGGATGAACTGCTACAGAAATCCACAGTAGTGTACTGTATTTTTGTGATTTTTTTTTTTTTCTCTGTGACTTTAATTTCAGAATGCAGTAGCATGTGTATCTGGAACATGTAAACACTGCAATCATCAGCAAAGCTTAGACCTTGCCAAGGTGGTACCCTACCTGCTTGGCAGCTACCTGATATATGATGGCTATGAAGAAATTTTCTAATATGTGTTTCATCTTGTATTTTTTAATATATCTGAATTAAATGTAATTGTTACTCCCATTTGGTCAATAAACAAAGCTTCAAAGCTTCAAAGATGTAAAAAAAGCGGGAGAAAAGAGTTACTTCCGTTATCATTACTATTTGGGATAGGACACTTACCTAGGATGGGTTCAGTTTATCCACAACTGTGGGCTCTGTACTGATTTGAAGTATTTTGAATAAAGAGCACAAAACACAGCTATGGGGGTATTTATTATTATTTTTTTTAATGAAAAATGAAAATTTAAAATGGTTTCAGGAGTATCTGAGTTGCTTTAAGGACTTCAAGGTCCGATTTTTATTTTTTTAAATCAGTAGGTGTTTCAGATGTTAGTTTATCTTTTAAGAAGCCACAATTCAAGCATTTTATGAACCTCTACCAGCTCTCCTGTTGACATAGTTTAAATGATTAAGATGACCTGAAGTCCTTAAAGGAATTGTATCTCAGAGTTTAGCAACAGAGAATTACTTAGTTTATTAAAAGTAGCTGCTGTAAAGAGTAAATGGTTTAAATCAGGCTACATTCCTCAAATCTGGTTAACCTTTTTCACTTGTTTTCATAACAGACACCTCTGTTATGAAGAATAACAGAAAAGCTTCATTTTTTTCTCATCTAGTTATGAGTCCAGCAACATGAAAGAGTTGAAAGATCACAACCACAGCTTATTTATGGCTGTTGGGGAAGAATCTCCTTTTACTCTGGTGTTTACAAGCCTACACTTGCAAGTCTGACCACCAGTTTCTGACAATTTTATTTTCTACTGCTCTCATTTTTTTTCCCCTCATTTTTTTCTGTTTTGTACTGTTATTCTACTGCTTAAAAAAAACAACCTCTCTGAGTGTAACCCCAGATTTGTCCACATGTCAGCCTCATACCCCATATAAAGAGCAGAGCTGGCCAAATGCTGGATTTTTTTTTTTTCTAAAGCTGTGAGGGATAAGCTACATACATTATTCTGCAGTTATTTTTTTCTTTAAGGGGTGTATATATTTTTTCCCCCCTGTCTTTTGATAGTTGGATGCCTTCTAAAAAAATTTCCTTCATTTCTTAGTTTTTTCTGATGAGAAAAGGATTCCTTTCTCCAGATCAAAACATTTGTCTGGACTCTATTGCCCTTCATGTCATCAAACGTCTGTTGTAGCTTTTTGTGAGTGCCTTGTGGTGTGAAGTGTTAAATGTCACTGAAATGGCATCCCGTGGAAAAAGTGCACAGCAGATAAATGTGTGATCTGTTTTTCTAGGATCCTAACAAGTGCCCTGTCTGTGCTCACAAAGAAAGAATAGGTGTATTTCTTCAGATACGTCCCCCTTTACTTCAACATTACTTTTTTGTTTAAGCAGTGACAAGTCCATCAACTACAATTAAATAATCATTCTTCCACACCCTTATATAAATAATTGGGTTTCGTGCATTGCAAAAAATTTCTGTGAATCTTCTTAAATTTGTTTTTACTTTCTTATATTTCCTTTAATGTATTTCAGTGGTGTTCTGTGGTTGCTGTTCTGGAACACCAACACAGTTGGAGTGAAGGAATGGTAAACATCTAGTTACATCTTGGTCTTTCTTGATTAAATAAGAAAACTCTTTCCTATTGCATTTGAATTATGGATTTCACAGTGAAATGCAAGTGCTGTCTTGATATCTTGAATCAAAATGTGTTATGAACATACTTTTATTATGATGTGTTTGATGTCTTATCCCTGAAGACATGACTGGGATAGGTATTATGTAGGTATTATGATAAAATATTTTGTACTACATTGCAATGCAGACTTTTGTGACTTCACAGATGTGACAGAACTTAAGGTGGTGTGATTTCATTAAAACAGAGACATAACGTCATTTTGGGTCACCCAGGGAAGCAGATAATAATTTCTCCATACTTTTATGTTTATTTGTACCTATTTAAAACCCTTACTTTTCTCTTTACCTCTGTTGAATGCCCAAATTCAAATTTCTCCCCCCCAAAAGATAAAAAATCAAGATCATGAATCAAGATCATCATCATCAGTGAGACCCTGAAGTTATACAGTCTAAATATATCAATAGTTATTTTACTTTCTTTTTTTCAATGATTTCCTTTCACTTGGGATTATTCATGACAATATATCAGAAACAGTGGTTTGTAGGTATATTCTTTTATTTTACCTCTTTAGTCTTGTTGCTCAAGTTGATGAAACCTTTGAAACCCAAAACCCGGATGGATTTGGCTCTTCATGATCATCATTAGCCAGTATTGACCTTTGTGCTCATGGTTTTGCTTCATTAAGAAGAAATCTGGACAGTTTTTTTGAGTAAAGTCTTTATTTCAGATAATTACATAGGCAAAACACTGTGGACTTCTCTGACTCTGCCTTTAAATATTATACTTTGAAGGCCAACAAATGGAGTGCTGGTTTAATGGTAGGATCTGAGCTAGGAATATTTTCAGGTCAGTGTAAGTCTAGACTAACAAACAACCAAAAAAAGAAATGCAGGATTTGACCTCAGATGCAGAATAATCAATACGTGAAATGCAACTTGTGCTACTGTTTTCCTTACTGATGCGTACTGAAATTTTCATTACTGAATGATGTTTGGGACAGAAATCTGCTGTTTTTTTATTTTAACTTAGGGCTTATTCAGGCGTCCATTGATTCTGTTCTTAGCAGACTATTTTGCTTTTATTTAGAATGATGAGAATGACTCTGGATAAAATGTATAAGATACATAATGCATGTTTTTCTTGCATTGTCAATTTTGTTTTTTCCCACTGGCGGTTGTATTTGAAGTTAAATTATGTGTTTGATCTTATTATTCATTGAAGCATGTTTGGTTTTTAATGTCTGTGGGTTAGCAGTGTGTTATGATGAAAACTGTTATTTGGATTTTTATATTACATGTTGAATTATGAGCTTTTTTTCAGATGAAATAAAATTCTCTAAATGCATATATAATCCACATAAAACACAGCTGCTTATTTATTAAGTCTTCTGAAAATTAATCCAGAACTAGAGACTTAATTTAAGGTGTAATATATAAACAGCGAAGGAATGTATGAGGAAATAGAGAGGTAAATACATGAAAAAGAGAGCATGGTTCAAAGTTCTATATTGGGACTATATGCCATCACCCTATCATCCTTGTTTTACATGGAGAAGAAATATCACATTTTTTTCCTGCTTATACCCGCTGAAATTCTTATGCCTGATCAGACTTGACCCTCTGGTCTTGTGCCTTGCTTCCTGTCCTAGGCAAACCAGAGTTTTCAAGAAACTCTAGTTAAGCATCTGCAAAATCAAACTTTCCATGGGAAGGTCATGTGGAAACTAGTTTAAAACATGATGTAGGAAGCTAAACACACCATTAGGCACTCCTTTTCTTTTCTTTTTTATCATTCTCTCTCTCTCTCTGTTCAATATTTGCTTTGCAACACACTGGGATTTGCCAATATGTGAAACGAGAAACCAAAGGGTCTGGACTCATATGCTAAGATGGCAAAGACAGTCTTCTAAGAGTCCTCTTAGTAGTTCTTTCCTGGTGTTTAGGGCTCAAATTACGTGGAAATTTTATGTTCAAAAAAATTTATTTGACCAGATTGATGTGGAAAAACATTTTTTTTTTTAAGGCTTTTCGCAGTGCCAAATGCAACCCTCTGTAACAGTAACACCTCTGACCTCACCACCTGCTGAGAACAGAAATTCTGGTAACAGGTTATTTTCTGAGGTATGATTTCTTCTCCGTAGACTTATTAGGTCTAATATGGGTGGAATGGAGTGAAATTCAACAGCTTGTGATGTACAGGAGATCAAATAAGAAATTTTTCAGCCCTTTCTGAACTTGTCATTTACAAAACATTGTAGCTCTGGATTCTGTCTTTTCGAGTATTCCTTTAGTACCACGGTGGGGAGGCTGTCAGTGAATAAATGTTTTTGGGCACACTCAAGAAAGAAATACAAAAGCTTAAGCAAGAATGTTTTGTTGAGTGACATTGAGTAGCATGACTCTAAGTGAACTTTATTTTCTAAATGAATCATTTCAGTACCCAAACACACGCAAACCACAGGAACAAGCTGGCCTTTACCTGGTCACTGAGAGGCAGCACAGGCAGATGCAACTTATATTGTGAAGTTCTGTTTCAGTGGCTAAGCAGAGCTCTTGTAAACTCCTTCATCTCAGAAACAATTATCTTAATTCATCTCTCAGGTTACAATTAGAAACTGACCGGGCAAAAATAAGATTTTCGTTTGCTCTAGTTTTGTTTGAGTTACTAATTATTGAAATGTCATCTCCTGCTTGATTACCAGAAATAATCTGTTACCATGAAATTGTTACTCACGATCTGAATATCTTTATGTGAAGTCACTTTTTCCATTTTAAGCCCTGCCTGTCCTTTATATCCAATGGAATTCCATGACATGAGGTGAGCTGAAGGTATGGCACTATAGATGTTGTTTCAAAGTATATTCTTAGTAAGCTGTTTTCGAAAGAATGACTTGCATAGGAAGCCAACACTCGGCTGTAACCAGAAATAATAGAAAGGTATGTTGCTGGTTTAATATATCATTTCTCTGCAGATAACTTCCATTATGCCTGTAGACCTGTAATATGAAAACACACTGACAGTTTCAGTACCTTACTAGGAGCAGTTTTACCACCAGAATAAATAAAAATTTTAATTCTAAATGTAAAAAAAAAATAAAAAATAAAAATTCTTTGTATTCTCAAAGCTTCATACATCATTTAATAAATCTTAATGCTGAAATACAAAGACATCTTAATAACCTAAGAGACTGACTACTCTGAACCTTGGACTCCATGAGGACTTAAAGGTGAATGCTTGGTAGTCTTGCCATATACTAATATACTTACAAATGTTTAAATCTCGACTTCTGATGAATGATCTCTGAAATAACCAAAATGACATTTTACTTGGATATTTTTCATTGTACCTCTAAACCAAAAGTTACAGGTTTTCATGTTTGCTACAATATTTGTAATTTTTTTTAACTAATTTTTTTCATTGCTACTTGAAAAAAAATAGCCTGCAATATAAGGTGAAACATTAAAAAATAATAATAAAAAAATTAAAAATGGTAATGCCTTATGGATAGGAGAATTTTTTAATTTATTTACTGAGTATCAAGGCTTTTTTACGCATAGAGAGCAAGTTCATGGGGACATTAAATAAAACTTACAGTATCACAGGAGGCTATTTCATGTTTCATGCAATATTTCAGATATAATGGCTCTTCTCTGGACAGATCCCCTGCTCAACCTTCCAATAAGTGAAATAAAAGAAACACATCCTGTAAAGCTCCTGATGTCAGAGAGGTTGTACAGACTGACTGACTGCCTCCCAGCTAGTCCCTCTCTGTTGTTCCTGGGAGGAAATTTTATCTTTTTATTTTATCTTTCTGTATATTTTCTCTCTATATATATTTATTCTCTCTCTCTCTCTTTCCCTCCATATATATATATATATATATATATATATATATATATTCTTTATATATTTTCTGTGTGACTTACAGTTGTTGATTTACCCGTACAAGCCTAAGAAAAGAGTTGTCTCTACTATCTGTACTGTAGATTTTCACTTCATATTCCCGTCTTACTTCGCTTTGAACTCCCTTTGTCGCCAGTGGGATTTTCTTGCATAATAGAACAAGTAAAGCATGTCCAACTAGAAAGAGATATGAGATGAGAGACTGAGATCTTGCACTGAATTTTTTTTGTCATTCTGAAATACCTGAAATTCATGTGTGAGAAATGCCTTGTGCAAAGCAGATTTGATAAGTTTTTGAACCTCAGTGACATTACAGAACTCACAAACTTTATCTTTTCAAGAAGAAACTAAGAAATATTTTATATTGAGTTATCTGGTGTAGTTCAGGGAATGTTAAAAGTCTAATAAAAATACTACATTAACCATCAGAATGGGAAGTTACTCAGTTTATAAAGCTTTACTTCTTTATGTTCTAAAATGTATTTTTTTTTAACTTAATCCTTGAGAAAAATGTTGGTGACAAGACTAAGTAAAAATAATTTTCTGCATTTTTTTTAAAGGAAGTTTCAAAAAATAATGAAGGGAATTTCCTCTGCTCCAACAGATTGATTATTCTATTTCAACAGAATGATAAATGCTGTGAATTCTGTAACCTACTCAAACTTTCCTATGAAGTCAGTGTGTGAGTGAAACAAAAGTATTTTGCTCCCTTCCTGAGGGAGGAAAACTGCTTCAAAGAACATAACAACTAAACAAACAGATGGTGAAAGTTGATAAAGAAAAAAATCAGGTCAAATAAGGAAGCAGATAAAGATAATAGAAGAATAAAGACAACAAATAAACAAATAAAGATAATAGAAGAATACAAGGATCTGAAAATGTTTAGTCAAGGGGACAAGCCCTGGTTTGATTTAAAAAATAAATGTGCTATTAAAAAAAGTGGTAAATTCTGTCTTTTATCACAGATGACACAAGGGTGTTATAGTAACAAATAGTAAAGGTGCTATTCTTTGGCACGTTGTTACCGTGGAGCTTCATGCCCTTTAAACCTTGTTGAGTACAGGACTCATCTAGGAATAGTCAAAAAAAAAGGTGAATTTCATGAAATGAGCCTGCCAACTTCCTCTTCTGGGCAGTCATCAGCTGCGAAACTTCTTAAAATATTCAAGATAACATAGTATTCAGCTGAACGTATTATATTGTCTTGAGACTGAAATGTTTCTTTATTTGTGTTGTGATTTTCCTTGCAGTAACATCATTGCTGCTGGTGTGCATGCCCTACTTCCACGTTCCTGAGGGCAATCTGCTCTCAAAGTAGGTCCACCCTGAAGAGTTTTGACCTAGTATTGAACAATGTCATGCAAGAACCTGGACATGAGACTTGCAGATAATGCTTTAATTACTCTGGAAAGCAATGATAGACTGCAAACAAAGCAAGTTAGTTTAGGAGGTGGAAAGGTGAAATTCTTTTACTTATTTGTGGGCCTAAAACCACAGTAAGTTTGGTCCTCACAGAACACAGCAATTTTTTTTTTTTTTTTTTTTTTTTTTTTTTTTTTTTTTTTTTTTTTTTGGTTTCTTTTTGTTTGTTTGTTTTTGGATTGGTTTGGTTTGGTGGTTGTTTGTTTGGGTTGTTTTTATTTTTACAACTTGGTGGTATTGTATAAACTGGAAATCCTTGCAGGATTAAGTAAACTAATTTTGAATATTTACCTGTAATATAATCTTAATGTAGAATGAGGATGTACAATAGTAAAAGTATCAAAGGGGCTTAACTGAAGAAACATGAACCCTTTCTTAGTAAATAACCATCAGATTTGGAACTCTCACTGCATAAGCACATAATATCTCTCAGAACACCTCATCAGATTTGATAGAGACATGCAAAGCGTGGTCAATGATTATGAGAAATATAAAATTTCATTTCAAGCATGTATGTGTCTTGTAGCTTTTGAGATTCGTGTCCACAAAAGTTATCGTCTCCTACTGTGCTGTTTCTCATTTTGAATTTTTATAATGAAATTTTTAGTTTGTTTATTCATGATGACTCATATATATTGGTTCTATAACACTTGCTACTATTAGCACTAATAGTGCATGATAGGTCTCTGGGAGACTGGGGATTGTTGGGAAATGCTCCTGGGAACTGACTGTTCGTGTAGTTTTAATGTAGGCAAAGATGACTTTTCTATTTTTCTGGCTGACACCTTTGAAATAGACTCTAAACACTGCTTGAAAAAAACCACACATAGTATGTTCTCTGTTATTTCTTCTTTCTTATTAAAAGTCTCACATGATAATGCCTGTAGAAATAATCTGATTCAAGAGCAATCTGGACTAAGACTGCCTCTTTTCCAATTATTTCCTTGAAGTAGTTTTATTATTATGCCTTCCCCACCCTACAGGCCCCCAAAAGGGTAAATTTTAGCTGTTGTAAAGTCAGAATCAGTGAGTTTTTAGATTTGATTTGAACACTCATTAGTAACTCATTTGTGGGTGAAGTTTCTTCTCAACACACAATACCAAGTGCTGACTTTCTCTCTTTACTTTCCCAGAGTTTTACTTTCCAGAGATAGCATCATCTTTCATTTAACTCTTGCTGTTTTCTTGTCTGAATTACACAGCTCAAGTTTTTATGAGCAGAGCTAAATTTGCATTTGAGAATTTATTCACTGTAGATTAGCCCAGCTCTCAGTGACTGAATGAAGATTAAGTTCTACCTCAGCTGACAAACTGGACCGTATCCTCACAGAAACAACTTGTTCTTTTCTGCAGAGAAAACTGCAATATGCTTTTATATGAGAATATTAAAGCATGTGTCTGAAGTAAATAGAGATGATGAAGTCTGAATTTAAATTTCAGTCCTAAGGCTGCCTTTGTTAGGTTTTATATACCCACCTTAACACTCTACACTTTTCAGGTTTCATTTCATGCGGAGGCTTAAGAGCCAAGCAATCCTTGACCTGCGATCTTCCACCCCCATTTTGTAATTATAGAATAATAGAATGACAGTATTGAAATCATGGAATGGTTTGGGCTGGAAGGGATATAGGGACAACCTTGTTTCAACCCCTCTGCTGTGGGCAGGGGCATCTTTCACCAGACTGGGCTGGTCAGAGCTCCATCCAGCCTGGCACTGAACACTTCCAGGGATGGGACACCCATAGCTTTGCTAAGCAACCTGTGCCATTGCCTCACCAACCTCAAAGAGAAGAGTTTCTTCCTAATAACCAACACCAACCCACCTATCCTATCACTACAGGCTCTTTTAAAAAGTCCCTTTCCAGCTTTCCTGCAGGTTCAATACTCAGGGTTCTTTGTGGTGGTTTGTTTGTTTTATTTTTTTATTTGTTTTGCATCGTTATTGTGGGGTTTTTGCTTTGTTCTGGTTTGGGTTTTTTATTTTGTTTGTTTGGGTTTTGTTGTTGTTTTTCCTTTGCTTTGCTTTCTCTCCCTGTAGTTCTTGCCTTTATCTGACATACCCTTTTTTCAATTTAAAAATTAAAGAGTATGCATATAGTTTTCAAAACTGTGTTGTTCAAATTATTCATTTTGTTTTCATTCACGTTTAGCTAGAAACGCTCCTCATATAATTGATGTTTGGATGCAGATTTATAATTTGTTTTATTTTTTGTCTCCTACAAGATATATTTTCACTTCTGCCTGGTTATTTATGCACCTGTATGTCCAACCTGAACTAGTGGAAAAATAATCCTCCACTTCTGTATAATTATTATTAAATCAGAACTTACAAATGATCTATAAATAATATTTAACAGGAAAATGGACACTCCCGCTACTACGATGTGCTTACCAAGCATTTTCAAAATCTGCACTATCACTAGATTAACCAAATAATTTTTTTATAATGCAGTCAGCAATTTAACATGATTTTTTTCACTTCCATTGTTTTGACATTCCACTTTTCATAACGAAACAGAGCTTCTAAAAACTCAGGTAGCTAAAGTTTGTGAAAATACAGCTAAACATGAAAGCTGCTCTGGGATAAAAATCTCTGTTGTAACAATTCTTTGCCTTCTGTGATGTTACCTTTCTCTCTTTTCCATTCATATCATCAAAGCCCATGTTAATAAAACTAAATGAAAAATCAACAGTTGATCATGACTCAGTTGAATGTCATAAAAAAATATTTTAAAGCACTTCAATTAACCCTTTGAACACCAGGGAAACATGCAAATTAATTTGTTTATTTCCCTGAGCTCTTTCTGGAGCTATTTAATTATTAATATGTGTTTGTAAATTCTCTGTTCAATAGTAGCCCTACAGTTTGGGAACAAGAGGAACTAGCTCTGAATACAGAACTAAAACTGGGTTGGTTTTTTTGTCTCTTTGATGATTGAATTTAATCTTAAAATTTGGCACTAAAAAAATCTACAGATGATAATTAATTTTTTTTATTTTATGTAACTTTTTTGGCTCAGTGCTTAATAGCATTTATGAAGGGAACATTCTGAAGGAGTTTCATTGTTTTAGAACTATATTCTTTAAAAACAAGATGACCTCTGCCATACTGCCATAGATATTTCTTATGGTTAGGTTGAAATTTGAGTCCATGGGAACTGTGGTCATCAGAAAATCTGGATGAAACATGGTGTAAAATAAGGCAGCAGTTTGTTTCCCAGATATTGAACACTTTCCAATTTAGACTTTACAAACAAGCAAGTGACAAAAAGCTGGCTGAATACCAAATAAGTGCTTTCATAAATAAATCACTTTACAAATTTTGCTGGTGTCCGCTGAATAATTTATGTGACAAACAGGAGATGGTCAGCTGCAGTGCTCCTGGAATACAAAGAACAGCCCTGCTGACTGAATTTTTCAAATGAAAAATTAGCAATTTTCACTGACTTTTATATTCAACAATTGTTACTCAATTGGGTTTAGGCAATAGCAGTCAGAGGGCTTCACAGTGCTGGTACAGAGACATGTCGTCCTTTGAATATAATTTGAATTTTCCTTTTGTACTCTTCCCCTAATGGCCTCCACCACTTTTGTCCCTGCTCAGCTCCAGTGTTAAGTCCTGAAAGCAGTGTCTCTGTTTGGTGTACTAGGATCATCGTGTGACTTGTCATTGGAGTAACAATTCTTCTGCTTTCAGGTCATTGGCAAGTTTCAGGCTCACAGTGCTCTGAATTGATGCACAGTCATGTATTCATATAAAAAAAAAAAAAGTTAGCTTGCATCTGAAAGTTGTGTAATGTTTACTTTCACCCATGGAATTAAAAAAAAAAAAAAATTAAGGTTCCTAATATTGAATTCTGCAATTAGGAACTATACCTGGCTATTACAGCAGAATTATAAAAGTGATTCCAATGAACTTGAAGAACTCAAAACTCTGGATTTGATGTTGTCAACTACCTGGCCATGTAGGATATATTTTCCCTTCTCAAAAACTTAAATGATGAAACCTTTAGGTTAAGCAAACCAGTCACATTTGAAAATATTTCAAATTTATTTAAATTTGGAATGATAAGGAGGATAATGCCAATGTGTCTAGTGACTTCTAAAAGGCAGTGGGATATTTTCAGCTGGAACTGTGTCATATATGTATTGTTACAGTTTAGCTCTGTGATTTGGGTCAAAGTATAAGTCCCACATTAAGGAGATTATCCTGGAACATATGGCTGAGGTGACAGGATGTTGTTGAATGTCACGTGATTGAAATAAATATCCTTCTTTTAATTAAGATTGTATAAGATATCATTCAATAGAAGCTATTTTCACCATAAAAGGTGCATCTTGACTTTGTAGGAGATAATACCACTATGAAAAAGAAGAATACGCCACATTTAGGATAGGTAATAAATGTAAAAACTGAAGTGAATGCTCCATTCATCCAACCTGACTTTCAAAAGAACAACTTATTTCTGTGTTTATGGTCAGTAGCACCGATTAAGCTGCAATGTTTCTACTATAAAAATATCCCATCTTGATTTAAGAGCTGTAAGGGAAAACATGATATTAAACATGATATTTTTCTAAGGACAGGGAATCAGGTTTTTTCCTGTATTTCTTAGACGTGAGGCAGCAGTAACAAGCTGTTACCCCTGTCCAGAGCTTCTTTCTTTTTAGCATTTTATTTTCAGTTTTAATAATGGTAAAGAAACATGAGACAAAGATGAACAGGTATATGCAGGAACTCAGAAATTGCATGATGGGTTTGCTTAGATGTTTGTCTTTAGGGTATTCTTAAAAAGTGTCATAAATCCCTTTCATGTCTATTGTACATTTTCTAATACTAGTTTTCTTTTTAGCACAGGTGCTGTGTAGTATATCCAAGAGTGGGCTTTTTCTGCCTGAGAACTCAATGTGGCTCAAACTGTAAATATTTAAATTTTTACTCATCATATTGAATCTGCATCTTTGCAGATTTGTAGAGGCTTTCGAAATCCTGTGGCTCTTCGACTGGTTCTGGACTTCTCATCAAGAATTCCACTCATGAATGATTCCTTTCAGAGAAATAATCTCATTAACATTCCCAAGACTTAACCAAGGCATTAATCTTAAAAAAATCGTGCAACTCTGACAGGTGCACATTCATCCAGCTTCAGCTTTCCTCTGTTGAAGGATGCTAACGCTTCTATTCTGGAATCTTTTGTTGAATTAACATTATCCCTGGAGACTTTTGTGTTTGTGCTTGCAACAGCTTTTGTTGTGTAAAGTAAGTGAGGTGGTTCTGTTGGCAAAGTTACTTTTCTAGATTGTGAGTCATTCTTGTGACTCTCCTTTGGATCCTTTGACAGCTTTTCAACTCTCTTCTTGAGCTGTGTCTGCTTCTGAAATATTTTTACAGTTCCACTGAGTGCACTGATCAGCCCAGATTTCCATTATTGACTTGATCACGTTTAACAACACGGTTTAATTGGACCCTTACCTTATGTAGGTTAGTCATGTTGTGTTAGATGAGTGGCCTTAAGCTGAAGGAAGGCAGGTTTAGATTAGATAATAGGAAGAAATTCTTTGCTGTGAGGGTGGCGAGGCACTGGAACAGGTTGCCCAGAGAGGCTGTGGAACTAGAGGATTTTTAAGGTCCCTTCCAACCCAAACCATTCCACGAATCTGTGATTGTGTAACTTGTTTGCTAAACTATGTAAGATTGTTCTCTTTGCTACAAACAAATCCTTCCACAACCTGCTAATTTCTTTATGACTTCTCTTCCTGGTCATCAGCGCAGGTAGCACTCTTCTATAACATACTTGTTCTATGACAATTCCCAGTTTTGAAGACATTGTTAGGCTCTATCAAATACCTATTTTTCAGCCATTTCATAATTTTTATCATTATACTTTTTTTCAGTCTTCATGTTAAGTAGCAAAGCCAGAAATTCTTGGCTGAAGTTTACATTTTTTACATCCACTAGCATTATGTGCCAAGACAAGTTGAGCTAAACATGAATGATTGAGTCACGACAATAATTTTAGATGAGGAAAGGCCCTTATGAAGGCTTCCTTGGGAGTATAAAGGAAATTAAATCATGTTAAATGATTAAATTTGCTGTGGGACTTCCAAAAGTAAAAGTGTATGGACAATCAGTATTTAAGGATGTCTCTAGTGAGATTCCAAAAGAAATGGCTTAGTAACTATTTATTTTTTTAACTAATTTTTAACCAGTTAGAGGGATAGAAATAGAAACTGACTTTTAAACGAATAAATAAATTGCTCCAAAATTGATAAAGTGTTTGAAGAAGAGTAAATTATAAACATCTTTTTGGGCTAGAAAACCATGTATAAAGAGGAATAGAAGGTGGAGATTGCACTAATAATACAGGAGGTAATATTTTGAGAAAGCAGATATCCAAGACAGATCTAGTGTTTTGGTTTGGAAACCAATCCAAGATAACCTGGAAGAGCCACACGGTTGCTGAGGTTACCGCTGGCTAGAGTGGCACTTAAACAGCAAAACATCAAGTGCAAGGTAGGGAAGAATAATTGTCTCAGAGAAACAGCTTATTGCAGACTGTTCTGAAAATTAAAAATTGTAAGCTGAATTGTGTCCTGTATAATGCCATATCTTGTGCTTCTCCCACCCCAAGTCTCACTACTTCCCTGCCTTTCGCTGATTTATCTACTCTTGACTATATATGGCTGTAGAAAGACTGAAACAGTACATCTGGCTTTACATGCTCCTCATTTTAAAAGTGCTGATCGTGTAGAATTGGGAGAGGAGGACCAAGTAATCCCTGTAACCCAGCAGGAATGCTGCATCTCACAGTGGAAAAAATTCTGTTGTAAATGAGAGGCTCTTTTGATGGCCATAACTAGCTATTAGAAACAGCTATTTAGGGATGTTTAGGAGTCTTTTACCCTCTCCCAAGCTGAAAGGCTTATTAAACACTTGCAATCTCATGGAGCTATTAGTATTATTAAATATACAAATGAAGTAACAGCTTTCTAAATCTTAATGAAATTAGAGGGCTCTAATGGGTTTTTAATTTAAGCTCTATTTTTTCACTTCATTTCACAATATGCTGCTCATTATCAGTCCAACAATGAAGCTGGGAAGATATTGATCCCACAAACTCTTCAGAGTATTTTTTGTCTTGTATCTAGTACCAGCAAATATTGGTATTCAAACCTTTCTTTAGAAAATCACTTTTTAGGTACCAATCTCAACCGTTCAGTGCTTTGTTTCGTGCTTCCACTACAATTTTCGTCCTTCTCCTTAGCCAAACAACTCTACTGGGGTACTGCTTTCAGCCAGTAGGACACTGGAGAAAAGTGAAGGGAAAGCAGGTAGTGCTGACCCTCCACTGGGAAGCTGCCACTTTGTCTCGTCTCAGGAGAATTGCACCTTTTCCATCAAGGAAGGTTGCACTAAGGTATAACTTAATTATCTCATTTTTTTCAAGACCTAACCACTTAAAACCTGATACAGTTTTATTAAGCTACAACCTATATAATTTCAAAGTTTCCCTTCAAAATTTTTCAGTAATGTCTCTTTCTAAAGGAATATAATAGATAACCATTTCGGAAGAAACTCAACAAATAAGTGAGACATAAAAGCCACAAAAGTTACATTTTAGTTAACCAGAGCATCCCTTAGCTTTGCATGTTAGCTTTTTAGTGTGGTTTATTTTTTTATACTCTCCAAAATAAGATCTCAGTGAATAATGGGTAACAACATTCAAGTCACCATAAAAGAAAACAACAAAATTACTTCATAAAAATGCCAACAAATGCAAGCTAAGAGCACTTTAAATTTATCTGCCAAGTTTCTAAGCAATCATCCAAAATAGCTTTGTAATTTTACTTCCAAAGCTATTATCTGAACCTAAATAAGTATCTGTCAATAACGATCAGCTATTATGCTGACCCTTTTCTGTCTGAGGCAAAATCAGAGCAAGTTTGTTGAAAGCTATACCTGCCTTCCAATACAGCAGATCCCATTAGCAGTTCATTGTTTACTCAGCTCCAAGGTCATTGTTCTTGCCACTGCCTTCATGCCAGTCCTACAGCTCTTTAACGCTGATATACTCAATTGCTAATTGCTGTCAAGTTCTAGCTTAGAACAAAATTATCTATTGAAACTGTGCATCACAATACCTTGAAAAAATTTGGTCTCAGATAAATCTTATAAGCCCTTAAGTCCATATGTTTTATAAGCAGGTATTTAATGAGTTCACAGGGGGTTATGCCACTCATACCCCATTGTCATGCTTTATTATGCAATGCAAAAGGGTTCACAGAACTTGTTCAGCTTTCATGAACCGGGAGATAAGATTGACGCTGTGTGAGCAGGCTGAGTTTCTCAGGAGGAAAACATGTCCATTTCAAAGAAGTAAGTACTACTTTGATTACAAAATAAGCACCAATTAATTATAATGAAATATCATTAAGCTTCACTCGGGTTTGCACTGTCTCTCGTGTCTTTAAGGATTGCACCTTATGAAAGACTTAAAATCCTCTTTCTGAAGTAAGTTACTTCTTATTTAATTGTGTAGGATGTAGTTTGAATGTAAAAAAAAACAAGGAAGGGATGGGTCTCACAACAGTGACATCTTCACTCTTGGAAGACTATGACACCTCAGAATCAAGTTGGGCATTCTCTTTGCCTCCATGTGTTCAGTTCTTACTTTCTCATGCACTTACATCTGTGTTCATTATGCTACATTCAACCACAAGCTCTAAGCTTTTGGTCAGTTTGTACCGCCAGCAGCAGGCGCAGCAGCACATCAGGTTTTCACCCATCTTCGGCCTTTCTGTGAAAAATTCTCTTCTGAGGTCTCTTTTGTCCATAATTCAGGATTACATCTAATCCGGAAGTAAAGTATTCTTCATAGTTTTCCTGCATTTCTTCTGGCCTTTGTGCCTTACCGAAATTATTTACCAAACGGCGACCTGCTCAAAGTTATACATACAAAGTCCAAGTAAATATCTGTGAAGAGGGCAAGACTTTAGAACCAAACCAAGGTTTGGGAACTAGCATGAAGGGCATAATTGGTGCTAAATGCTCCTTATCTGTAATCATAGACGTGTGCTGTAATAGCACCTGGGCACTTTCATTCCGTAATACTCGCAGGGTTCCTGAAAGAGATGGTCAAGTCTGCTTGAAAAAAGCAACTCACCATTCAGTGGCAACAAAACTGCATACTGTCCGTGTAAGGAAAAGTGCATAGCATAAGGGACCTATTGTTCAGTGTTTCAGATTTGTTTTATCTGTAAATTTCAAATCATGTTAGCTTTGCCTTGCCAGGAGAAAAAATGTAAGCAGAATATTTTTGCCTTGCCTTGCCTTGCTCCTTCCTTCTTCTCCTTCCCCTTCCCCTGACTCTTGTGAGAAAATATAATATAAAAAATTTCCTTGTTATTTCATTTTAATCTATGTGCTTGGGATTTATTAAGGTACCTGCCTTTGTTTGGGGCTGTTATAATAAATTATTGCTGCAAGTTGTTATCAAGAGTTGTCACTTTAACATTCATTTTGATTGTCAGAAAAGAGTTTTGTCTTCATGCAGTTAAATGACACAGAAAGTTAAGATTTTGACTTAAATACAGGGGAATCAGGACTCTCAGGGCATAATAAATTTTAATACATCTTACGAATTGATATTAATGTCAAACATCTTGGGAATGTGAGCCCATCATGCTCTTCATGAACTTCTCTGATGTCACAGAAGATCCAGATTTTTTATAGACAAAATCTCTCTTATACTAGTAATCCTAATATTTCTTCTTGTGATATTTTTCTTTTCCTGAGTGTCATCCATGAGAGCTGTTACTGCCAAAACCTAATTACATGGATAATAATTTGAAATATTTCATATACTTTTATAAAACATTTACATTTTTGAATTGTCAAGAGGCAAGAGTCTTGGATATTCATAAAAAAACCCTAAGGAATGTAAGAAAAAAGATTTTTTTTTAAATGTCACACTTTATTTGATGTCAGGTCAGTCATAGTAAATAGAGCAGTAATTTTTAGTGGCTTGAAAATTTTACTTGTTACATGTGCCCAATGCTACTTTCAGTTTTTCTTCCAATCTTTCCCTGTTATTGACAGAAGGTTGTGTTAGGTATTTAGTAAAAAACTAATGTGAATTCCAATCTGACCATAGAGAAAATGGTGTAACACTCTTAACAGGTTAAAGGCTTTTGTACTGAGGTATTGGAAAAGTTTTCTGGTGGTCTGTGGTAAGCTAGCTGAAAATGTGTTTTTTATTGTTTTACATTTACCATTTACATTTACATTTTAAAAAAGGAATAAATCTTCCATTAAATTCTTCTCTTGTTATTTTCTCTTTGTAAGCAATTTCTGTAATAATCTCAGGGACCATTAGTACAATACATTAATGTCATGAATGGAAGAGGAAGTGGTCTAGGAAGCAATCTCGCCTCAGACTGTGGTCTACAGTCTAAGAAAAAAAGTTTATAAATCTCTATGCTAACCATTTAATTATTACATATTGGTGAAATATGAGCTCTGGAAGATGTAGTGTACATTTGGGACATATAAAAATAAATACTAATAGTGATCATGAGTAACAAAGAAGTGGTTTAATGAAGTGATCTGAAGGACTTTATGAACCCCCTCTCCTGTCTGACAGCAACTTGAGGATGAAGATACTAACAGAAGAGTCTACTTCCAGTGAAACATCTGTTTCCTCAGCAAATTTTCTTGAGTAGTCATGCTCGAGGGACATGCTGCTGAGAAGACTGTACTATCTGATGAAGCAGTGAGCTGATTCTCTTTTTCTGGTTTTACAAAACGGTTGTATCACATTTCATGATAGTAGGCAAGACATTTATTATAAATACAGATCCATAACTGGTTAGTACAGTAATAGGGTTCAGGTCTATATCCAGCTGGATAGGGGCTGAAAGACTAAGTCTCAAACAAGCCTTAATGTGCCATAAAGCTTCAGAAAATAGTCAAAACCAGAAGTGTTAGAGTAACCACATTAGTAGTTAACATACAGTGGAAAGATGTTGATAGTTATATGCACATTAATGGGTAAGGAGACAATTATTACGAAGTTTTTTCAATAAAATCCCCACAAGTGAAACCCACAAACGACTGAAGACAAGGCCTGAGAGATGATAAAATCTAGCCAGACAGCCCAAAATTTCTTGTGCCATTTAAAATTACTCTTTCCAATGCACTTCAGTGTTTTATTCTGTGAAATGCCATAAAAAAAAAGCTCTGGATGACAGTGTGTTAATAATTTCCTGTGTGTATTAATAAAAACTTTGCATGGTTATGTCAGAAAAAGAGAGAGCTAGTATGGTTAATTATTATGTTTGAATTGTTCACAGTGCAATCACTGTCCTACATTTTTTGCTATAAAGTGAAAACATTATACACAAAGCTCCATGCATTGACTTGTATGTTTATATACAAGATACTATTCTAGTATCTTCCATGGTTCACAAGCAGGTTCTTAATGGAGATATTTTTGTGTTATACTTCTCTTTCCCTGTTATGAGAGCTCATTTTACTTTGGAGGTTTGAATTTGTGCTATGAGATTACAGTTTCTTTTGCAAGAAGAGGTAGGTCCAGTGGTAATAGACCATTTTGGTACTCAAGAATGAGAGACATGTTGTTAACACAGAGCAGTGAAATATTTGTAGTGTTTAGCTGGCTTTTCAATCTATATTTCATTTTTTTCCAACATGGTATATCAAGATTTTTCAGAAGCATTTTATGTATCTAGATAAAATGGAAAAGAAGTTCTAAGTGATCCTTTAGATTTCATCCATTCACAAAAGAAAGCACATGAAACAGGTTTAATGAAAGCCTCTGATGAGTCACCCTGAGAAGAAACTTTCCACTTCACAATTGATGATATCAATTGCTGATATCTGAAGATTAAAAACAAGGTAGTAAAAAGTATTTCTGTATTTTTTCTTCTGACTAGGATTAATCTGATGAAAGATGAAGAAATTAGCTAGATAGATCTCATTTTGGGATGTTGAACACTCTGGCTTTTCAAAATTAAAAAAAAAAATAAATTTTGCAGGTAGTTCAAGGTAAAATTATAGCGCTATAGAAGTGAACATTATAGCCCTCTCTGACTGTACATTAGCTGATTTTCACTCAGAGGATATAAAATTATTTACTTCAGCATTTATATTAAAAAAATAATTCCTAGTCTTTTGAAAATACAACAGGTGTTTGATAGATAAATCAAACTCAGGTAATTTAACTTCTTTATTGCAGCACATCTGTTAGTGAGACACAGAATCTCCAACATATACAATATTCAAGTAGTAACAATCTTCAGATCTTTTGCTAATGGTTTAGCTACTATCTTTCCATTAGATTCTTTCATGGTCACTAAGCCATGCTATATATCTTGTTGCATTCTCTTCTCTTTCTCAGATAAATGATACGAGGAACTGATCTTTGGAAGGGCACAGGCAATCAGTAAACATTTTAAAGAGACTCATGCTTGTCCTTCTTCTATAAATCAGGAAAACTGTCAGAAAAACATAGAGCACAGGTGAAAAGCTGTTGTTTTAATCAGTGGTATCCCACACCTTTGCAGAGTTTACTACTCTTCCATGCAGTGAAATGTTTAGTTTTTTAAAAGTGTGAGTGGTGCCTTATACTGTGATTTTGGTTCAATTCCTCTTGAACTCTGGATTTTGTCACACAGTGAAGAGTCCAATTTGAAGCCTAGCAAGGGGCAGGCTCTTTTCTCCTATCTCAAATGCAATAATTAGGTTAAGCATTAAGATTTAGGGGGAGGTCTCCTGGATTTATACGGAAAGGGGAAATTATTTTTCATTAGTGGTTGAACTACTTCCCCTTGGCCCTTCAGTATTAAACAATCTTTCATCACAAAGAAGATAAACCTTAGTCAGCCTCACCTTACTGTTAATCTAATACAAACTTTTTTTCTTTGTTGCTGTAGCAAACCAAGATGAACATGATGAAACAACCTGATTTCTCAGTGTCTAAGACAGATGATCAAGGCAATCGTAATACCTTCAATACCAAATCTTTCAGCTCATATTGATCAGCTTTGTCAACATATAACCTGATAGGCCTCTGTAAAGAAGGGAAAATTTGTTCCTGGTAAAGGAAGCAAAAATTCAGATTATGTGCATTATCATCATTGAACAAAACTTGGTGATTTGGGCACTGCTTGTGTTTAAACATTTTTTGCAAGAAGTTACAATTTTAGGGAGAAGAAAGGGCACATGGGAAGAGGACTTTAATCAAATCAAATAAAATAAAGCCAGTACAAAATCAAATAATTATGAAAAACAGAAGGAATGAACAATTTTTTTTTTGCAAACATGAGTTTAGCTCTTTCCTTCTTTTGGCACCTGCAGTTATTTGCTTGCTGACTGAAACATTTCCTAAAAAATGTGGCAATTTTAAGAACATCTTCTATGTGGGTATCCTGATACACTATGTATTTGCTTAGGTTACAGCGTTTTCCTTATCTACAGCCCCCTTCCTCTGTCTCATTACCTGCTTTAAGAGCCATTTTATGAATTTTGTGTACCAGCTCCCTTTCCTCTCCCCATCAAATTTTGCTGACACTGGCCAAAAAGCTCAGCAGTCATTAGAGCTGCATAAACATAAGCATGTGATCACACGAGACTTACTTACTGGGAAGTTAGACTGTCAGTGCTCAAGGAAATTTACCTTTGTTATTACTTAGGTTATTTTTTCCTATTATATGTTCTCATCATCTTTTCCTTATTATATGCTTTCACAACTGGGAAAAATGCTACTGTGAGCACAAGTGATCTGCTTATTAGATTGAGCATGAGTAAAACATTCATTTGGAAGCCTTCACAGTATCATGGAATTATGGAATTTTTAAAGTTCATTTTTTTTTTGTTTTATTTTAAGAGTGTTTCAGATAATGTATTACTTTGGTATTTATTCCCATGAGCATATGCATATGAGAATGTATATGCTTGTATAATTTTCCCGGCCTCACTTTTCTCTGACGAGAAATATAAAATAAACAATTTGCCTTCTCAGCAACTCTCACTGTTTAAAAAATATGTAGTTCTACAAAATGCCTTACATGCTCGTATTTTTATCTTGGTTTTTCCTTTTACAAAATAGCTTAAATTGGTGTGTGTGTCTGTTTGTGGTGTGTGTGCGAATATTTCTTTTTGCATTTAATTTTATGAGATTGTTTTCAGAGCTTTTCTACAATTCCTGTTTATGGCCATTTTTCTTCTCTTTAATTTAAAAAAAAAAAAAAACACAACAAACCAACAAAACCTACTGCTTTCTTTCACTGTTAGTACAAATTGCAAGCATAACTCAGTGTGCACTCATTCATGGTGCATACATGCATAAAGCAATATGCATTGGGGAGATGGTGGATATATATATATATATATAGGGTTTGCTCGTTTTTCAGCAATATCCTGCATTAGAAAAAAATTAAATAAACAACACCCAATGATCAAAGCTTGGTGAGAACAGTAAACATAATAACAATCATGTACAGGAAGCCCATGCGGGAATTCTTAAGCCAGGGCACTACATTCATTGTTGCATGTACAGCAACAAGTACCAGTACTGAACTGGAAGCAGTGAAGGCTCTAATTACTGGATAGTGCTGTGTGAAGTGGTAGGTTCTTCCATTCTTGTCTATTTTTTGACCAGATTGACTGACTTCTGCCTCTGTCCTTTCACACTGCTGGAAAGTTGATCTGAAGTGCTGAAGGTTAAAGTAGGAATATACCTGCATTAACAGATAAAAGTGTCATGTTTTAAGATAGATCTCCTTCTCACATTTTTGCTCAGAATGAAGCAGCAGCTGGTGTTATTCCTGCAAACTGGCTGTCTTCTTACAGATCACTTCAGCACACCAGCCTGCTCTTCGTGGGCAGCAGCAGGCAAAGCCATCAGGGGCTGGGTATGGAGCATACCTTCACACAAGGTTCAACATGGATGAACCTTGGAAGTCTTGACAGGGAGTTTGAAATGCCTTAAGAACAGCTGCAATAGATGCCTATTGCAAAGCACTCTTTGGAGGCTCATCTCTCCCTCCACTGAATTTAGGCACTCCCTAGGGAGTGTTGAGTCCCGTTGCGGCACCAAAATGAAATGGGAAATTGCCTCGCTCCTCTCCCCATTCTGTTTAAGTTTTTTTTTTTTTTTTCTATGTGTTGGCTTGCAGAGTTCTTTGTGGGCACAGAGTATTCTGCTCATCACTTTGATGTTGTGCAAAATACAGCAGGGATAGTTTTCTTCAGCAGGATTTTCCTTAAGGAGTGCTTAGGCTATTAACTGAAGTGATTCCTTCGGATAGCCCACATACTCCACATAAATTCTATGGTGCCTCAATAGCTGTAACAGAAAAGAGTTTGTCATATAAGCTGCTTATAAGTACCAGCAATAAATGTCAGCTTCAGAGAAGTACTTTAGCTTCCTCCTTTCTGCAAAATCCGTCTATAGAACCTGTCAGTACTTAATGGCCCACTTCCATAAATGACACAGGGGACTCTTTAGTGAATTTAGGTGAGACATTTACCTCAAATTGGCAATTTTTCCTTTCTGTATTTTGTAAGAATAGAAACTTCCCACTATCTTTCCACTTTTGTTGAACTTCATAAATGTTTGTGTGATGCAGCTGCCTACTGTGGAAGAGGGACCCAATGTTCTGACATGTTGACCTGATGCTACACCTAGATATGTTCTTAGTGCCTAAGAAATGCTAAGTGCTGCTTTTGGTGGTCTTCCTCTCTTTTTTGTCTTGCACTTGTTTATTAATAACTGAAATCTCTTGAAAACAAAAGTCTCCAGAGAGAAAGCAGCATGTGCTTTCCTTGTAAATGAGCCAGTTGCTCTCAGAACTTCGTGATGGACTAGTATGATAAAAAGAACTTAAGTGCTGAAAGATTTCATGCTTCTTATCTCCTATAAATCCCCACTTTTTTTTCCTGGGATGCTCTCTAGCATTCTGTAATCTTACCGAATTCATCATTTATTCATTGTAATGATGGACAACCTCCTTGTATTGCCTTTGGATGGGCATATTTTCTTATCAGTGAAAACAGTAGCTGTGTGCTTAAGAGCTCTACACATTTAGAGAGCGGTGTAGTGTGGATGTTAATGACAAAATGTACTCTGAACGACAAATGCAGTGAAGAAACACTCCAGTTCATTTCACTATTTTAATGTGTTTTTGTGTTTTTTTGGTTTTCTTTTTTTTAAAGTTGTGGCAGGGTTTTTTTGTGTTTTTGTTTTGGTTTTTGTTTTGTTTTGGTTTTTGTTTGTTTTGTTTTGTTTTCTCTCTGGGATAACATAAATAATGATTTAACCACTTGAGGCCTAAAAGCAAAGAAAAGCCAAGACCAAACACACTCTTCTTTACATGAGGCAACAACACCTCTTGTGATCTTACAATCAGGGAACTACTTTATATTTTCAGCAATGTATTTTCTGTGGCCCAGTGACAGATGTTCTGAGCCGTATAACTGTATAAATCACATTTCCTTAGACACATGAAATCTTTTTTTCCCTGGTAACTTTTCACATAGACCTGGAGTTGCCTTTTTTTATTTTTTTTTTTTTGCCTCTGTACTTATTAACAGACAGATTTGCCAGCTATGAAAGTGATGAAAATCCCATCTGAAATTTCCATCTCTGCTCACAGAATTGCACCAATATCCCGAGGATAATCAGCTCACTCTGTATCTCTCAAGCTGCCATCAGATGAGTCTATATAGATTAGTATCTTCCCAGCTGTCCCTACCACATTCCTTCCTTCAAGACTGACAGTCCTTTTCCCCAGCTTCTCTTCCTATGTACAGTCATAATGTATATTTCAGGTGCCGCCTTGGAATTTACAGTTTGCTTTAATGAGGTTTCTCTAAGTTTAACTCACTGTAACTTTTTTTTTTTTTACATCTTCTTTTTCATTTTTTTCAAAAGTGATATAACAGCAACATGAAGATTACACATAAATCTTAAGCCTGTTTGCAAAAAAACATGTTGCATTGACGTGTCAGATTTCAGGTGCCAAAGCCAGGTTAAAGACAAATTTGAAATTCCATAGTTCTAGTGTGTTTCTGGAGAGGAAAATCCTTAGACCTCTCACACTGAAAATTTTTTATTCTGAGATCTAATCTACAGAGGGATTAAATGTGATAAACCCCTCAATAATTTAAAGAGAAAGATATTTTAGATTAAATTGTATGACGATTTTACTATTCTCCTCTCTGTCCCCCCTTCTTTTTCAAAGAGAATGCTACTGTGTGACTCTGAAAGATGTGTTTTGAAGTGGATTAATTAATTTTTGAGGACTGAATGTCCAATGATGTCATTAATCTGGTTCCTGGAGTTACAGATTATTTTATTTTTTTTCATATAATTAATTCTTTCTTCATTTTCCTTTGCAGAGTAATACTTACATACAGAGAGAAGGTAGAACAAATCGTTATTTTTCTTAGCAAACTTTATGCCTATTCCATAAGGAATGTATTTTTCAAAATGAAAACTTTTAGCACTTTTTTCCAACTGCATTTAGTAAATCACCTACCTCACTCTAATAAAAGCATTGTTTCTCTCTCTTTCTCTCTCTCTCTTTCTCTCTCTCTCTCTCTCTAGTGTCTTGTCACTGTTTACAAAAAAACCCCTCATAATTCACTATGAGTATGTAGACATTCTGGTGTTTTATCAGACTGTTAATGCCCAAAAGACAATTTAAACATCATTTAAGATAAATATAAAAGAGACTTAAAATAGTTGATCCTATAAAATTCTCATTCCTTTTCTAAGAATGCTTAAAATAACCATTCTAATGTGCACTAATTCATACTGTATCATATTACATACATGTAAAAATAGATGCTTAAGATATAAAGAATTAAGCAGTAAAGTAATGTCAGGTTATTCTTATGAAGTGATGTCTGGCTGGTTAAAATTTATCATACTGCATACTATTAATGTTGTATCAAGAAATAGTATCTCTTAAAAATGCAGATCAACAGAAATATCTTGTTTTGCAGCCACTAAAATCCATTCCTGTGAGCAAATGCTTGGCTAAGTGTAGCTCTCTGTCAATGTATTTTAGATATGGATGTAAGATTTTTTCAGTGCTTTTAGAAGTTAAATAGCTGCTGAATATGCCTGAACTTTCTATAAAAAGTTATATTGTCAAATGTGTTTATTGAGCTAGGATGAGTTAGGGTTCAGTGTAAAATCTATGAGTAATTTAGCACATGATGTATTCAGTGACGTTGTTGAACTATGGAATGTCCCCAGTCAAAGTGGTGGAGTTATATGCCAATATAATAGCATAAATAAATAACCTCTCCAACTATATTAATCTACAGTAGTTTTTTATGTGTGATAGAATTTGGACTGGCAGACACACACTTCCTCTTTTGCTCCTTTTTCTAATTCCAATGTTAATGGATATGGAAATTGCAAGTGCTTTTTCTGTATGGCCCTTTAGTGCTGAAAATTCACTTGCATCAGAGCACTTGCATTAATGACAGCACGTGAATGAAATCTGATTGTCTAGATTTTTTTTGTTAATAAATTGTGGGTTTGTGTGTTTGTGTGTGTGTCCCACAACTAGGAAATGTAACCAAATCAACTGCACTTGTGGAATGTGACTAGGCATTAAAAAGGAAGCATTTTTTTCACAATCATTAGGCAAAGTAAATACTATAATTTGAAAAATTTAACCTAAGTAATTTATGCATATAAAGATTGGGGCTAACTGCAAAGGAACAGTGAGGCCTGAGGGTATACTTTCTTCTAACCACCCACTGTCTCTCTTCAAACATATTCAGGTCACAAAATACAGTTAATTAACAGATGCATTTTCATTGCTGGAAGTACAACTGAATATTCTATTCATTTCACTTGTCCCATGTCCAAAACTCGAAGAAAAATAATAATTACACACTTTGTAGCAGTGCAAATGCACTGCAATTATCTACTTTATTATCTCTTTGGTCATCTTGCACAGACAACAAATCCGACAGAACACAGCTCTACCTTCTAAGGTATTGGTCTGATTATGGTCTATTTTCTTGTTCATCACAATCTATACATATTACACTGATGATATTTCTCTCATGTATAACAAATAAAATCTTTTATTTTCACAGACAAAAATGGAAAATGGTAGCAAGCTGTGACCTGCTGATGGGCAAATGAAAATGTTGCTTTCTTACCAGGTACCAGTGTGTCTATCTGCAGGGCTAGGCTGCTACCAGTAAAGCAGTGTCTGGGTATATAAACACTACCAAGAGAAGGAAATAGCATACATAAAGAAATACAGGAGGTATTCTAGAATAGAGAGACTTATTAACGGTGGAGTGTAATTTGAAGAAGATACTTCAGGAAAGTTGGGGTGAAGTGTAAAAGTGTAAAACTCTGTTTTAAGTCTAATGTTAAATTGACACAGTGAAACTGTTTTTCCTACATTTTCTAATGGACTTTTCCATACACTTGGCTCCAAAACCTAGTTTAGCGGGTCACCTAAGCACATGCTTATGTTTTAAATTTGTGGTATTTAAACAGCATACTGAAGTGACAGCTGGAGAATATATGAAAGAGAGAAAAGAAGTGTGTATTATGATAATAAAAGGAATTTCCTAAACAAAAGCAAAATGTGAGAAGGTTCATCAGGCAAAAACCTCTTAGTGAGTCTTATATGCACATGTCTGCTGTGAATGGAAAAATTAGAGGAAAGAAACCTGACCAATGTGCTATATACCCAGTTTCTACAATTTTAATGTGTTGAGCTCCTGTTGGTTTTAAATCAACATTGAAATCAGGAAAGGAAAAAAAAAAAAAAAACAACCACCCAACAAAACGTAAGAATTATTGTTCAGTTAAGGAAAAAAATGACCTTAATTTTGGTGGCCATTATGAAAACAGTGTACTCTTGTTCACTTCAATAGCAATCACACAGAATTAACAGTCTTGCCAATAGGCCATAGATTGATCAGGCAATGAGATGCAATTATTATTGTTCCAAGTATAATTCCAGGGGGTCCAGGTTGGTGTTTAAGGTTATTGGTAGAACATGAGGAACGAATGTTTTCCTGTGTATTATAAATCCTCAGCCTGTCTTTTCCCTGCTCCGTCTCACCCCCCTTGACAACTCACAAGAAAGCTGCCTAATGTAGCGTAGCATAAAATACTTTAGAGATGTGAACTTGGCTGGAAAGAGTATTTCAATTATATTCTTCTTGCTGACATTTACAATTAAAAGCAATGAGTATCTTCTGTGAATAATCAGTTTGATGGATTAGGATTTCAGGCAAGTATTAACACAGTTGAAAATGAATATGTAAAATACAAATCTCAGTAAGTAAAATGATAACTTTTGCTTCTAGATCTCTGATTATTATGATGTATGTACACATGAAGCCTTGTATTAACAAAGAAGGATTTGTTTTGAAAAGCGTCTTTAATGCAGGCAGCTGTGAATTTCATTATGTGTTTTTTGACTTGGTTTATTGTAAATCCTCAGGAAAATGACAATGCTTCAGGATAAGGTAAACAATTGCACTTAATAGCCTGGAGACTGTTGTGCTGGAGTGATTCAGAATCTCTAGAATCTTAGATGGGCAGGGAATACAGAGCTGGGGTGAGGAAAAAAAGATGTGTGGCACCCCTGGGATGCCTGGGGAACTCTTGCTTGGCATCCCATAGAGAGGACAAAATACAGGCTCAGTATTGATTTACCTTTTGTATAAATGAAACAGTATTGTATCTTTTTTCCCAAAAGAACCTCTGCATGGGGACGACTAATTCCCTGCTTGACTCAGGATTTCATTTTGACCACAATCAATACCACAGTGGATATGTAAGGATGACTATTTTAATCCAAATACTTCTTAGTCACCTTCACATTTGTTAGTAAACTCCTATGAAAAATAATTACAGTCTTTACTGTCTGGAAAATACAGTTCTCATTACTAAACTCAACATAGTGTTTTATAATACCCTGTGATAGATGGCAAAACAGGCAGAATCCTGCAAGAAAATATTACTCTGTGAGCTCCTGTTGGAAAAATAAATGCCTGGTTGCAAGTGTAAGGGAAGGACGTTGCTCCTGAAAAGCAGGAGGAGCCTTTGTAAAGTTTTTATTTTGGACAGGGAAACCTTAATACTGAGAGAACAGGGGGCAAAACTGGAGAAAATTAGCCATTTTGTGAAGATACCGTGGAGAAGGAAGGGTTTTTTTAATGGGTTATTTTGTTCCCAATTCATATAATTTTGTGTTTTAATGATACACATGTGCAGACACTGGAAGTATTTTGATCTTCTTTATCTATCTATCTATCTATCTATCTATCTATCTATCTATCTATCTATCTATCTTTAAAGAAGTAGGACACTTCCACTAAACAGCTCTGCTTCCTCTGCGGTCCCTTGACACAATCTTCACCCACACTGCATTCCATTATTAAAAGTGTAATTTTTAATTTAGCTACTAAGTGAAAGCCACAGCTGTTGCAGAAGGGCCAGCTACAAAAATAAATTTCCCAAAAGACAAAACCCCTACAGTTAAAACCCCTAGCTTCCAGCTGTCTCTCAAGGACAGAACAGCTGAACTTGAAATAAGATCCCAAGGTAGTTTCCTGTGTCTCACCAAAAAATAAATATTACCATCTGAGCTAGCACATCTGAGTTTCACACATTGATTGTAGTTGTTATTGACACTTAGTTAGTTAATGAAATATTGTACCTAAGTTGAAATACTTCAAGTAAATGAAATTACTTGATGGTTAGAATCCTGAGCTTCTACAAACACATATCATTTAGGGCTATGGTTCAATATACCACTCACTATCCATCTAGCATATTTTCTTCTGAAGACAAGAAGAAATGGTCTGGCCAGATGAATGATGATTCTTGTCAAGCTTTTGCCTTAGTCAGTACAGTCACTGGCAAAAATATAGAAATAATTTATCATGCAGAAGCTGAGGGTTTTTGTTCCCCCTTCCCAGGACTGTGCGAACCGGGAAGATCAGGTCTGTGGTCTTCTCGCCCTCCCCGTAAATCTTGTGTTGTTTCCTGTACAAGTGGCACAGTTTCAACAAAGCAGGTGAATACTGGGAAGTGAAAGCTTCCCTTTGGCTCGCCTTACAGCCTTGCATTTCCCTTGGTGGTGAAAGATACGACCTTGGATGTCCTCTGGCAAGGAGGAGTGCTGAGTACAAGGCACTCGCCTCTGACTCAGTTCTCTAGCTGCTGTCTTTGTACTGCTCTTCTCTTTATCTGTGCTTCAAAATAGAGAAACTGCATCAAAATTTAATAAATAAATAAACAACCCCAAAAGACTGATCCAAAGGATGACTCTTCGACGTATCCAGAGAACACTGGCAAAGGAATTTTCAGTTTTGGCTTGGAGCTGTGCGGGAGGTGTAAGATGATCTAATCTATAACTGGTGTCCTCAGAGGTACAACAATAAAAGCAATAGATTTTTGTGGGAAACATAGTGATGCATTACATTTATTGAATGTTGTACTAACCACTTCTACATACGTTAAATGATGGCACCCCTGATGTTATGTAATGCACGGACTATTCTGGCGGTGATTTGGATTTAAACGCACTTCAGTTTTGCCTAAGGCCAGCTCCACATACCTCAGTCACTGAATGGGTTGTTCCCCAAAGTTCTGTGAACAAACTTTTGGTTGCTCTGAGTTCTAAAAGCTCTACCGATATCAACCCTTCATTTTCAGGCAACAGAAAAATCTCAAAATTCGGCGTTGGTTTTGGTATTTGAATTTTGAGAGCACGAATCAATGTTTCTGAGGTACAAACGCTGCGAAATTGAAACAAACACTTTGTGTAATCTCTATAGGTCTGTGTCACGAAGTTTGCTTCGGATCACCCCACTATTTTTCCTTTTGCTTTTCTGAAGAGTCTTCATATAAAATGAAGTTTAACTAGATAATTGAACTAATTTTCAGTCACAAGACTGCTAATTAGTAGGGCAGAAACATGAAGCTTATTTTATCAGTGTTTTCTGAACTACTTTTAGAGTACTGAATTTCAAACTGGGCTATAGATGATTTCTCAGAAAATGGGATATTTTCACTGGCTAGTTTTGAAGAGTATGTTCCCTTCCTCTGGAATAGAATTGGATTATTGCTATTATGAATCTAATCCTGCAACTCCCTCAGATTACTCCTATTTTGAGGTTACTTTTGCAACTCCCTCAAGGTGACAAGGTCTGAATACCATCCATATGTTTTGTTACATTCCTAAATTTGACAGATGACCCTTCAAAGTTTGGCTACTGCTATCATTGCTATTTTTCCTACCTTTTGCAAGCGACTACATGGCAGGATTTTGTACAGTTTCAAGCCAAGAGTCTAGCATTTCCTTCTGTCAGGTGTCAGACTGTGATGCTTAAAAAGAAGAAACTGATGAACTCCCACACCTTATTAAATGGCCTTTGAAGGTAATTTGAAGGCTTTCTAGAGATTTTGGAATTGCTCATTGAATTACTGTCGATACACCTGTGCAATGAGCTCACTAAACAGAATTTTCACCGTACTAACAGTGATGTTAGAAAGGAGACATTTGACTAAAAGGTAATGTAATTGTCAATTTCTTTAATGTGCCTTCTTAATGAATTTCATCAGAAGACTGATTCACACAGAACATGCACAATTAGCTGTCCACATATTTAATGCGCCACAGTTGCCACATTAGCCTTGGCTTCATTGCTTCTCGCAAGGACTTTTCTCCTCCTGTGCCTTGTGCAATAAGATAATACCCTAAGCATTACATACAGGTAAAAAGTCGGTTTTTAATTGCCCATGTTCCCCAAATCATGATGGACATACAAAAAAGATAGATGTACAATACAAAATCTGCTTAATCAGTTGATATAGAGAAGATTTGTGTAGGGAACTTCACCTTGGTACCTCTGCATCTGTTACACGGGCTGCAATACATATGAACTCTCTAATGGCAGCTGAAATATGAAGGTTGTTTGTCTAGGTGTCTTGACTATAGAGACTATTTGAAGCTCTAAAGCTATTTGTTCCATTATTTTAACCAGTTCAAATTTATGAGCAGATTGCTTTTTGCAGACCAGGATACTGTTTTGTCTATTTCAAGTAGCAGGCGACAGGAACCAAGTGAAAATATTAATAGACAGATACTAGGGAGGACTGGAACAGAAGTTACTGAAAAATACCAAGTCATTAAAATCAAAACTTCTTTTTTTTTTTCCTTTTCTCCTCCACCCCCCGAAATGGTGAATAAATATCTTAGCTACATTTTTGTTTTTCCCCAAAAATCCAGAATTTTCAAAACATTTTTAATCTTTTCGGAAAGTCGCTTTTCCTTGTGAATAATTAAAACCAAAGCAAAACAAATTTGCCGAAATACATGATATTGTTCGAATTATCTAGATGTAGCTATTCTCAGTTATTAAGAAGCGTTTCAAGCGAAGTGAGAAAATTTCTTGTTCCTTAGTATGTTGATCCTGTGGCAGGCTGTTCGAAATTTTAATGTGTGTTTCCTTATTTCTATAGGCTTTTATAGATAATGTGTACAGACAATACCCCATTGGTATAATATATGACCACTGGTATCAGTAAAATGCCAAAGGCTGTGCTGAAGAATCATAGAGTGTCTGAGTTTGGAAGAGACCTCTGGAGGTCACTCGGTCCCCCTCTCCACTCTCCATCTAGGGCCCGTTGTCCGGGATTATGTCCAGATGTTTTGGAGGATGTCCAAGAATCTCCGAGATGGAGAATCCATCTCCGGGCAACCTGTGCCTGTGGTTGCTCACTGTCACAGTAAAAAGAGGCTTCCTGATGTTCAGGAGGAAAATCCTGTGTTTTTGGTTATGCCACTGCTTCTGACTGGGCACAGAACAAAAAGCCTCACAAGCTTTCAGTCTAAATGAAAGAACGGAATCAGACTGTGAGTACATATGCAAACAGGGATACACAGAAACAGTGTTTAGTTTTCTGTAGGCATAATACCCAGAGGAGTTCTGATAATTGAACTGCAACAGAATAAAGAAGCTGGTTTGCAGGAAAAGGGAGAAGAAAGAACTCTAAATTTGTCAGGTATGATGCACAGGTTGTCATCGCAGGCTGAGCAAACTGTGAGCAAAAAAGCTGCGTATGAGAATATGGTTTTTAAACAAAAGATTGGGAAAGAACATGGATCTATCAAAGCAGATGTGACAGATTTTATTGAAAGCCAGTCTTTAAAGTGCAAATGTCTCCCTGAACTCTACAAAAACACTGGCTGCTTGAGATGATGGAAGAGAAAAAATACAACAAAGCAACCTTCTTCCTTGCCAAAAAAACCCAAACAACAACCAGTTGAAAAGAGAAAAAGACTTGATTGCAGCTGGCTGTGTAATTTAGTTCCTTTCAGTCAACACTTACACGAGTATTCAGAATTTGCCAAGTAAAAAAATAATATATTTCAAGACTTGTTTTTTATTGCTCAGAAGTGTTTTGACATAGTTTACAGTAGCTGGTGAATTGCAGGTGATAAATAAAAGTCCATCTGAAATGAAAGTAATTTACAAGTCATTAAACAGAAGCTATTTATATTTACTGCAAGTAAACATCATATCCTTCCTTAAGGAATGACACTGACACCAGAAACTGTATGCCAGACAAATTGTGTCTGAAGGGACTGAAAAATCTGAAATATTCTCAAATACTGTTTTTTTATAGAGAACAACAATTAGGGCGCTGTGAATACCACAGACAGAGCAATGCAAATCAAAAAGAAAACCCATGATCATGACACAAGGGAAAAAAAGACCTCACTGGAAACATTCTTGTACCTCCTTCCCTGAGAGGACCTTACTGAAAAAAATATTACAGTGTCAGGGAATTGTAGATTCTCTGTTTCTGCTGCTTGTGTCTGTAAGGACTAGAAGGATGCAATTGCCTGTCTCAAAAGACTGTCAAGCCACAGAAGGAATTTGTCAGAAGAAAAACCAACACAGGGGGAACTTGAGATATCCACAACAGGAAGGCACTAATTCTAGGCCTAGAAGAGGTGAGGTTTGATTCCCACACCCTGGTTAAGGTATCCAGACAAAAATTACCGTGGAAAAGGAAACAACTGTTTATACACATATCACCCCAAGTTATGGGAACAGCATCTATGCCCCTTGGATACCCTTATCAACAACATGATGCTGGCCTGCAATTCAGTGGGTATTTAGATTCACGTCTCACAGTGAAGTATAGGCTCAGTGCATGAAGGATATAGTCTGTTCCCACTTACCCTCAATACAACAAGCCTCAGAAATAATGGAGCATCAGTGTAAAGGGTAGAAAAAACCATAATTTGATCTATATTTTGTGTGGGCAAACTGTGGAATGGCTCTTGTAAAGCATGTGCTCCAGGTTATGGATACATTCTTCAGAAGAACCCCAAGAAGCTTTAACTGTTAGAGGCTGTTGTCCCCGAGATTTACTGTGAAGCTGTGAACGTGCAAGAGCTGAGAAGGCTGAGGAAAAACCTCACTGCATTGAAGGCTTCGAGCTACCACTTGATGAAAGTGACAGTGCATGCAGCTGAGGTGGGAAGCAATGTCTCCCAGCTATGGTGCAGGTTGTCATGCACTTACACAGTCGTGTCCTATGGAGATGAAATGATTTATCTCTCAAAAATTAAAAAAAAAAAAAAAAAAAGAAAGAAAAAAGAAAAAGAGAGGGAGAATTTTATCAGTTTCCCTAAAAAGATCGTGGACAGGTGATAAATCAAACTGCTGTAAGTGTACTGAACATTTAAAAATAATCCTCGATACTCTACCATACGAAAAAGGGGATCACTGTGACGTATTGAGCATTTTTTAAAGTTATCCTTTTTTAATCTACTTCTATCTCTACAACATGTATTTATAATTTTTCTTGCTCATGCTACTGAGTCAACATATATTTATTTTGCCTTTGCTGAACAAGCCCAGTATCCTGCATAGTACAGCATGATGACTGCACTCCATGAACAGTGGGCTGAGATTTCTTTCTGCGTTTTAGTTCTTAAATCCTGAAACCTAGTTTAAATCCTGAATCCTCTATAATTTTAATTGTCTTCATCTAGAACACATGCCATGGTCTTCTGAGTCTTCCACTCTGAAGATCCTCTTTGATCACAAGCCTTTACAGTTACACATGCAATATATTTTTTTGTTTATAGGCTGGGAATATTCAGTATACATTCAAAAAGTTTAAATTTATATATGCAGAATTATTAGAATCTCTGTGTTAAGAATCTGGAACTGTCTGGAACTTCTGTTAAGACCATTGGAGATCTTCTATGTGGTGCTCTCAGGAATGACCTAAATACCAAGAAAAGGCTGCAAAAAATTAATGATCTTTGAATTTGCTCAGGAAAAGATATACTTCAAAGAGAAGATTAGAGGGGAACAAAAGAGACTGAAGGGGTTTTGGGGTTATTTCTTTGTGGGAGTTTCTTTGTCTATCAGTCTGCTTCCTTGATGAATGACAACTTTTGCTGGAATAAGTGATAGGGTAGACAAATTTTTTTTTTCTCATTGTGCCAGATGACAAACCCACAAAGGATGTATGTGGTCTTGATTGCAAAGTTTCAAAGAAAACCTTGCCTACCTTGCTAAATTGCATGTGTACCGTTGTATATATATTTAGAGTTTCCCGAATCTTGTCTTTAAAAGCACTTGGCAAGCAGTGTGTGTGTTTGACTTGTAGGATATCTGAATAGTATCTTAACCTCATTATTATCTGTTTACTGTACACAGGCAAGTGGGAAAGCGGAATCACTTTCACAACTGCGTAAGTGAAATACGGATGAAATAAAACCACAGCCAAAGGAGATTTGCTTTTGAATTCTGGGGAATTCTCCTGGAAAACTTAAGGTGATATTCGTTATCCCTCAATGGTTTACTGTACTGACAAAAGAAGAATGTATTAATCTGATATGGGTTATAGCAATTTGAAAACTATGTTTGGTCCTATTTAAAAGGTATGTTTCAGAATCATCACTTAACAGAATTTACAGATTTTCTCTTCACAGGGACAACACATTATCCAGAAGAACGTATATATATGTATGTATGTAAAATATAAATGTAGTATCAAAGCTAAATAGAGTGAATGGAAGTCTTTGATTCAACCATTGTTGAATTTTCCATGTTTCCTGCTTTGAACTCTAAAATTTTGCTAAGAAATTGCAAGGAGGAATATTGTTATCTACCTCCTTCAGTTAGTTCTGTTTATGTAAAAAATTGCAAGTCATCTCTTAAAACTTTCTTTGATGATGCATTATACAGTTTTCTTAGAGGTTCACTTTCAATTTCTGTTTTGTTATTTGTTTTCTTGTGTCTTATCAGCTACCAGAATAGTTCCTCTTTTGTACTATACATCAAAATTTTCCATGTCTTACAGAAACTCAGAGACCCTCAAAGCTGAGAGGTTCTTTGATACTTATGATAAGCAATGCTAAATTGAAGTTCTTTTGATATATTGATTGAAATAATTTTTCCCCTTTGATAATGAAAAATGAGAGTCTATTAATGCTGATTATTTCCATGACACGAGTTCATTACTTTTCTTGGATAATCAAATCAAAATTCATCATATAAAATGACTATTCTTTTTCATATGGCAATGATTCATTTTTCTTTCTAATTATTGTCTTAAATTTTTCAAGCTGTGCATGAAATTATTTAAAAATTCCTTTCTCTTTTTCTGATAAAAATTATTAGAACAGAAAACTTATCTCATGAAGAGAAGATTTATATGCAAACTTGGCAGAGAAACCACCTCATTTAAGATGGACAGGAATTTTATCAGGTCTTAATAGGTAGGAAAAAATCTATAAACATTTTATGACCACTCAAAGATAAATTATATATATACATATATAAAATCAAGACACAATAAATTAATTTAAAATAAATAAATAATATTTGAAGAATTAGAAAATTCATATTTTATGAGACTTGTGTGACAATTTAAAAAGGTAGGTTTGTATATTACTTTTATACAAGATAATGACTTCTATTTCCTCTACAGTCAATTGTGACAAAAGAAAACTTGACTGCAGTTAAGGAGAAAACACAACACCTCTCTTGCTAGAATCTAAATTCCTGATTCTTCATAGGGAGAAATAATATCTACTGCATGGAGCAGATAAATTAAATAAGGCTTGTTATGTTGGAAAGGGAAGGTTTGGGAAGGAAAGGAAAAGAAATTTCAGGAAAGGAAAGGAAATTTCAGGAACTGTTTGGGAAGGGGAGAGGGGAAGGAAAGGGAAGATATAAGGAAAGATGATATAAGGAAAGATATGCGGAAAGATAAGGAGAGGAAAGCTTCATTGCCCTTCTTTGAACCCATTCCCGCACCTGAATTTCCTTCCTGAGGGATGATTCCCCTTTTCATTTACTGTGGCATTGCCAATATCTAGATTATTATTTAACACTTAAGCTAAGTGCTAAACCATTCTTCTCTTTACCTGTCACAAAGTTGTCCCTGAGTATAATTTCTGGAGCTGTGCCTGACTGACCCTCACAGTTTTCTTTTATCCTGGCAGTCTCACAGCTGATTCTATAGTGATGGTCATTGTTCAAACAGAAAGGCTGGGGGCACAGCATTCAAAAAGGTGTTTATTTTCCTGTCAAAATCATTGAAAAAAAGCACCTCTCCCCTCTTCATGAGTTTACTTACTATTTTTCTGTGTAAGGCTGTGTAAGAGCTCTCCAAGTTCTTTCAAACTTTAAGCTCCTCAGAGAATATTTAGAAAGCTGGTAGAGGATTCAAAAATTGTTTACTTGTGGAAAAATAATACAAATACACTCTAAATTGATGATTTTTAAAAGAATATGGTGGACAGTGATGGCCATCGTGTCATTCCTTGGGTGAAAACCCACTGCACACCACATGCCTTCTCTTTGTATGGTGTGTACAGTTATAATCAGCCATTCCATCTGCCTTTGAGGACAGCAAAATTCAAGACTAATTTTAGAGGTTGGAGCATCACCATTTTTACAGCTTCATTTTCTTGATGGGAAGTTATTTCCTAACTATGGCCTGGGATGGAGTCAACACTCCTAAAATAATCCTGTTAAGGGACAGTTAAAGGAGACATTCCTATATGCAGTTGATGGAAACTAGAAATAAACAAATAATACATGCAAAATAGTACATTTTACATTTACACTGAGTTACAGAAGTGCACATACATGCTTCCATGTGTAACTGTACATTTTTTTGTTTCCTTCGCTGTGCATTTGTGGTTATTAATGTCTTATATTTCAGTGGCAGCTCTGCCTGTGTGTAGTCTATACAGAAACTATTCTACAGCAAAGGGCACATATTGGAAAAGGCTGTGAGAGGTAATTCAAATGAATGAGGTGTCCACAAGGAAAAGAGCAATTAAAATAAGTTTAGCTATAAGAAAAAAATACAACATTGAGAAAGATCACAATTTATTGGCTGAGGGGGTGGTGGGCAAGGCATATCTGCAGAAGAGATCAAAGCAAGTGAGAATGAGAGAGCAGAGTTCATTTATGAAAAGTTACAGTTTCTGTGAATAAAGGACAAGAATATTTGTGGCAAAAATTACACAGATCCTTGCAGTGACTACTAATGGGTAGGGTTACCTATCCAATATCACTTTTAGATACTTTTTAATTTTAACTTTTATTTCTAATGTATCAATCTTTTTTATTTAAAAACAAGCCTGCATTAACATGCAAAATAGCTGGCAGGGGTTTTTTTTGTGTTTGTTTTTACTAAAACATCTCAGGAAATAAAGAAAGTGAGATTGCCCTGCTGCTGCAGGGTTTTTATATTTGATGTCCTTTGTCTCTTTTGCACACTGTATTAATTTGTAAATAAAAATAATAAAAGGATGTACTACAGAATCCATTTGTTGCACCATTGAGCAACTGGCAACCCATATGGAAATTGCTTAGTTTCTATTGATCAGAAGTGCCTCAGAAACAATAAAAATAACACATTGTTAATTGATGTTGTGGATTGTAGACACAGTACTGCCAAAGAGCAACTCAGAGCAAATAGGAGGAAGGTGATGGCTTTTAGCTTTGTTAGCTTGATATTACATTTTTGCATATTCAGAAATCTTTCTTCATTTACACAAAATTGCTAGTCCTTCCTAAGGAAATGTGAATACGTGCCCTGAGAATTTTCAGTAGTGAGCAGAGGATTTTTGGCAATAAGACGCGTTTGAGTCCAACTAAATAATTTGTTCTGCAAAGGACAGACAGGGATAAACTGAATCCTCAAGGCAAGAGTGAACAGGTTTCATAATGTCTTTAAATGACTTCAGTTAGTAGGACTGAAAACTCCTTTAATAACCAAAAAAAAAAAAAAAGTACTAATTTTCATATTTGTGTAATTAATTTTGAGCAGTACCTTGTAGTTCACTGAGCTATGGAAGAAGGCAGTTTTTGGGACTATTGCAAGACTAGGAATTTGTGCTTCCCCCTTCCCTATTTTTCCTTCTCTTTCTACCATACTAGAAAGAACCAGCATAAAAGCCAGTTTGAAAAAAAAACAAACCAACAAATAAAAAAAAAGCCAAACCCAAACAAAACCAAGAATTGAAGACTTAAACATTAAAGGAACTAACATCCTTCCCCCCAAAAATTACTGTATAATGTTAAACACTGGATCTTGAGAACCATCTCGAAGGGAAAGGGCTTTCCAAGTACAAGGTAAACTTAAAGAAAGTGATTTGAATACTTTGTAGTAAACTGGTCACCAAAAAAATTCTTCAGTAGTTGCGGTGTTAGAAACTCCTGCCTACGAAGCTATTGCTGAATGGAGCACCCACAAAGAGCAGCTCTTGCTCTGCATTCCTCAAAACAGGAATTTTTTTTTCATTGTTCTGAATAATGAAAAAACCTAGACATGCACTGAAACACAGTTGGACACAGTAGAAATTTGCACAATTCTTTAAGCGTTTGTACCCTTCAGATAATGGGTGGGAGCCTTCTGTACGTTTGTAAAACCAACTGCAAAAAAAAAAAGGTAAAAAAGAAGAAACCCACAAATGTGAAACACCAATTCAACAAAAGTGGCAGGGAAAACCTACTCTATAAATTCTGGGTGCAACACTATATACATGCTCTAAAAATAAGAAACACTTGTAAAAGCCACATATAGAAAGGATGTTAGGTCAATTAGGAAAATGGGAAAGATTTACAAAAAAAATTTAAAATGGTTCTTTTGTAATTAGTCATACTAGCAAATCACAAGGCCAGAGAAAACTTTATTTCTAACTTTAAACACGTGGGGTCAAATGCTGACATGTGGAAATTTCATCTAGAAACAGAATTTGGTAATGAACGAATGTTCATAGTGGAAATTAAAAGTTCCTGTAATCACCAGACCCATCTTATTCTAGAATAACCTTCATATAGAAATGCTGGACACAAAATACCGTTCCACTTTAAAGTGGTATTTTCTTTGCTTTACGAAAAAGTAGAAGGTTGGGGATGTTCAACTTACTGTTCTGGAAAGTTCTTTTAATGTATTTAACATTAGCAGCATGCTGTTTCATATTGGGCTGATAACATTGGTTCAGAATAATGACCTTGGAACAAATCACTTTTCCATTTGAGATTATTTAGAAGTGAAGTGAGATATGAGCTTGAATACACATCAGTGCAGTGCCCTGTGATATTGTCAAAGCAAACTGTTGGGACAAGATTCATCCAAAAGTATGTTGTAGTGGTGATACCACTGCACACAAAACCAATATACTCATAATGCCATTTGTCGTTATCTGGATCACCTTTCACAATGGCCTGGATTTTAACACTTCTGAAAAAGAGGACAGCCCATCTGAAGGCATGAGAAAAGTGCTTGCAATGAATACATCTGCTCCTGCATCTTAAATTATTAATCTAAAAAACCACAAAAGGAAGAATTTTAAAATTAATTAATTATAAGGTACGGGTATGCTATGAGAAGATGGGTTAAAACACATTAAAAGCTGAGGGCTGAAAGTGTTTGCCCTGTCCTCAAGGGAAAGGAAGCTTTTCAGCTCATCATATAGTATTATCTCTAGTACTTTTGAGCCACTAAAATCATCCATGGGCAGATATATAGACAGGCACCATAGATTGTTTTCAATTTCTCAGGGAAAGAGATAGATAAATAAATAAGAAAATCATCAAAAGCCTATAAAACTGCCATCTTCCATTGTCCCCCTTCCTTTCCCAATCAAGCGAGTAGTATAAATCTGAAGAAATTAATCATTCATGTAAGTTTGAGCATAATTCCATCAGAAGAGCTCTTTGGAAATACGTGATTTTGTGTGCATGCATCTCGTTGGAGGCATCTAACTAACAAATCAAAGCAAAAGCATAAATAACTAGTCCAAGCACTTCAGACAATACCTTGAGGAAAACACTGATTCTAGCTGAAATTTTCAGGGGAGCTGTTTCAAGCCTGACAAGCCTGAAGTCCTCCCTTGTAAGACAGATATCTGGTTCACAGAAAACACGAGATAAAGATCTGTTAAGGACTATCTGAAGCACGAGCATCAAGGTTGTGCAGGTGTTTCAGGAACATTTCTCTCCTCCCACTGCTGTCTCTTCACCTAAAGCTACAACTGGACTAAGACGGGGTGTTCTTTCTGCGGAAAAGGCATTAAATGATTTTTAGGTCAGAAGAAGAGGTTTTTCAGAGTTTTTTTTTTTCTCCTTTTAAGTCTTTTAGAAAAAGAAATTGCATGTATAGACCTAGGATAGGTGTGAAAAACAAGTAAAAGCGGTGCAACTATTAACGAGGAAAACAAATATAAAGAGGCACGTGCAGAAGATCACATTCTTCCCTTAATCTCTCTTTCTTTACTCCTGTGAGCAACTTAAACACCCACTGTTTGTATTTTACTTGAGTTGTATGTAGTTTGTGCTTGCTGGGTGTGGCAAAGGTTCCTTACTCCACAGCAATGCTTTTTAGTCCTGGTAATCTGCTGAAATGTTTTTCCTTGGTTTGCATGTTATTTCTGTAAAGCCCTTCCTGCCAAAATGATTATTTTCTCACCAGATTGAGAGAAATCTCCAAGAGAAAGAGTTTGTGGCTCTTTCTGCTTGTGTGAACTCGAGGTATCAAAGAATCAAAAGAGTTTGCAAGGGTCCGTGTGGGTAAAATCTCCTGAAGCCTGAAATTAAAATGCACAAATTAAAATGGAAGAGCTTGGAGCTTCTGGACAGCCATATATCATGGCTGTATGTGCCAACCCACGTCTTATGTTTGCATGAACACGTCCTACCATGTAGTTTTATATTTGTTTGCCTCTATTATTCGATAAGAAAGTCACAAACACCTGAACGAATTCGTGAGGTGCGTGCAGATTGCCACCCTTTTACACCTGTCCCGTTGCACTGGGGGCCGAGACACGAATGTTCTAACTACATCTTGCAATTAATCAACGACAGCTGTAGAGGCAACATTCCCTAGAAAAGGTAGCTTTCAGTAGAAAATGCTTTCTTCTCAGCATTCTCTGTTTCAGAGCCTGGAGAAGTCAGCTAAAAAACCTTCAGCGCCGTTAAATGGACTCTGGGGATGGAGTATCTTTTCTAACAAGGCACTTGTATTCATAAGGTAATGAGCTCCACTGGGGGTAATTTAGATTATAGAATGCTTTAGATTATAACATTATTGTTTCTAATTAGGTATGCCTTAAAAAGGAGCACAAGTTTCTGAGTTACTGAATGATTACTGAATATTAATTAACTGCTAATTAAAACAATTTTAAAAGATTAAGTAAAAATCCCAGAGTAAGTATTGTGTATATTCTGGACATGTGGGAGTACAATTTGGTCGCGTAATGTGAATATTTCCATGAATTTCAGCAACTTTGCTTCAGCGTTATGAAACATCCCTTCAACATCTTATCCCTAGATTTGGAAAAGAGGGGACAGATGAGAGACTGTCTAGCAGGGAAAGGGCTCAAAGTCCCAGTCAGAACAATTGTGAAACTCCAGTGGAAAGTGTCGTAGTGTTTCCTTTTTTTGTGTAGAAGGAGAGGAGAAGAAGCAGGTGTCAGATAGGCCCGCTCCTAAACTGATGGAAATCAACCTATCTAAGCTGATGTTCCTGGAGAAAAAGAAGTTTAAACCGGTTATAGAGATGCTGTAATGTACATATACGAAATATATGTAGGCTTGTTCCACAAGTTTGGCTCTTTCCTGGTCTCACTTATAATTTTACCTTTTTGGTATGCTCACTGCCTAAGTCTTTCCATGAGGAAAATCTCTATTTGTGGGCTTCATGTTTTGCAACAATAGCTGAACTTCTCAATGTATTAATATAAAAAAAAATAATTTAGAATTGTAAACGTTCAGAGAAGCCATGAAGTTCTTAAGATTGGATTTCCAAGATGATTAATTTTCCACTCTACCGCTGGAAAGGCCAGGACACCCTCTGTGCCCAGGTTTCTCCTGCAGGATGTGCCATCGGGAGGCTGCCTGCAGCTGGCTGTTCAAGCAGAGCTGATCAGACTGATGTGAGCCCTGTACTGAGATAACATTTTGGTTATGGCCAGTTCTGGGCTGGGCACTGAATTTATGGGGACCCACCACTGGCCCTTGCAAAAAAGGCAATATTTTTTTTTGTGAACTGTGTGTCACACAATTTTCCAGGTAAATCTCAGGAAAGCACGCTGGTCTAGGTTGTCCAAGTCTGACTTAAATAAGAAAATCACAGATACCACTTCTTTCAGAATCAGTTTTTCTACTTAAATTCTCTATCCATGTGTGTGAAAAGACTAACTGTCATGGGAAATAATCGGGAAGGCTGGGTCCAGGTAAGAGCAAAAAGTGATTATTGAATATTAATGGATGTCCATTGTAATCTCCAGGAACAATGAATGTTAAGAGATGGCTTAAGGGAAGTAGATATTCTTTATGTACAACAGAAAAAGACTGTAAGTAATTGAAATAAGACTTTCCCAGATGTCTGCAAATGTTTTCAGCTGATTATGGTTCCGGCTAAAACTAAGAAGTTAAAGTGATTTAGCAGAAACAATAGGAATCAGAATTATTTGAGGCATGAACACACAGGCAGGAATGTGATCATTAAAAGACCACAGCTGTGGATGAAATATTGAGTCGACAGAGTCAAGCACGTGATGCAACAATACTGTGGATAGAGGTGATGCAGAGTAATCACAGGTAAAATGTTGGCAAGGAAGACCTAAATGAAACAGTTAACCAGAAAAACAGCTTTTCAAAAAAGTAGTGCTTGCTAACCACTGTCACAGACATATCTACAAGAAGAACCTATGGGGGTCCTATGGAAAAAAAGTGTAGTACCGCACAGGAGTAGCTCTAATCTTTTGGTAATCTCTATAACTGACAGGAGCATTTGAGCTGTGATGGTCTTTCCAGGGTGAAAATAGGCCACATTTTCCAAGTAGGAAGGGCAAAAACTAGAGTCCAAGAATAAAGACGGGAAGTTTTTAGAAGTTACTTACAGTCATATAGGAAATAAAAGACCAGAAATAGAAACTGGAGGCTTTCACAGTTCACATACTGAGTTACTGGATGATAGTGCTAACAAAAAAAAAAAAAAAAAAAAAGGAACCTTTCTTTGCACTGGAATGTCAAAAATGGAGACATTTTTGTTGAAAAACAAGCAGTAGTACTGGTAGAAAGTAGGAAACAAGCTTTGATAAAATTCCAGCAATAGTACAGGCAGAGGGTTTGTAATTACCTCAGAGTGAATTTGTGGTTAAATGGTTATTTGTGTTTTGTGGTGTCAAGTTTTATTCAAAAGTCATCGTGTGGTTCAGTCCTTCTGAACCACAATAATTTCCCCTTTCCTAAATTAAGTTGGGTGGTTACTTGGATTCTAGCAATTTAGTCCTCTAACTAGGCTTAATTAAATTAAGTTCTGCAGTGCATAATACTGAACTTTATGTTTACTTTTCTTACTGTTATTCTGCTCAAAACTCTCAGTATGCTTTAGGCACTCTGGAAATAATAGGTGAGCTCTCACACGTTATTTAATGTATGAGCAACATAGATGGCTCAGAGTATTGTGCACATTGGAGTGACATTGCTTGAGAATAAAGATTAAGGTGAAGAAAGTACATTCTGTACAGTTAGATAACTATCTGTTAAGCTGAGGGTAACCCAGGTTTTGTTAATAGATTTTCTGGGGCAGATGAGAGTGGAACTACACTGAATGATCCATGTTTGTAAATATATGTTTATTTGAGAACAGTTTGGCTGCAATGGAAAGCAGTTATGCAGCCATTCGGGTTATTATTACCTGTAGTGATATAGCAATATGAAAACATAAAAATGTCACTTAAGAAAATGTATAAGAGAAAGGAGAGAAGGAGAATACAAGGATAAGAGTAGGAACATCATCACCCATGGATCCATCAGAGTTGATTGTTGCAACTTCGGTGAGGTGACAAAGGTCTTGATCCATTGGGGGTGGGGGAAAAGGCCCATGAAACACAAAGTCCAGGGGGTTAAAATACGCTCGGGCTAGGTGGGAACACCCATGTGGCTCCCCTGGGAGGAGGCCTCAAGAAAAAGTCCTGTGGTGATAGAGCATAGTTTTATTTAACTAACTAATTGGTTTTATAGAAAAGTAAAATCATGTTAGAAGGAGGGACCTTCCTTTGCACAGAGCTTGACCTACGCTTTTGGCAAGTTTCCTCCATATTTTCCAGCTGCCTCGCAGGAACCATAGATTCCTATAAGATGCTTTTCTTTGTTTGTTTGTTTTTGTCTGTGAAATACTACAGAAAGCAAGTGTCAGTACTTTGAGGACAGTGGAAGAAATAGAGGCAGATCTGGCAGCACTGGAAGACAAAAAGATTTAATGTATGACAGCCTGCAAAGGGGTTAACTACTAGCTGCAAACAACTGAATGAAAACCAAAATAACGCACTCTGAAGTTGCAAGAAAGGATTTTAATGGCTTCAGTGAAAATTCAGGAAAATAATTTCTCATTTATATTATAAACTATTTGGTGCACAAAAACTGTCTTTGGAAAAGTAGATTATGAAGTGTAGCTTTCTTTAATTTTTTTTTATCTTTCTGTGATCTTAAGGAAAAATAAAAACATTATGCAGAGAAAGGAAGAGGAGGAAGAAAAAAATATGAGTGGGAGAAAATACTGCAAGAATTTCTGACCTGACTCACCCACTCATTACTGATTAATGAACAAGTAAAAAGAGTCCCCTGTATTTTCACTTGAAAGTAGATATTTTACTAACTAGGAATGGGAAAAAAAAGAAAAAAGGCAACAGAGAAGATTAAAAGAAAAAAACACTAGAGTGAAAAATGTTAAAAGTATAACTAACTAGAAGTTTGTAACATATTTTTGGTCCTGATTCCTGTGTTTTAACATACTCCCCTGAAAAGGCAGGAAGGCATAGCCAGGCTTGGTCTTGCACAGCTACATGCTCTTACTGTGCTGAATGAGTTGCACCCGCTGATGAAGTGTGAATTCAATGTCTTATGTTTGGTGTGTCTTATTTAAAATCTTGGCAACTTCCAGCTTTTCTGCAGTGCATTTGAGTATGACGTACATCTAGGCTAAATGTGGCACTGGAAAGAAGAGATCTTCTGCAATCAAAATCATCTAGACAGCCAGAAGGATTAAGATGTAAGATGATGAGAGTTTGTATTAATATGGCTACTTTGATCTCTGTATTATAATTTTTGTCATTAAAATATATGAAAGCAACTTTATGCATATACATACTAATTCATGTATTTAATATTAACTTCGAAATAGGATTATTTACTGGTAGTGGGGAAATTCTATAGATAATAAGGAACTGAACAAACTGCCAGTGAAATAAGTGTGGCAAATCAATTATCAGATTCAAGGACATTAGAACATCATCTTATTATTATTATCATCTTATTAACATCATCAGTAAATCCATAACAGAACTATGGCTTCTACAAAAGTTTCTTAAATAGAGAAGATAAAAAGCTGTAAATTACTGAAGAATTTTTAAGAATGGACTTAAGCTGCTAGTTTTTTTACATATATATGACCTGTGTTTCAAGTAGTGATTTCCAGTGCAGGTATTCTTTCAACTTTATTAAACATTCTCATAAATACAAATCTTAAAGTGGGTGGCATTAGTTCTCTTTCATAGGAAGACAAGTTTTAAATCACATCTAACACTTCAAAATAAAGCAATGTTGAGACTGTCTTCCTATAGATGTACACCTCTATTACCTTCTGTATAAAAGCTTTTAAAGAACCTGAGTGACGAGATCAACTCACCTTCTCAGCTCTGAAAATAAAACTGCAAGATGGTGTATTTTCTGGATGCCACCCCATGGACAAGGACCACCCTTCATTGATACAGAAAACTCTGTTTAAAGGTGCTGCTGCTCCATCTTCTCTTCCATTCTCTTGGGTTACTGGGGAAAGAATTTTCTTCAGTCCTCTCTTCCCACTAGTTGCTGACATTTAAGCACCCTGAAGTTACACATCTGTGGTTTCTCTTCACATGTGCCTGCAGAAATCTGTAGACACTGCTCCTGGAGGCAGTGCATTTTGAAACTTAAAGGAGAAAACATCTTTTCTTGGGCTTTGTGTCCCAGAACTGAAGGAAAATGCATTGTCAAACGCATGATTGGAAATAAGAAACAGGGGACCACAGAAAATGTGGTAACCAGAAAAAAAGAAAAAAACATCAGAAATAATGAGTAAGAACTAAATGAAAGCCCTTGGTCTTAGCAGGTGAAGAGGAAAGAAAATTACTTTGGTGGCAAAAGCTTAGGTCAAATTAATGAAACATATATACAAAAGATTCACTTAGGTGATTCACTTAGGTCTGTGGTCTGTAAACCAAAGGTAAAATGCAAGACTAGTGTATGGTCACAGTAAGATCTGCATCTTCCATAGTTTTGATGCCATCAGGAGCCAAGATCCTCTGTTGCTTTTCATGGGAACAGCTGCATCTACCTGCTTGATTTGGACTTGGAAAAAAAAAAGAAGTAGTTGAAAGATCAGCGCTCCCTAAGTTAGGAAGGAAGAGAGCAGTCAAGAGAGTAGATCATCTCCTGGTGGCATTGATACCCAAAGAGAGAACCACAGCTTTGCTGGCAGGTTTGTGAGAACACTGAACTAGCCATGGACAGTTGTTCTGAATTGGTAAAAATATTTTCTTTATGGGGCATTAATTGTGTGAAGCATTTTTCTCTCCCTTAGGAACAAAAATCGAAGGTGATGTTTTCTGAGCCTGAGAAAGTGTTGCACTTGACATTTTTTTGAAAAAGATTGTAGCAGGACATAACCAGTGTTCCCAGAGCCCGACTGGACAGATGGGTGTGACAGCAGTGCCAATTTATATTCAACTGAAAGGCTGCTGTTGGGCAATATTTACTTGATTTGCTGTAAATGCCACCCTCATCCAAATGAAACTGCACATTATACAAAACACTATACTCAAACTTGTCATTTTTGCTTTGTTAGCTATGTTCATGATTTTTATATGTAATTTAAGAGAGGGAAAAAAAGGCAACAGGGCTTATAATAACGTACAAACACCCTATGAAGTTTCACATAATGTAGTATAAATGGCAAAATGAAATATCAAACCCCTTGACTAGGAAACTTCACTGTGTTACTGAGAATTTCAAGGTTGCTGGTGTCAGAAGATGGTCCAGAATCTTCAAACCAGAACCTTTGTTTTGTGGTGAATTATGCTTTGTGGTTTTTGTTTGTTTGTTTGTTTGTGTGTTTTTTGTTTGTTTTTTTTTTAAATTCTTTTTAAAACCTTTTATTTCTAGAACATCCATGGTTTTAGGATATAAGAATATCTTTTTTTAATAGCCCTACAGCTACTATGAAGAGAGTTAACCATCACAAATGGTTAGGTTGTTTTTATTATCTTACAAGTGATGAAAGCAACATTGTTGATGATTTTCAGGTTTTGGTTTGATGGGGTTCTCTGTGAGAATACAGGTAAAAAGAAGCTTCTCTCTTCTGCTTTTTTTTTTTTTTTTGACTGTTGTTGGGGATATTTTATTACTGTTTAATTTTATTACCTAATAATCATTGCAGTACCTTGACATACAAAGCCAGAAATATTATATTGCTTTCTTCCACCTGGCTTCCAATTATTGAAATACCCAGGAAGGGAAATGTCAAAATAGCAGGTTTTATAATAATCATATTAAATTTCAAATCACTGGGCATACATTTATGTCCTGGAAGTGACAGTAATACTTAGGCATGCATTTTTTCATTGAGAGGCTTGGACAAAATTCTCAATAAGCCTGTTCACTTCTCTTAAGTGTGTCTAATTCCCAGTGTCTGTGAAACTTAATAGAAAGTAAATTATAATTAAAAAAATAATCCAAACCAGATCTACTCTGTTAACATATTTTACAGCTGCACTTACATTTTTAATAGAGTGGTCAAAATACATCATGACATTGAGTTTCCCATGGGCTGATATAGGTGTAAGTCAAGGGACTTTTTTGTCTTTTTCTCCACTTCTGAATCTCTCACTGCCAGGTTACTTTCTATTTCAAAATCTGGACGGTGTCTTTAGAGAAAAGATTTTTCAGTAGTATACCTGAAGGATTTCAACACTACTTTATCAATCATAATGAGCTGTGTTGCAGTAAAGGGCTCATTATTTTTAATAACAAAGTTTGTTTTGAATTACAATAGGTTTTGCTTAACTCTTTGCCATCAAGCAAAGTTGTTCTGATTTTTTTTTTCCCCTGCAGTTGAGGACTCTTTAAACTGAACAAATGTTGTGAAAAAAAAAATCTTAAAATTTCCCATTGGGCAAACATAAATGATCACTTCCCTATGTGAATACATTGTTGAGAAGCCCGTACATTAATTAAAAAAGAGAGAAGCTTATAAGATATTTTCCTTTAAAAAAGTTTAGTTGAAAATAACTGATATATAATTAAGTCTTGTTGTCCTTACTGCAATAGCAGAAAGAAATAAAGCCTTTCTTTTGTCTTGTTTAAAGGAAGTTGTTAGTAGAATGAAAAAGCTATCACTCTCAGAGAGGCATAATCTTTACGAGTAGTAATATTGAGCAAGCAGTTCTGAGACATGTTATAAGACCTCTCATTGATGAAGGATAGTAAATCTGAAAGGCATTTAGTAATATAAAGCAACAGCAGGAAAATAGGAATATAAATTTGTAAACTGTAAAACTGAAAGAGCATTTTGAATTGACTATTACTAAAAAGTGCCATACATGGATAAGCCATCTAAAACATAACTGTGATCACGTAAGAAGGAAAACCTACATGATAAATCATGGCCTTTTGTACAATAATGTGGATTTATTTAGTGTGTTGTCCAGATAATCCACAACAGAGAACAAACAATGAATATTTCTTGACAGTATTGACCAAGTGGTGTATAAGAAGTGAAAGCAGAAAACATCAGTTACATGTGGAATTAGAATGTTTTTCAAAGAAAATATACAAACTGAAAGGCATAAGGAAAGCTCATAATCCCAGATTCATCTAAAGAAAACTCAAATCTAAATTTTCAAAGCGTGCTTGATTTAAACTGCAGCCACATAGTCCTGAAAAATCACTATAGCATAATCACTGTGTTTGTAATTCCGAATGTTTAGAAATGCTGCACTTTCAGGTAAAAGTGTTTTTGCACTTCTTTTTCCATTTGCCATATGACTTTTTCCTAAAGTCTAGCTTTGAGATCTGACTAAAGTGTTTTGTTTACTTCCTTTCAGGGCAGGAGTCTGTCCTGACCACATTCTTCACTTCAGCTGGCCTGGGGGTGTGTGATTTGGAGTCTCTGTTCCCAGAGGACAAACAAGTTTGAACCAAAGCTTTACAAGTGAAATCTCAGGCCACCCTAGAGTCAAGAGGAATGCAAAGCTTCTCTTGCTTATTCCATTTCAAATCTCTTTGTTTGTTCTGTAGGAGGAACCAACCAATAGCAGGTTGTGCTTGGTCAAATAAACAACCAGTAACTTTTCAATCTCGCTGGGCCCATAGTGTTGACACTAGGGCTGCACCTTTCTTTTTATTTTCCAGTTCTTTCCTTAAATATCTCATTCCTGATTATGTTACCGTATCCAAAATGGGTTCATAATGTCTGAATGCTCTGTTAAAAAGTATTTTGACCACATCCAACTGTGTCAGAAAACTGGTGGAGAAGATAGCAATCACACAAACATAGAAGGGTTTGGCTTGGAAGGGACCTTAAAGATCATCTGTTTTCAATATACTTGCTGTGGGCAAGGACACCTCCTCCTAGAGCAGGTTACTCAAAGCCCTGTCCAACCTGGCATTTAACAGAGCCAGGGTTGGGGCATCCAAGGCTCCTCTGGGCTGCCTGTTCCTCACCACCCTCACAGTAAAGAATTTCTGACTAGCCTCTAATCTAACCCTACTGTCTTTTAGCTTCAAACCATGCCCCTGTGCACAGTGTCCTATCAGTAGAGGTGGTGATGAAGGATCCTTCTGCAGCATCCTTGTAGGCCCCCTTCAGGTACTGGAAGGTTGCCATGAGGTCTCCACGCAACCTCCTCTTCTCCAGGCTGAACGGCCCCAAATTCCTCTGCCTGTCTTGACAGGGGAGGTGCTCCAGCCCTCTTAATAGCTTCATGGCCCACCTCTGGACTTGCTCCAACAGTGCAGGGTCCTTTTCATGTTGGGGGCATCAGGACTGTATCCTGATGGGTTCCCCCGAGTGCAAAGTAGAGAGAAGGAATCACCTCCCTCAACTTACTGTCCACACAAGCACAGATCAGGACAGTGCTACTGCTGATCAGCAGGTGGGGTTGCTGTGCACCCCATGATTCCCTTAAATATTTTATTTATTATTCTAAATTTCCTCTTAATTTCTTCATTCTTCACCTTGTTATCACTCCTTAATGTTCTCTTGTGTATCCCTATTCCATGACTTATATCAAGAGTTTTTATGGTTTATTTTGTTTCAGGGCTTTTGTTTGTTTGTTTGTTTGGGGGGGGGGGGGGGGGGAGGTTGTGTATTCTGTTTCCTGGTGTTTGTTTGTTTGGGTTTTTGTTATTTGATTTCCCCTTTTTTTGTTTGGTTTGGTTTGGTTTTGTGGGTTGTTTTTGTTTGTTTGTTTGTTTTTTCGAAGGATAGCTAAGCAATCGTTTCCCTTGAAAATTTAAAATGTCTGGTATCAGAATATTGTTACCCTGTGAGACTGGAATAGCTTATGAGCTATTCTTGTGAGGCCTTCTGCTTAACAGGGCACTGCTGAAATAGATTCCCTTTGCGGCCTGAGATGCAAAACAGCCTTTAAAAAGAGTTTGCAAGTAGATATAAACAGCTAACAGAATAAGGAATTCACTACTGTTGAGATTAATTCTCAGCTAATTGTCAGTTAAAAACAGTGCCCTTTCATTTAGATTTCTCCTCTTTTGGAGGCTGAACTGGTCATATGTATACATTATATTACAATATTCTTCATATTTTAATTGTCCATCGTTTAATAATATCTGTTTCATGTGAAAATTCATATGAGTGGTGTTTCAGGTGTACAAATGCAGGAGAGAGATCATAAAAGATGCATAAACAGACTCAGCTCCTGTATCTCTGCTTGAAATGGAAATTTTGGAAATTTCCCAAATTTCTCTGCTAGTTTTGGATTTCACCTAACTCACCTTGTTCTAATTCTACCTGATATTTGTTATCACAGTATTATTATAGACAATAACTTCATGAAAATCTAAAGAGATTAAAAAAAAGTTTTTTTGTTTGCTTTAAAAAACCCCAACAATCAAGCACTTGTTTTCTGTTTGCTCTTGGTAATGACAATTCCTACCTTGTCTCTCAGCTTACCTAAATATTCTACTTAACTTTTTGGACCTTATCTTTTTAACTTGGAGGTTTTTAGGATGAGGGAAAAAAAAAAAAAGCACCCAGAAAAAAAACAATCCTGATTTTTTTAATGTATTTAAAAGATGCTAAATCACTTTGACTTGCAGCTTGTCATATAGGATCTCAACCTGGAAGTCATAGCAAAACAGACTTCTTTATCCTGAAATTTGAGATGGTAGAAAAAAAAAAATCTTTCTTTTTTTTTTTTTTTTTTTTTTTCCCAGTGGTTTGTAAGGGTACCTGTGATCATATGTGAATGTTTAAAAACAACAGCTGACAACAATTTGTTTTACTAAATAAATGGAAGCATTTCTGAAGATGTGTTCTTCAGAATATGAAAAATTAAGGCAGTTTAGATGCTATTTAGATACATTAGTTTGAGATGTTATTACTGCTACCTTGAGAGACATTTGTAGGAACATTAAAATACATGTTCATTCAGAAGAAAAATATCCCATTATTTAGCCAAATTTATAAACACACCTTGGATTGCACATATAGAGGTAATGATGACAATAAAAACCTAACTAAATAAGAATTATCTTCATTGCTGTTTAATGTTTAATGCCAGTATCTTCAAGGTTACCTAGGACCACCTGAACAAAATGAAGTCAAAACAAATCGATCAGGTGTGCAGCGATCGCAAATTCCTCCTACAGAACTCGTGCCGGCTTGCAAAAAAGCATTCAGTGATTATGTTCCATTTCCAAGCGGAAAGGTGTGTTACAAAACCCCAAATTATACGTGAAGGCTGTTCTTCTTTTTTGGGCTGGTTCTTTTTGCATTGCCAGAGAAGCTCAGGCAGGAGGGAGTGGGGAGGCCCCTGTGCTCTTTCACTCTGTCTGCTGTGCTGCTGGGCAGAGGGTTTTTTAAAGCTGGCACTGCAGTGTCGATGCACACCAGAGCAATGTGAGTATTGGACAACTCTGTGTGCTTGTGAGGTACTACGTAGACATCCAGCTACCCAGTGCCTGCTTCATGGTGGAGTTTGCCTACCTTTCCATCCAAGAGGCACAGCCCTAAATTAAAATTGAGGACGGTAGGCACAAAGATGGTTTCTGTGTTTCTTCTGTGTTTCAGTCTCATTTTCCCCCCCATCCCCATTATTCAGTTATTTGAAAATAAAGTCTCGCAGTTATTTTTAAATAAAAGCAATCCAATCCTCTTTTTATCGGAGGATCATTTGTAGTTGGAATGCACCTCTTGAGGTTGCCTAGTCAAAACATCTGCTCAAGCAGGAACAGCTAGAACAGTTTACTGAGGATTGTGCCCAGACACACTTTGAATATCTCCAAGGATAAAGATTCCACAAGCTCTGTGAACAAGCTGTTCCCATGTTTGATCACCCTCACAGTAAAAGTGTTTTTCTTTTCAGATGGAATTTCAGGATGTTTTAATTTGTGCCCATTACCTCTTGTCCTTATAATTTATCATACCCTACATTTAACACCTGAAAACAGCAAAAGATGAAGCAGACATCTTAGGAAATTTAAGAGTTACTATCAGATATGTAAGGTGGTTTAATTCACTAAAGGGCACTGTCTCAAACTGATAGAAGCTCCTTGTTGTAAAATTTTCCAATACGGCCGCAGAAAAGTACAAGGACATTGCAAAATAAAACAACGCAGATTCTCACTGTCATGTCTTTGCTTCTCTAAGTTTGAGGGACGTTTTTTTTTTCTTCCAAAGTTCTGAGTCAGCTATTAACAGAGGAAGGAGGCATATTTAAAATGCTTACCTTGGCCCAAACCCAAAGAGGCTGTTATGGCTCGATTATAGCCCTATTAACCAAACTGCCTGTAAAATCATTTGACTTGGCTAATGTCTCTGATTTCAAGGTCTGAGAATGTCTAAACTCATTTCTAAATATTGTAAAAGTTAATTAACTTTATAGGCTGAGTTGGATGACTATTAAAATGGATAGAGCTGGATTACTGTTTGGATATAAAATAATGTAATGAGTGTTACTGAAAGGTAGATGGTAAATCAGCTTGATGAAATCTTGAGAAAATGTAACAACAGAATAGTTCCTTAATAGATTTCTTCTTTAAGAGTAATTACAGAAAAGAATACTCAGGTTTCTCACAGAGGCAAAAAAAAGTGTACTCATTCTACTAATATTTTGTCCCTTCACTCACCATTAATTTGCTACAGATTGGCCATAAAATTATGAGGAATCTTCAAACAGCCTAAACTGACCCTGAAATGAGTCATAATTATTATATGTTATATTGCTAACAATTTTTTTCACTTTGAGCTTTTAAAACATTCCGGAAGCATTAATGAAAGAAAACCATACAGTGACTCTATCATTATCCCTGCTCTGTACAGGAAACTCAAAGAAAGAGGTTAAATGCCCTGCCAACTCATTCTGTTTAGCCAAGAATTCCTAAGAGGCAGTTATTCAGCAAACTAATTTCCACCACATCAGATTATTATTCATCTCTATGTGTGCATTGATTTTTTTCAGAAGAACTTGCTCATTCTGCAGCGAGCGAAGCAAAACAATTGGAAGACAACTAAGTTAGTGAAAAACTAACTAGTTTTGGTATCAGGAACAGTACAATAACGTTGTCTGGCTGCTTGTGGGAAACACAGCAGCTCTTTGTATCATGTTGCACTGGGCTGAGTGGGATTATTCTTTTGCTGTGAGCTCACTGCTACTGCCTGCATGTGCCACAGATGACTCGAAAGAGAAATGTACAGTTTAGGTTGGAGTTACTTACAGAACAAAGGAAGGGTAATAGATATAATTCCCTGGAGTTGAAGGACTTTGGCAGTGCATTTAACAGATTGATTTACTTACTTATTTTAGGTGCAACCTTTGAGCAAGAGCTGCATCACAGCCATCATAGGAAAAAAGGGTAAAAAATACGGAAATCGTGTTTACTACTATAATAACCAAGACAATACTGTACTGGTATGAATCACATTAAATAGGCTGGATGTGGTTTTGTCCAGCTTGTGGTAGCCACCCAATGTTCTTCAAGGAGAAAAGCATCTACACCAGAATATTCAGCAAATGCAGCATCATTCATCACACTGAGTGAATAAAGGCAAGATGCAAGGACCAGATGCAGAGCCCATTAATTGAGCGTGTTACTTTACTTTTACTACAGGAAACTTTAATTTCAAGTTGTTTCTGCATACTAATACATTTCCTAAAACTGCTATAAATTTTTATGGATGAATTACTTTATCTGAAGAGCTCGCAGTGAATTACGATCCGTACAAGGGTTTGCTCTCTGAGAGTTAATGTGCATTTCTCTGTCTGTTGAACCAGGCTTCATGAAGGTTCTCCAGAGGTGCTAGGCATCATTAAGGATAGAAATAAGCTCTTTCCCTGAAATACTATATTTATTGCCTTAATATAGTTAAGTGTAACGCAGTAATGTGATTGTCCTTTTTATCTATTTGATTTTCACTGTCTCCATCGTGCCCCCAATTACGGAATTAGAGCAGATGACTTTAGGAATGCATCCAAATGAAAAACATTTCGTGTTTTATTCTGTGCCAATATTCCCCCCAAAAATTAAAATGTGTGAATATTTGAAGTCAAAATATCAGCCATTTAAGGGAATTAACTGGAAACCACATGCTTTACCGAAAACCTTATTTCAAAATCTGAACTCTCGGTGTGACTTGTTGTTATTTATTCAGAGCTAAGTAAGCTTACAGTAATAAGTACCTATGAGAGCTGCACATTTTAAAACTATTTTTACAGTTCTTCTTCTGCAGTTTTAGGAAAAGAAAGAGAGAAATTGTGAACCAACTAACAGTGGGAGAAAAACCCCACATAGTGAACATACAGGTACAAACCATTCTAATCCGAATGCTAACTAAGAGATCCTTAAAACTCAGCTGTAGAGGAGTGCTACTTTTATTCTTTTTAGTCTGTCCAGTTTGTCCTCCCTCTACAGAGATTTTACATTGTTATGGTCCAAGAACGATGCTGGAATTTAAAATACCTCATGAACTTCAAAATATGAGGACACTCTGATCTCATAGATCAGATACCAGCACCAGGATAAAATACTGCAAGGTTGTCTTCCATTTTTTGTTCTCCCTTAAAAAAAAAATTAAGAAGAAAAAAGTCCCCCATATCCAGCAAAATGGTTATGCCTATTCCACTTTTCTGTTTCTCAGATAAAAAGGTAATGCTACTTTTTTTTCTGGGGTGTTTATTTGGTGCTCAGTTTATACTTGCAACTCAGTTCACCAGTTATGTCAGCTGTGTAATGAACATCTAAATGCTGAACAAGAACAATAAACTAGAAGACATTTGGAGGCAATCCCCTATTCTACATAAAATCAAGCCTGTCATTCTAACATTTCTGATAAGACACATCCCAAAACCTGCAAGGATATGTCAGCTCTAACATGCAGAGAACACAGTAAACTTTGATGGAAGTGTTAGCGTGGCTTGGACCTTAAGCACAGACCTACCACATCAGAGAGTCACCCAGTGTACAAACACACACTCTGCAATGTGCAGAATATAAAGGCAGTGCAGAATCAGAAGGAGAGGATAATATCCTTTTCAGGCTTAAAACATCTGCTTCTTTAGCATGATGAGATGAAAAAAAAAAAAATTAACTGTTCCTTTCCTTTTATCTTAATAAAATATGAATGTAACACTTGAAAGAGGCTGCGGCCTAGGTAGGATTTTAGTTACATAGACTTTATTGTTGATTAGACTGCTATTCTGTGTGTACTTAGATTTCTGTAATGGTTTTGTTTGTTTGCTTTGAATCGTTTTTGGCAGCTTAATACTAATTCCTTTTCTAAAGCCTGGCTCACATTAATGCAATTGGGTTGAAGAGACAAATCTTCAGAGGCAGATGGGCTAGTAAATTCAGAAATAATATTGGTGCAGCCTCTGTATATGTGTCTCATTACTCAGTTTATAATTTTGTCTTACTTGTGATTTTGCTTCTATAGATTTGTTTCTATTACTTATGGCTAGAGATTTTAATTTCCTAGCATATCATTTTGTGACAGAAACTTACATTTGTTAGAGAGCTTAAAAAAGAATATTCCAGCACAGTGATAGCTTTGTGTAATCTCCTCTTCCATGATATTTTATGCAAATTCCTCTGAGTTAACCAAATAAACCCATCTTCATATTGCAATAATGACTTCTGGTGAAACAAGGTATATATAAGATTTGTCTTCTAATTTCTTTCATGACATTTAATTTTTACTGTACTAATTGATGACCCCTAATTTTTCAATGTTTCTTTCCATTAATGAATAGTCTTATCATAGTTCCTTCCTAAATAGCAATTAGTAGTATGAGATAAAACAGGTTTTTAAAACCAAGACTTCTCTTCTTTCCTCCATGAAACAGAAAATTCATTAAAAGTAATTATAACATTACAGTGTGCCAGAACCAATACAGCAGAGGGTGGATAATCTGATTAAACAAAGGTCTTCTAGTTAAACAAATCTTACATGTTGGTAGTACAGATGGAGTTCACAAGCCTATGTGACCATCCAAGAGAAAAACCCCAGGGTTTGATTAATGGCCCATGTTCTTTGTTACAAGAGCAAGACTGTCTTGTATTATAGTAAAGACACAGCACAGTCAGGTTTTCACCTTAAGTTTTGTTCCTCTTGAGTGAGGAATAAAGTGACACCTTATACAGGAGTGAAGCTGACTGGCTCCTGAAGGAATCACATTAGACTTTTCCTGGCCTCAAAATAAGTCATATTAATGCAGGTTATTTCGACATGAAAGCAGTAAAATTCACAAATAGTCTCCCCCTACCATGCCCACTAGTTTGACCCTCAACCTCATCGTAAAACAACGTTGTACCCAGCACAGAAACAGTTGATTTTATACTGCATTTTGTACTGCAAATGAAAATACAATAAATCTGCATGAAAAAGACATTTTTGTTTATCTTTTTTTTATATTGGTTGGACACATAAGATGAGACACTGCGTTCCACAAGGGAGAATCACAGATTATAATTTTTTTCTGCTATGAAAATAAGGAGGTCAGGGAAACATTCTCCCAAAGGCAAATTTCTTTTTACACTTCCTCTGGGTGTTAGAGCTCCTGATTTCTCTTTTCCAGCTAAGGGTTCATTGTAAAATGCAGCTAAGGATGCAAGCAAGATGCTTTGATTTCAGAGAGTTTACTTCATTTGTAATTTTACACAACATCAAATTTAAAATGTTTTATGTTATCTTAATTGTCATTCATGTTTGACTTCTGCGATACAGAAACAGAACTACCCAACATCATAAATAAGATTTCTTCTGTGCTTTGCTGTCAGATATGTTGTGATGATAAGCAGTTTAAACTTTTTTTCCCCCAACCTGAGGTGCTGTTGTACTGCAGCTAACAACTAATATTGATAGTAGTTCAAGATAAAATATTCTTTTCATTGTCAGTGATGGAGAGTGAGAACCTCAGTTTCAATAATCTTCTGCCAGTGGCTGAGAGTAATGAGCTCTGGTGTAAGTCCAGTGGCAGGAAAATAAACACTAGTTTTATACTTACCCTTATATGTGCAGTTCTACATTTGTTGCTTCTTTTTGCAACTAAAAATACAAAGCATATGTGATCAAGTATACCAATTAATCAAAATTAATCAAAATGCAAGTAAAATATAAACCACCTCAATCTTAACACTTCTTTGCAATTTTTTTTCTAACCAGGAGGTTTTTGGGTTTAGACCACGAATATTTTCTTCTGTTCTATAACTAATGTTTTCTCTCTGGCAACTAAAACAGCTTATAAAAAGCTGAAATATCAGAGGGCTTCATGTCTGCAGCACTCACAGTTCTGACCATTTTTTTCAACCATAAAAGTCAGCATCTTCCTTACAGTAGTTTTTTTAGACCTTAAATTGCATTTTTAAAAGAAGAGGGTAGGAGGAAACGATTTATGTGTGAAATCTACGCTGACAACTCAGAATTTAATGTTTTCATTACCTGATAAACCAGAGCTGTAATGTGGGCTTAGATCTGAGTTGCTTATTCCTGATTATCAAACTTCTGTCCTTCAGTGTATAGGAAAGTAATTAAATTTCTTGAGTGCAAAAGCCAGTAGAGTAGTAAATGCATTATTTTAAGTGGGTTTTTAATTTATTTTTTTTTTCGGTGTTTGATTTATTCATACAAGTGAAATATGTGGAGGCAGTGGTGTCACGCTACATCACGGGATGAAAGTTTTATGCAGCATTGGTGGAGTCTTAGATTTAATTTTCATTTCTTCCATTTCGCTTCTGTTTCGTGTGTTTTTCTGTTTTGAAGGTGTGTCTCAGTTTGATGGTAGTTAATTCTGTGTTACTGTTTATCTACCCTGAGTCCCCTTTTTTTTTTTTTGCAACCCAGGGCAGTGAGTACACAGTAAGACACTGGAGGCATTCAGTCTAAAGGCTCTGGGACAACTTGGCCACCCCTCCCAGTTGCACAAGCTGTAGCTATCACCCTCCTGAAGGAGCTGCTACACCCCAGTGTTCTACAGAACACGAATGTTTCCTCCATTATCGTTCTTTTGAGGAGCAGGATTTAATCCCTCTTCACTTTTCTCATGCAAAGGAACAGTTTATTCCTGCAACTGAGAAAGGAAATTGCTTGTTTGGTTGGACAGTCTTCAGGGTTGCAATAAAATTAGTGCTGTAATTTGCAATAACCTTAGGGGGATACCTGCCACCGAAGATTGCTGATGTGCAATACACTTTAATTGGAACCCTCCAGCTTTCAGGACACTGTCTTAATCATAGGTGCTGGGAACAAGTGGCATAAAACAGGTTATGGCCCAAAATACCATAAAGTGATCAAGCAGGCCTCCTAACTATCCTCTACATTGAATCATTATGATTGCAATGAATAATTCACATCATTTCTACTCCTGTCTGATAATCTTATGATCACAATATTTTGTGGAGGTTGCTCTTGGGACTCTTCTGAAACAACACATTATCACCAGAAGCTGTACATCATAGCTGAGATTTTTTTTTTTCAGAGTAGAACTAACATTTTGCTTACAAATAAAAGGTAAATGCTGAAGTTCTGATAATTAGTCATACATAGTCCAAGTCCAAAACATCTGTGATGCTGTAAAGTGGTACATGTTTGACAGTTCTAAGGATTCAAAAAGTATTGATCAGGATAAAGAAAGTTAAAAAAAAAAAAATCAAAGAAAAATGTGGTTTTGTAGTGCTCTTTATTAGCATTCTGTACCTTAAACCTCAAGTATAATTGTCAAGTTTTCAACTAATCCCTAAGGATTTGGGATACTATTTTAAACATATTTCTACTGGCTTATGGAGTTGGAGTTCTATGAAAACCACTAGACATTCCAAGACTTTTGGAGGAGATCATGTGAATTTCCCAGTTCCAATTGTATCTCCTGTCTGAGCAATACTGAAATGTGTCTCAATATGTGAAAAAGATATCTAATGCAGTAAAAGAAATCATTAATAGTTCAGCAGATCACAATATGTTTCTGGAAACCAAATGTTAGACTTCTAGACTGTAAGTGAAATGTCCCTTTACACAGAGAGTCAATGTCAAGTTTTAGGGTAAAAATATTTTGGTTTAGGACTAATGTGGAAATAAAGCATGCCATGCCTTGAACTGATCCTTCTATCCTGTATTCCAGGCATGATTTCTGTCTATGAACTTCACAGTCAAAGTCCCAGTTTTCAAAGTAATGCTATTATCAGGGTATGTTTTCCTCAAACCTGCCTGTCTTACACTGCAGGTATTGGTGTGAGTGTATTGTATATCATGGAGGACCAGGGAAGTACAGGACATGAGTGAGAACATTTTCTATTTGTTTATACTGCTTACATGGCAACCTACAGAAAGACAGGTTGAATTTTCTGAGACATATTCCGAAACAACGCCCTAATCCTATGTAAGAATTATTATTAGAAAAGGGCAAGTGGGAAATCAAGCTGCCTGAAAAATAGCTTCTCTGGATGTACACCATAATAAGGTTCATGGAAGGAGAAACTTAGTCCATATGAAGAATATCTAGTTGTGGTAGAATTTTATCATATCTATATTACTGGCTGAAGATGGGACCATGTATGGGAGAGGGCAGAGTGTTTCTGAAAACTGCAGGCTATGTCCTGAATTCCTACTGACTAAAATTGTTTCTACATGAAGGAAGTTTGAAGGATGTAACCCTCTCTCTGGGCGCTGCGCTTGGTGTTTACATTGATTTCGGATGAGGACACCGTGCAATCTTTGAATCAAAATACATTAGATAAATCCAATTCAAGGATAAATACTGTCAGTGAAAGACAAATGTGCCTCATGATGTTTGTCTTTCTCAAAGAGACAATATTTTGCTTAAATATTAAACAAAAGAAAGGTTCAAACTGCAGGTTGTGTTGTCCTTGCCTATGAATAACAGCCTCCTGTCAGACCTCCCAAGGTCTTTAATTAAGTTTTTTTTTTGTTTTGGAAATGAATGCTGCTCAACAAGCTAAGTGGATTTGAACTCATCTCTCAAAAGATGAGTGGTGGAAGAAGAGCTGCCCAAGCCTAGTGATAGTATAAGCATAAATAACAAAAATCAAAATAGCCCTGAATAAGCGTGGAGTACAATTTGTGAGAGTTTCTGGTCTTAATCAGTATGGATCTAGAGTTGTCTTATGAGAACAGAACAGCAAGAAGCAGATTTTTAGAGCATGAAACATTTACTCTCTCTCCTTCTATATATATATTAGATGAAGACAAAAACAACATGGGCTTTATCCCTTGAGAACAACAATAAAGAGTGGTTTTTTTACAGCTGATTTTAATTTCCACATGCATTTTGTATGCATTCTTTTTGCTCTCCCCTTCCCTCCCATATCTGTGTTAGAAGTGCTCTCCCATGGTGATGACACTTTCCAGGTTTATATGTTCTGATGAGTTCCTTATAAGTAACCTCTTAGTAAAACACAAGAATATTTGTATTATGATTCATGCCATATCATGGAGTCACAGAATATCCTGAGCTGGAAGGGACTGACAAAGATCACGAAGTCCAACTCCTTGCCCTTCCCAGGATAGCTGTTTAGTTGACAAGGTGTTGATCAGTCAAAGGTTGGACTCAGTGATCTCGGAGGTCTTTTCCAACCTTAATTGTTCTGTGCTTCTGGGATTCCAAGGTGGTGATTGCCCATCCCTCTAGTCTGTTGAGGTCTCTCTGCAAGGCCCCCCTGTCTTCGAGGGAGTCAACAGCTCCTTCTGCTTTAGTATTGTCAGCAAACTCACTCTACTTTTGAGTCCTGCAACCAGGTTGTTTATGAAGGTGTGGAAGAGAACCGGTCCTGAAAAATGGAGCCAGGAGGACCCTCAGGTTGCCAGGCTGGTTTTTTACATCCAAAGAGTTAAGGAGTCAAAAGAGTTAAGAAGTACTTCACAATTTAAAGAAGGATTGTAGGAGAGAACTGTTAACTGGAAGTGATGAGGATGAAACTGGACTACAAATGTACAGCAGAATTCACGTATTATCTGCCTTGACAAAGCACTGTTTTGTTGGCACTGTAACCAAAATATGCACTTGTTTTCTCCATGCTCTCAAAAATGTTTCCTCTGCTGATACCCTCTACCAACCACTAGGTTCTGTGACAAATTGCACTTTGAAAGGAAATGAAATGGCCACTACTAGTTAAAATTTTATCTCATTACAGTCGTATGTTTACAAAAATTTGCAAGTTTTTGTTTGTGTTTCTTTCAAGAAATCATGGAGAAATTGTTTTATTCTGTGACATCTTTACTTTTGTTTCTCTGATCAAGAAAATAAATGGGGTATTGTCTGAAAGGATTACTTAATAAAATTAAAATATTTACACCAGTAAATATGTTAACAAATTTCTATACTTTATGAATGGTCTATTATTTTATAAGATTAGAACTTGAACTTCTGAAGTATAACTGATTGCAACTGATAACAGCAAGAAAATAGTTACAGTTTACAGAACTGCATACATTGATTTATATTGGCTTTATGTTTTGTTAATAATATATCTGTTAGTCTCTAGAAACCATATTATGCACGGGAGAATTTCTTCTATTGCGTCATTCTCACCCAGGAGTTTTCATTTAGTTAGTCTAAATTGCCAGCTTAGGCTAAGGGTGTAGATGCCACATGAGGAATTGGCTCAGTGCTTAGTAGCAAAGTATTAAGAATAATGTTAATGAATGTGATTTTACTGCTTAGAAAAAGAACCTTGTTCTGCCATATGTTTGACACCTGAATCATCCTGTGGACGAACATCAGAGCATCAGTTTCCACCGGAAAAGTGTTTACATGGAGTCTAAGAAGTGGGTATTCTGCTCTTACATATGGAGAATGATAAATCAGTTTGAATTATGTAGTCCTGCTGGAGCCAGTGGGATTGTGTTGGGATGATATCCAGATATTATCAGTTCAACTGCTGAATGAATATTAATATTTGCCTCTCTCCTGGTGTGCAGCACTGTAAATATAAAGTGGTGGGGGCCTTAATATCACCTATTTTGCTCGTCTTAGTGTCTGCTGAGTAAGTTCTCCAGTGCAATATTGTACACACAAAAAACCCAGTGTGAATAGCACCTTATGACAGAGACATTACTCTTTCCCCAGGCCAATGCTTATAGGCTTATAAGTCCTGACTATAAAGCTGAAAGGCTTGACAGCCCTGCCTAACTGAGCATCCAGGCCCCACAGTTCTTGAAATCCAGCCTAAATTTCTCATCCAAACCCAATAAAGTGTTAGCATGTTTTATAATGGGGAGCTGGTGGGTAAGGTAAGCTAAATAAATTTTGCTTTGAGTTTCACTTTGAAAGATGAAGCAGCGCTGTTCAGGAAAGTGCATGAGCCACTCATGAGCCACAGTTTAGCCAGTCCTGCAATAAGGTGCTGAGATTGGTTTACACTCAAACAAAAGACAGATTGGTAAATCTGAACAAAAGCAATGAAACTAAAAAACTGACCCAAGAAAAGGTATTCTTTCTTTCTTTCTTTCTTTCTTTCTTTCTTTCTTTCTTTCTTTCTTTCTTTCTTTCTTTCTTTCTTTCTTTCTTTCTTTCTTTCTTTCTTTCTTTTCTTTCTTTCTTTCTTTCTTTCTTTCTTTCTTTCTTATCTAAAATTTA
>NW_020955377.1:260916-320717 GCF_003031625.1 Empidonax traillii
TTCTTTCTTTCTTTCTTTCTTTCTTTCTTTCTTTCTTTCTTTCTTTCTTTCTTTCTTTCTTTCTTTCTTTTCTTTCTTTCTTTCTTTCTTTCTTTCTTTCTTTCTTATCTAAAATTTAAAATATATTTGAAAAAATAATAATATCATCAACAATTATGGTGAGAATTTCTGTTTGGGTAACTGTAATAATTTAAAATACACAGATATTTTGGTCCAAACTAAAATAATGTATTATTGCAGTGCACAGCCTCGTGTGAGAAATTTGATGGGGGTGTTCATTCCAAGCACTACTGGAGTTACAAGAAGGTTTTTTAGCAGAGAGAGTGTTTAATTCTTCATATGAATGACTATAAACAAAGATGCATACTGAATTTTTCTAGAATTGCTCCTGGAATATGACTGAACCTGCCAAATCATAATTGATCTTTACTTTGTAATATTCCATAAAAAATATATATTTTATTTTATTTTCTAAGTTACACTGCAGTCTTTTTCTCCCTTTCTATGTTCACACAGCTCCTTGAAATGTCTCTGTTGTGGCAGTCTCTCCTGCTTTCAGCACTGGTGTTTTGTGGAGATAGACACCTTTTTTAAGATGGAGATGAGATTTAGAAGACAGTAGAAGGTACAAAGATAGGATGCCAGAGACTGGGAGATGTTAAAGTCTAGAACCATTTTTTGCAACTTCTAAGGGTGACTGAGAGAGGAGACGGAATCTCTTTTTGAAAGAGAGTATGGTACTCAAAGACTCCTTTTAATACACCAAATCTACTTCTCTGGCTATTCAGTCATGCTGACCTGCTAAGGCCCAGAAAGATATACCCATTTAGATGAGTACTTAAGCTGTGAGAATCCACTGTGTGGGACACAGGCATGTTCTCACCCTCCCTGATGAACCTGCCCCCGAAATGGTACTGGGCCAGCCAAGGTTGAGATACATGCATTTGAATTTCTAAGCAGAAACGCAACAGGGATCAGATGCAGAGAGAAATGGAAAAATGTGTTTTACAAAAGAGTCTGGAATAAGCCTAGCAGCTTGTCTGTGTTCCAGGAAACCCAGTAACTTCTGCCAAGTCCTGCTTCACCGGGATGAGACTTTCCAGGTTTGGTGGCTGCATCTGCCTGTAATACACTTTTTTTCTGTTTTCCAATGTGTTGCACTCGCAGACAATAGCTCTCCCATTTGTGCATATGTGCCTGTGTGCATACATAGGGAGTGCCTGGAACACCTAAACAATACCATTTTTTGTAATTATTATACAATTTATCTCTTTTACCTTACGTATAATTATGTACTTCACAATACATACACATATGTACAGTAATATGCATTTCTGCATGGGATTATTTTTGTGCCTGAATCTTTTTTCAAGTCTTTGCTGGATTTCTGTAACAAAGTCTCAGTTAACTTTATGACTATAGATAACTATAATAACACCAAAGGAAACATTCATATATATGATGGTGGTGGCTCACCATACTTCACAGACTTCCCAAATGATCTAATAAAAAAAGGAATTGCATGGAAATGTATGAGACTACAGCCTTGGTTGTAACTACAGACAAGATTAAATGTTTACGGCATCAGGGAATGCCTTCCACAAAATTCTGTAAGGTAATGAAATTATGATAATTTTATTTCATTTGATTATTCTTTAATTTTAGTTGTTATGGGTGTAACTATGACTTTAATGCATTGTCTGATGTGGCAGGCAATAAGACTTGCAAATAGGTCTTGAATTTGTATTCTGCTCATCCCTCAAATCAAGATTTCCTAATGATTCTACATAGCAAAAGTAAATGGTAGAAATTCCTTTGTTTTAGTTAAATGCTTTATAAAAAATTTTGTGGGTTTTTAAAGATTATTTACTTTTAAATAAATGTATATAATTTGTTGCAATTTTCTTTGTGGGTCCTCTTTTACATACGCACTTCATGATGGTTTAGTGTTTGTTCATATTAAAAAGAAACAAAAATTAAACCCCCTTTTTTTTTTTTTGACTTTGGCATCAGACAAGTCCCACATTACCTCTAATATCATTGTATTTTCTAGCATTCTGCTTTATCCATGGTGATTTCTTAGTCTTCTACAAACTCCATGATGCCTCCCCTGTATTTCAGAGTTGTTTTTCTAATGTGTTTTTGTTCTTTTATAGTATCAATTCTTCTTGTAATTAAGATCACTCTAGTCAATTAAGCTGCTGAATAGTGGTCTATTAGCAGACATTTTGTTTCTACTCATTTACAGGGACTGCACTACCTTTTTTTTTTTTTTTTTTTTTTTTACCTTGAAATATTTAAAGGTTCGTCCAAACTCAGTTGAAATCACTGACTGAATTCCTGCTTATTTGAGCTGCTCCTGGATTTTCTCATAAAATATCCAAGAAGGGTAGTTCGCTTCTGCCATTCTGAGCATAAACTACTCTGGAATAACTCCATGAAATGCAACCCTCAATTCTATTTAGACGACTGAAGTAAGCATTGTGCATCACTTTCCACGGTGAATTTTAAAATCTGTGGTTCGTTCATAGATGTACTGCTGATAAAAAAACTCACTGAATTACTCATGAAGGGTTTTCTGTCTTTACCTCACCTTACCTTGCCCCACAAGGTGCAATGATAAGGGGATAAAAGTGCTGCTGCCTCTCAGACTTTGCCTCTTACAGTCTAACACAGTTCATTTTCCTTTTAAGATCTTTGGGGCAACAAAGTGTTTTTATGTTAAATATGCCTGTTGTCTCTCCTCTTGGCATATGGAGTTAAATATTATTCTTAGAATACTCAAAGAAGGTAATTTCTCAGCACGAGGAGATATATGACCTTCAGTTTTGCCAAGAAATAGTTGGAGGATCTATTGGACACCAAGTCTTGCATGTATCAAATATTAAATATTCTGAGTGTCAAATAAATACTTTACAGTGAGCTTTGCTTGATTCTGAACCTAAGAGAAAACTGTGATTTAGTATGATGCAGCCACAGGGTAATACATCCCTGTTTCTGTGGCCTTCTTTCAGGGCTAAGCTTTCCACCACTAAAGAGGCTGAAAAAAACCCCAGTGAAATAAAGAGTCAATATGACATTATTTATACAGTTATTTTCAGCCATTTCTTTGCATTCCTTTAGAATGACTCCAAAAAAATATACAAGCAATTATGAATTCTTATGTATACTGTCATATGCTGTAAAATAACAAAATACTTTAAAAAGTTAGGACTTGAATTAGCAATTCAGAATTTTATTTTATCTTGTTTTACCATTGTCCTGTTCTTAGTAACAGTGTCATAATTTCTAGTATTAGCTATTATATATTACAGATATACATATTTTATTTTATTTATTCTTTGTCACTAATTAGAAAGTGCTAGAAATATATACAATAGTTATAATAACAGCCACACAATAAATTCTTCTTTAGATTTATAGAGAAGCATGTGTGTGTTTCTCTACATAAATATCTCCATCACGTTTTAAAGAATTTCCATGGGAAATTGGAAATTACACTGGGATTTCATGATGGTTGGAGCTGAACACGTTGTGAGACAGCCAAGGTCTGTGAAGGACTTAGCATTTCCCCACTGAAATGCTATAAATATAATCCAAAGGGTAAATACTTTGCTTAGGTGTAGCTAGATCTTCACTTAGAATATTTTTTGCTCCTCTCAGTCAAGCTATCCATGTCCTTTTCTAAAACACAAATTATATTTTTTTCAGGTTATCTGTCTCAGCAGTCTGAATATTTTTGCCTTTTAATTAGCTGAAAGGGCTGAATATCTGTGTGAAAAATCTGAAGCTTATTCTGGAGTAAGGCTGCATTGATTAGTTGTGTACAACCTCGTGTAATTAATGTTTTCCTATCAGCAGTAGGAAGCTTTTTCATACCTGGGCTCCTTCTAAGTAATAGCTCATAAGGTCATACACAAGAGTTTCAGCCAGAATAGTAAGTAAAAAGTGTTTTGTTTTCTGAGAACTACGATGGCAAACAACTAAACTTTAAGACTCTCTGTATATATCCTCCTGTGATTTATACCAAGATATCATGCCCTGCATTCCTTGGTGAAAACCATGTGGGGCTTTAAAAGAAGAAATAAACCAGACACTCTTGTGTACTCTCTGGTCATTGCTTTCTCAGTCTTGTCATCCCTGTGCCAGCACTGACACAGTGGTGGACAAATCTCTTTTATTTTTGCTCAGTGCCCAAAGGCAGAGTGTAAGAGCAAAGAAACAGCAGCAAAGGAAGAATAAATGAGACCCTTTCTTTTGCTCAAGGTCTTGGGTCAAATCAAGTTTTTAATCTTTTTGACATTCTTGAAATAGAGCAAAAAAATCCCAGTTCAGTTCTCTTTGCACAAAAAGCAGTTAAATGTGTCTTGCCAGAGTACGGGTTGTTGCTCAAGGAAAACACTTTGTTTTTGGGCACTGTGCTCCTCTACCATATTTTACTAATGGTGTTTCATTCATTTTTCCGCAATGACACAAAAAATTGGAAATTGGCTTTGAAAGATAGAGGCCTTTAATTTGTTGCCTAAAAATCAAGGGGAAAAAAAAGACTGTCCAGGCAACATCAGACAAGACAGAGAGCAGCTCTTTTAGTGAAGACCTTCTGGCCACGGAGCACAAAGGCACCTGCTCACAGAAGAATTCTTACACTTCTAAATCTTTTACTAATTATCATACCTGATGGGCACATCCATTCCTAAGACCCCTTTTTCCCTGGTACCACCTTCAGAACTGCCCCAGTGGAGCTCCTCCAAGGGTTTTCAGCCTTCTATCCTGTTTTGTCTGCCATCTCTCTTCCTATTCTGCTCCAGGTGCACATCCCAGCAGGATGTTCTTGCTACAAATCTGTTGTCTTGAAAAGGATGATTAAACCCAAGCTTCTGGAATGTGACGCACAAACTGTGAGGAAGTAACAGTCTAAAGTGAAGGAAAACTCCAGCCACATTAAAAAAAAAAAAAAAAGTACAAAAAGCTAAAAATCATTAAAAATTCTAAGGCATCAAACTGTTCAAAGTTTTTTGTTATCAGTGCAGGGCTGCTACGAAGGGAGAATTGCACTTTGTTAAGAATAAATGTGGGTGAAGGGAATGTGATTTAAATTTTTAGTACATCTTTTTTAGAGACGATTGAAATGCCTATCTGTTAAAAAACTAATATTTTCACTTCAGTCAAGTTGGGCCTTAACAAGTAACAAGGCAAAGAAGACTTGACATTGTCTACTTGTTTTCTTACTTCTAGATGTATTGCGATTTTCTTAGCTAAAAAAAAAACAACTAAAAAATGTAACTACAGAATAATAAAATAGTTTTGTTACATGGGGCAAAGAGTAGATAGTCTCTGCACTCTTTAGATTTCTGGCTGAGTTCTGACTTGTTAACAGAAGTAACCATGCCAAAATATTGGAAAAGTAATATTGAGTAGGAGTAAAGTTGCAATAAGTTTGGAATTAATGAGATCCTTACCACAGAACTGCACAGTCTTAAAAAAGGGTGGCAACAAAACAAAGGATTCAGAGCAAAGTTACAGTAATGATTTGAGGTCGGGAAAACATACCTTCTAATGAGAGACTCAAGAAACTTCAACTGATTTTGCTTACTGAGGAGTAAGTTAAAATGTTATTTGATCTTGGTCATTGCATAGCTACATGAAGAAGAGCCTTTTGGTATAAAGCCCACTTTCATCTTATAGGAAAAAAAAAAAAAAGCCCCAAACCAAACAAATCAGGATCTACTTTCAAAAGAAAAGAAAAAAAAAATAATAGAAATCGACTGCAAAGTTTTTAATAAAAAGGTTCATTAACTGAGGAATAGCTTTCATTAGGAATGCAGTGGGATTCCATAATTTAAATCCTTTAGATTGAGACCGGCTAAATTCCTTAAAAGGCATCCTAAGTACCACATAGATCCTATGGGATTAATATTGAGAGGAGGAAGGGGAGGATGGAAGAATCCCCCCATTCTAAATCCCCCAGATCTGCAAAATATATACGAAATACATAAAGCAGGGGATCCAACCTGACTCACAACAGCCTGTTCTCACTCCAATACGTATTACATACATTTAGATTCAAAACTGTAATGTCATCCATAAATTTTATTTCCATAAACTGTATCACACGATAAAGAAAGTTATTTCTATTTCTAACTCACAGCAAATGAAGTCAGCTACCATTTTCACCAGCAATCCCTTGTTGATGTTGTATTATCTTGTTTTGTGGAAAGATGGGAGGGAGGAAAAAAGGTGCTTTGCCTGTTTGTCTTGGAGCCGTCTGGGACAACGTTGCTGCATCCTGAATGTGTAGTTAATCAAAACAGGATCATTTTTACTCACCTGCAGTGTGACCATTGGGGCATAGCACACCCAGAGGAGAGGCTGTGGACAAGAGGGTGTGGGAGGAGACTGAAGGGAGGTCTCACAGCAGTCTACAGCTTTCTCACGACATGACTTATGGCAGGACCTGTTGTAGGAGCATGAGGGTTGGGCAGTGGAACTGACTCCCCAGGGAAGTGGTCATGGCCCCAGGCCTGCCAGAGGTCAAGAAACTTTTCGACAAGGCTCTCAGACACAAGGTGGGATTTTGGGGGTTATTTTGTGCAGCACCAGTAGTTGGACTTTGAGGATCCTTGTGAGTCCCTTGCAACCCAGGATATTCTATGATACTCACGGACCCTCTCTGCTTGCTGTCCCACACAAACCTCCAACTTTCACAGGATCTGGAAAGTCAGTGAGCAGCATGGTGCTGGTTCTCTGACTCCAAAGAGGGAAGAGTGAGATAAGCACCCCATGACCAGGTTTCATCCATAAAGTCGGGGGAGATGTGTGATCCTTTTCCCAGGACTGCAGTCGCAACTGCACGGGAGTCTTTTAGGGGATATAAGCTCTTACCTGGTGTTCTTTACAAGCCTCTTATCAGCTTATGAGCCTCAAAATTTTATGGCTGCTTTGTCCTACAAGCTTCTCAGGGTCCTGGATAAGCTTCATGAACACTGAAACAGTTTATGCCCACAACCCTCATGACACCAAAGAATTTGAACTCTCCACTGTCCAAGACTGAGGCCAGGAAAGCAATCATGATTCTATAATGTTATTGTTTTCTGTGCACTCTTTGGTCTTCTGTATCTGCGCTTAACACATCACAAAAGGTTTCCTCTGCTTTCCTCTGTCATAATCTCTCCCTAAGATTACAGTTATCCCAAAGGGTTTTTTCTCTCCTTCCCCACTGTGGAGCTTTGGCTTCTTTAGCTCCTTTCTTTGCCTCTTTGAACAAAAAATAGCAAACAGGAGATGGTCTGCTGTTGGTAAATGAGGTTCTTGAGAGAGAAAAGAAGGAAAGATAGGCCTAAAAAGCTTCTTTACCATCTTCCCTTCTTTGAACTACTTCATTTTCTACATTTAATTGCTATCCTCTTCAGTGGAGCCCTGTTCTGAGCTGCGCTTTCGAACCATTTTAAGGACAAACTTTAAAGATTTATTGAGTTACTTACATATTAATTTACTCTCACTGTCATCAGTACTCGAAAGGCTGCTTAAATTGTTCACATCTAGTGTGACTTTGACACTAAGAATTAACTAAACCTTAAATTTTAGTTTTTATCTTCTTGTAAAGTTGCTTAAACCGTACATTTAGTTCTATAATTAAAAGCTATACTTACCTAAAGGTGATTCATGTGCCTTGCTGCAAATATCTGAGGCTTTTTCTGAAGCAAAAAAAAAATGTCATTTGTCCTGAGAAGAGTATTATGCAGCAAAAAATGCGCAGAATGCTTTCATAGCTCTGCAGAAGCTCTTTTTCTTTCTCTGGAAAGAAATTACTTCCTTTCCAATTAATGCAAGGTTTAGGCCTAACATGGATAATGGACCATACATTAGCCAAGATCCAGGATGTCAAATCAGAGAAGGAAGAACATATCTAGGGAGGAAAGTTCCTATGAGACCCCTATAGGAAAAAAAAAAAAAAAATCTATCAGGGAACCATTAATATCTCAGATTGCATATGAACTGTGGAACTCTGAGTGATTTTGAGCTTCTCAACTTGCTGACTCAGGCTGCATCTTTGTCCTGCTAAGGAAAGGACACAGACTATGGACTCTGCCATGTTATTTTGCTGCCATGATATATACCTTTTCTGCCACGAAGCTGCTGGCTTAGAGCTCCCTTTGGAAATTGGTCAGACTCTGTCTTCAGTATTATAGGAGGTTTTTTTCACTCTGGCTACACTGAAAGTGCTGTTCCAGAGCCCCACTGTTCTTTGAAAATTTGAAGTTCCGATGAAATTAGGTGGGAACCTCCTCTAATAAGATGCTTTCAGAAGTACATTTCTGGCCTTTCTTTTGGCAAACCATTTCCTGTTAGAAAGACTGAAAAAAAAAAAAAACGTCAAATATCAGATTGTGTGATACAAGCACTCAGTAACATTTAAGTGCAGAAAAATCAGTTTACTCTGTCATGAATTACCTCCCATTCATTTTCATTTTTCAGCATTCCTATTAAGAGTTAAGAGCTTTGCAACAGTTAATCTGCTGTGGGTTTTTTTGCACTTTTCTTTCAATGTATGTCTGAACAACCTACAAAAATGTTCCTTTTAAGCATTCCCCCTCTATTTTCGTGACCGAAGGAGTGTGCTGTTGTATCCTTCTGTCACTGGTGATTGATAATAATGTTTGAGATGCCCATTGCCTCTACTTGGTTGTGCACCTACATGATATGAAAGTGATGAGTATTTTTTGCTTAGACAGTTAGCTTTTCCTCAGTGGGGGGAAAAAAAAAAAAAAAGAAAAAAAGAAAAAAAGAAAAAAGAAGAGTTTGAACTGAACATGTTGCTGTAAGGCATGAAAATGATTGATTGGGTGGATACAAAACAACTGGAGAAATGTGTGTCCTCATGTGTGTAATAGGTTGTGCTAGGAGCTAGAGCTGGGTGGGGAGACACAGGAGAGGATGAAAATGTGTTCTATTATCTGGGGTATTTTTGCAACACCAACACGAATGGAAGGGTCTCTCAGAAAGTTGTTCTAATGGATAGTTCAGAAAGTAGGGGGTGTTCAAAGCACACTCTGGTTTTCCTCTTATACCTGCTATTCAAATGAAAGAAAAGACCTACACCTGCCTCATATCCGCAGTCCATACCCTGAAAATTGATTATTTTTTCATTACAGTGAAATTGTTTCACCTAAGTTTTCATATCTATAACAGAACATTTTTGAAATTAAAGTATATTTCTGAGACAAAAGTTTTTCTAAATTGAAAAGAATTTAGAAAAACGAGAAACTCATAAAATAAAATTAGATTTTTTTTTCCAGATAACCTTTTAATACCTCCATTATTATTATAATTTTTCTTGTAGTCTTTGTATACTCAGTACTTGAAGAGTCTGGGTGCTTAGAGTTTTAGGTGCTGATTTAAGTTATCATCAAAGGTGATTTTGATCACTTTCAGACCCATCATCCCTGTTTCTTGTCCTCATGACACAGAGGGTGATTATGGCTCTGATTCAGTTCTGTGATTAGTCTTGCATTGACTTCTCAGGGTAAGATGGCATTTTCCTGCCCAGGTGAAACACCAGCGTCAGCCTATGCCTTCTGAAAATTCTACCCATTGTTACATTTTGAACCGCTTTCAAATTTTCTCCTTCTTTATTTCCAGTGTTTACTTTGCAAGTGAGCTGATAGTGACTTCCTAACCTTTCTGTTTATTTTCCGTTTATTTTATGATCTGCTAAACTTCCTCAACTGCATCTGTAAAATGCTGCTTGCACAGATCATTATTCATCAATTTAGCTAACTTGCTCAATTAACTGGCATAATTAAGATTCCAAAAATCCTCAAGTAATTATTAAAATTAAGTTTTAGAATTTGTTTTATCTAAACTAACTCTACAAGCCACTAACACGACAGCTGCTACCACAAGCTCAGTCATTAAGGTGCTGCTTTTCTTCTCTTTTAATTCTGAAAAATTTACAAAGGGCTAGACCACTACAAATGAAAATCCCCTAACAGAATGTCATGTCATTGCAAACTCAATCAGTTTTTGAAATGGGTCATTAAGTACAAATTTTGTGAGGGTGATTAATAAGGGATTCACATAGAAACCAGCACTAGGATTTGTAGGAGAAGTATCTTTTATGCATGTGATTCTAGGCAAAGAAGAAAGTTATCGCTAAACCAAAAAGTGAAAGCTGTTGACCTATACTAAAAGATGTCGTTTTTTCTTTTCAGTCCCCCACTGCAGGCCTCTACATGCTTTTCAAGGTAGAAAAGCAATATCCTTTCTAGCTACTTGGTACCAAACACAGTGGAACTCGAATAGAAACCTCAAGAGTGAATAAGAGTTTTCAAGTTGCTGTTGTAGTGAAATGTTTACTTGCCATCTTCATTCTAGCTTATGTGATGCTGAATAACATTGCTTATGGTAATATGGCATGAGGCCTCCACCACCACAGAAAAATGTGATGACCTATTTCCACTTCAGAATGAAAACCATTAAGTAAAGGTGTTTTCTTCATCCTCTGTCACCTTCAGCTTCTCCTCCTTTTCCTTCCAGAGGAAGCTCTTGCAATCCAGTCTTCTTCCTAGGAGGCACTTATAGGCATTTGGGGAAGAAGTCTCATGTTGCTGCACTCTTTAATAACAGCAGAAGGATACTGAACCAATGGTGTACAGGAAAAAAAAAATTATATTTCTTTTATATCTTTTTGTCTGTATATAAAAGCCTGAATCATGCATTTAGAAACCAGATTAGACGACGTGGTCGCACAAGTCTTGAACAGTCAGTGGGTCTAAATGAAAGGAGTGAAAGCTCACATGTGTGCATAGGTTTAAAACGTGATCACTGCCCTTGAAATGAAAAGCTGGCCCAGGAAGCTGAATGAAGTTTACAGCATTGAAAACCTTCTCAAATCTTATCATTTGATCGGTCATACTTAAAGTGCAACAGTCACACGTGGAGAGAGGCTGTTTGTCTTCCTGTTGCTTGCTTCTGTTACTACTTTTTCCAGGGAAAAGTGGCCCAGAGGGAGACAGAAACTGGAAAAGTTACATTTTCTCCTGCTGATCAAAACTGTGACTGCACTGCAAACATCTAACAGACATTAATGTTAATCTGACATATATTTTCTACTTTCCACTGCTGCATACATGTGTGGAGGAAAAGAGCAGCAAGTCCAAAGAACTGCCTAAAAGCCCACCTGTGTCTTGAAATGTCACAAATGACAAAGAAATGAACTCTGTTATAATTCAAATGTGTTATGTTACTCAGTTTATGCCACAATTTTCCTGCACTTAAAATTTTCTGCAAGTTCAGTCTTAATATTTGTGCTTCTGAAATATATGTTATTTAAAAGGCTAAACTCAGACTGTCAAAAATAAAAGAGTCACAAGGTACAGACAACAAGGCTGCACTGTAGTGAATAAGGAGAATATGGGAAAAGAACAGAAATTCTAATTTTTCTGAATGTTAAATCTGCAGTTAAACTGCCAAAGTAGAAGTAGATATTTGGTAGGCTGAAACAAGAGAACTGTGAGGTGAAATAAAATTTTTATGCTAATTTTTTTCCAGCGGAATCTAATTTCTCAACAAATTTTCATAATTTACTGCAAATTAGTGGGAATTAAACTGATATCCCACTTCTGAGAATTCGTGTTTGAAAGTTTGTCTCCTAGTGCAGTAAAAGTCCTCACCCAGCCCCTGCTAATTACATAAGTCACTCATTCTTTCCAAGTGTTGATGCAGGCTTTGAAAGTTTATGTTTGCCTTTATCCCAAGCACATAAAGGATAAAAAGGTCATTGACATACATCAGTAAGCATTTGAAAACCATTTAATGAGGTAGTCTGCAGAAAAATTAGTTTTTTACTTTGAAACAGACAATGCAAAGTGTAGAGGGCATGCGCCAAAGTGAACTTGACTTCTCAAAATGCAGTTCCTTGGGTTAATTAATTAAAAATGCCAAACTGCTGTCTTAGGAAACAGAAAGACACTCTTAAAAGTGAAGACCATTCACAGATATCTGTGCGAAAAAAGATGAACATCTCTTTCAAGTCTAGTTTTGAAAATAAGAATTTAAATATTTCTAATATATAATTTTCCAACTTTCTCAGGAGAATATGGAACTGGGAAATTAATACCTTGTGCATCCAATATTTCAATATACAGCACCCTGAGCCACATTTAACTTGGTCCTTTAGGCAGAAAAGTTATGAGCATTGAGGGGTGAGACACAAGCGAGCAAAAGCACAAAGGTCTGGTCACGTATGGAGATAGAATCATAAAGTATTTACATAGGTGCTTTGTTTGTTTGTAATTGAGCAATTGATAAGGCCAAACACTGTAAACTTGTATTTTTCTAGCTGAACCTTCTTATATTATAACCTTTTAGACCTGCCTGTGTTATAAATTGACAATATTTAGGTACTGTATTAACAATAAATCTAATCATAGACAACCAAGGTAAAAGACAGAAAAGGAATGGGTGTGATACATAAAGTACTTGCAGCACATCCAACTGCTGCCCAAAAAAGTGCCAGAGATTTAAAGGAAACTTAAAGGGAAAGGTCAAAGTAAAAATAAAATAAAAAAAAAAATATGTGACTGTAGAAGAAAATAGTCAATTGAAAGACAGAATAAGAAAGTTAGAAGAAAAAAATACAAGTTATGATAGCACACTCAGAATGTTCAAAATTCCAAACTAAAAACTGATATTTTCTCCCAAAGGCTGAGAGAGAAACATTTAGAATAACTCTAAGAACACAGAGGAAGAATCAGAACAGGAGGAAAAGAAACTTCTCGGACCTATAATTGAAACAGAGACCACCACAGTCAGGGGTGATATTGTAAATCAAATCCACTGGAAAACTATGCCATATATAGGGAGCTTGCAAAACTCCAAGAAAAATGTAGCATAGCAGGAAGCAGGGGGAAACTGAAGCAGAAGACGTCACTGAGTAAGCCTGATGGTGGGGATAGAATTCCACTTTCCCATGAGGGATGTGACAAGTACTGGGGTACAGGAGTATTTATTTCTGGACTAGAGGTTAATAGATCAAAAACAGCCAAAGCTACACACTGGACAGGAGGAATAGATCCATGAGACTGAGGGGAGCTAACTGTTTTAGTGGCAAAAGGTCCAGAAGAATTATCAAAAGCTGTTACTAAAGCAGCTTGCCTGCAATTTCTGGAACAAACTGGTTCAGTGTATGCTCTACAAGCCCTGATAGTAGATCCAGGACATCCCAGACCATTAACAAGAGGGTTCCCACTGTTGTCCCATACATGGCCTCATTAACCAGTAGTATAAAAACCCAATTGCAAAACTGCATGTAAAACTTCACAGGGGATTTTCTCTTCAGCAGGTTTTTCCTCAGTAAGTGGGTAGATCTGCACTTCCCACATGTTTTCTGCAGGAATATGCAACTGGACAGAGTCCTCAGAAAAAGTTAATTGTGTATTTAACTTGTCCAGCAAATTTTGTCCCAGCAATGCCAAAAGATACCCTGGTATACAGAGAAATTGATGTGTTAATTTTGTGTTTTCAATTGTAAATTCCATTGGTTTTAAAAAATGGTCTGAGGGATTTCCTCTTCTATCACATCAACAACATTTATTTTAATTTGACTTAAAGTTCCCTAACAGTTAGTAACTACAAAATTAGTTGTTCCAGCATCCACTGGAAAATCTATTGTTTCATTCCCCAGCTTAATTGGAACCAGAGCATCAGCCAGGGAAATAAGATGCCTCCGTTCCCCTTCAATCTGACCTGATTTCTGCATAATTCCTGTCTCTTTTGATTCTTGTCTTTTGTTCACTTGCAAAATGGAGGCACTCTTTTTTTTTCCAATGTCCTTCCTGTCTACAGTAGGCACACTGATAATTTCAGAGGGGTGTTAACCCTCACCCCCAATATCATCCCCAAAATCCACTTCACCCTCTCTCTCTTTCCTATCCTTGCACATCCATCAGGGTGGCTAACAGCAAATTCTGCAACTTAAGGCAACTCTCTTCTTCCTTCTCTTATACCTTTCCCCTATTTTTATGTACTTTGTATGTAATGGACATGAATTGCGAAATAACCATCAGGTCTGCTCCTCCTATCTTTAGGAATTTCTTTCTAATATTTAGTGTAGATTGCTCAATGGAAAATATGTTATATAGCATCCTGCTTTCTTCTCTTTCTGGACCTAAATCAATCCATTTGCAAGATGCTTCACACAATAAAAGCTCCCAGAGACTTCTTTTCTCCCTACTTCAGTTCATACAGTTTGGCAAGCCTTTTTGGTTTCTTCACTCTCCTCTGGATTTTAAACAAAACCCATTTCTGATATAATTTTAAGGAACCTGTCCCCACAGTCTGAGCTGGGGTCCCACTTTGAATCATTCCTAAGGAGAAATTAATCCAAATTGGAAAGCCCTGAACCTTTGATCTAACCCTTCTATTTTCCTAAATTCCAAGACTTTTCTACAAGTAGCCTCTATTTCTCATGGGTAAACAGATATTGCAGGAGAGCCTAGGTGCACCCCTAGTTTGGCTATGGATTAACACCGTGGTTTTATTAATACTTTTTATACATAATACTTAATATACATTCCACTGAGATTACAAAGATACAATCCTTCTTGCTGCTTCCAATTCAAACAAGCCTGAAGTGATGAACAGCGCGTGCACATCAGGTCCAATAGCATCACTTAGGGGTGCCTGTAATACTGACTTATCTTTTCCTCAGGTCCTACTAGCAACAGAACTTGCACAAAAACAACAGCTTCTTCATTTCTAGATGCACTGTCCAGCTCCTGAATGGATCCTAGCTTTGGGGGAGCTACCACTGGTTGACTTCCTCTTTGGAATTCTTGTCTTTTGCATCTTTTCATCCCACACAACAAGAATCTTCACCCCTACCTTTTATTCTTTTCTCATTAATCAAAGAATGCATTAAATTTTGATACTTTGAATCTACCAAGCCACATCTTTTCTTACGTGGCAGTTATTTCTTAAAGCTAAACCCTGAATATGCGTAAGGGACTTCACCCCATATATCTTACCTCCTACAAAATAACATCAGCTCTAAAATCACATTATATTTTAAATCACCATTTTCTGACCATTTTTCAACATCATCTAATTCATATTGGGGCCAATTACATTATGCCACCATTAATTATAATATCTTTTCAATGTATCTAGAATCACAGGGTGACCTCCAAATTTACTCCAGTTCTTTAACATTCATCTGAGGGTCGAGCAAAGGGGGATTTATGTAGAAGCAGAGAAACCCACTTTGTTACCGAGATTTCCAGTGTCTCATATGTTATCCTAAAGCACACATCTCATACCCAAGTGTTCACATGACTGACTCCAAGTGTGAAAACGTGTGTGCAAAATGCCAGAAGTCCAAGACCCCTGTCACCAAAGTGCACAAACGAAATATTTACTCCTGCAACCCCAAACCAAAATCCTACTGCTTCTTTGTCAATTCCCAGTCATGTCCCCTTGCCAATGAAACAGCTCTATAAAGCATTGCACTGCTGAGTCACTTCAGGGCTGGTTGTCCAAAGTCAAAGTATCAGAGTGTGCTTGACTAAGACCCTTTTCTTGGAGTGAACCATCTTTCCAGGCAGGGTTGCCCCATCTGGGTCGCCCCAACTGCTGTCCTGGACACAGACTTGGCACCCAGCGCACAGTATCAATTCAGACCAAGGCCAGGTGCTTCTGTTTTTCATTCCAGCTTGTGCAAAGCAGGGAGCTGGGTGGTAACCCTCAGGAGGTTGGCTTCCCCTTCATCAAACCTTTACACCGTTTGTACATTTTAGCAAACAAAAGCGTCAGCGTTCTTTGGTTACGGATTAAATGCCTTTTTTATGAACTTTTGTGCAAACCCCTATTTGCTAGTATTACCTCTCACTTTTCATGCTAAATTAGTCCACATGCACTTTTCATGCTATGTTAGTTCTCCTCATTTGAGTAAGGGACCCTTTTTGAGTACATGGTCAGAGTTCATCACAGTCTCCCACTGCTGGAAGTACCTTTACCCAGTTACTGCTCAGTAACTGTATTTCATAAAACCAGTGCTTAAATTTGTTTATAAATGGTATGTTTTGATCAGATAAGACAATTGTATTACAACAAAGTACTTGGGTTTACAGTAAAAATATCTATCTGTGCTTCAACATGCTGAGTAAACTTGTACTTGTGTTTAAGAATCTGAAATTTATAACGAAAGTGTTAAATTGATAAACAGCCATGCAAAATAGTTGAAGTTATTGGTGTACAAATGAAGGTTTTGACCCTATTTTTTCCACTTAAACACTTGATTTCTTTTTTATTCTACTCGTACAGGAATTTACTTCATACAGAGAACCACTATAACTTCTAGAGAATGGGAACATTTATCTAAGTATCCATCCAAGGAGTGTTTGAATTGGGTAGTGACATAGAATTTAAGAGGAAAACCTATCTCAGGACACCTCTAGGGGAAATAAGAGTGAAAATAAGTTCAGTGAAGCCCCCAGAAACTGAGTTTACTGTTTTATAAAGGTATTAGGGGAAAAAGTTCTTCTCAGAATTGTTTGCCATGGGTTTGGAAGTAAAAGTCATTTCTAATAAGAAACAAAATGGTATTAACTTGTTCAGTAGAGTTGTTCTTTGATTTTGCTGAAGCTTTAAAAGTACTTTGAACTCCTCAGAGAAAAAACACTGTGTAAAGGATTATGACTGGATTAGCACCCAGCATTGTGGGTAATAACTAACATACTAGCATAGAAACTTTTTACAAGGCTGTTTTTCTACTTCCATCAATGTTTTACAATTAAGACTCCCTTTCCCTAAATGCTGGATGATTAATTAGAAGTAAATTTTATGGTAGCTGCTACATATGGAAATAGTGTTAATTTATTTTTGTAAAATTTGAGAAGTCTTGTAGAAAGCAGTTTTATTTTTGTAATGTACATGCTTCTGTATTCCTCTGGCACCTTGACTTAGAAGCTGTTACTCACTGCAACACCAGCCTTGACTAGACTCCATGCCATGAGAAAAAAAAATTAAGAAAAAGGGAGCAAGCAAGCAAAATTATTCAAAGAAAGCTCCAAGGACTGTGAGCAGAAGGAAGATGGAGAATATGAAAAACAGGACAGGAACTCAGTGAGTACTTTTGAAAAACTGAGCAGTGGGACAAGAATAAAGTTGCTGATCAAGAAATCCATCTCCCATGAAACATCAATATGTTAGACATAAATGATGCAAGAAGGACCATGAAGTAAAAAAGGGTGAAAAATCATAAAATGTCAACTAAATTACATGGAGGTAAGCAGTTCGTCAATAGGAAGAACAGGAAGTTCACCGCTGAAGGTAGTATAAGAGCAAAGCAACTCTTAATTGGTTTTCTAAATACAGCAGGGTAGGAAACCTTAGAAACCTCCTAATCACACTAGGAATTCTCGATAGTAATGATGAAGGCCAACTTAATCTGGGCATGCACACAATGGAAAGGGAAGCAGACACACTGACTCTAATTGTGACCCACAGAAATGTTTACAAACCAAGGAAAAACGTTTTGCATTTATTTCCACAGGGAGCTGGAATGCAACATGAACATGGGCTCTGAACACGCAAATTTCAAGGCAAGGAAGAAAGGTCAAAAAAGAAACACTGAACTGCAAATCTGAGCATAAGACAGAAATCGCTGCAGGCAGGTAACAAAGCACAGTTCGATGCTTGTCAGATAAGCTGAAGTTCCTGGCAGAGGTTTTTGGCTAGTCTGAGTTTAAAGCAGTAAAACTCATTGGAAAGCTTACAGGTGACTGTCAGGAGAAAAAAGGTCTCTGCAAAGACAGAAGATGTCCCTCTGAAGTTAATTCCCCTTGATATTTGCTACACAGGACGTTGTAAAGCAACCAGGTCACAATAGCGAAATAGGAAGAGAGGTGTCTGTGTTATTAGAAAATATACTGCTGCCTTTCCTCACTTAGGATAAAGACTCCTAGTTTAATTGATACAGCACCCATGTTGCCTTCCTGAGGTTCTTGGCATAGGAAAGCACCAGGAGAGGAATGTGTCCAAAGCTCTTTTAGTAATTCTCAAGGTCTGGCAAAGTTTGACTGTGAAGTGGCCCTGTCTTCTTCCTTTCTACACTCTCTGACACAGTCTTCTTTCTGATTTCTATTTCGTAAGCTAAATGAAAATGCTGAAAAAGATTTCCTCTCTGTTTTAGGAAAACCTTTATATGAGTTTTCTGCTTAATAATGTTGCAAACTAAGGAAAAAGTACAGCAGCTCAGTTACAGATAAGATCCACTTGTTACTTTTTGGATAGCTAAAATGTGAGCCTCATAATCTTATCAAGCACCAGACAAGATAAAGAATATAAATTTGGTGTTATACTCAGTTTAAAAAGTTGGAGGAAGAAGAAGGAGGAAGGGGTGTTTGGGGTGTATGGGTGTGGGGTGTTCAGGGTGATGCTGTTTATCTTCCCAAGTCACTGTTACGTGTGGTGGAGCCCTGCCTTCCTGAACACCTTCCTGACCATAGCAAGAAGTGAATTAATTTTTTGTTTTGCTTTTGTTTTGTGTGTGGTTTTTGCTCTACCTACTGAACTTTATCTGAAACCACGAGTTTTCTCACTGTTGCTCTTCTGGTCCTCTCCCCCACCCCACCAGGTGAGAGTAAGCAAGTGTGATCCTTAATTGTCTACTGGCATTGTACCAGGACAGTCCTTTTTGTCACCCAACATGTGGCTCGAAGGGTTCCAGATAATGACAGGTTTGGTTGGAATGTGTTAGATCAAATTCATAGCTGCTGTTAGTGCTGTTTGGCTATTGATCAGCAGGCTCCTGTTTTTGTCTTGCTGTGTATTACAGTCTAGCAATACAGTTAGTCATCCATTAAGGCAATTATTTTCTCTGGGGCAGATCATGAATACAAGTTCTGACACTAAAGTAGGGAGTAATTCAGAAGGGTGAAGATTTTCAGTATTCTTAGTTAAAATAAGGTTACTGTATCCACAGTTAATGAGTTGAAGAAATGTTCTGAGTTTATTTTAATCTGTTTTTTTGAAGCAGTTGAGTCCTGAAAACTTTCCAAGTGATTCAACAGAGTCTCTCTAAAACAAATCACCATTGAGAATACTACATCAGTTACCTACTTTGTAAAGACTTTACTTGTAATAGTCATTCTGTGTGGTGCAGATGAAACACTCTATGTGTTAGGAATATTCTACTGGATGTCACTCTACTTATGTTTATTCTAGCAATAAGTCTTGTGCTTTCTACTTGTGATCCTGATCAAAAGTATGAACATAATAAAGGGAACATCTTAATTTCCCATGCTGTGTTTTCTACTTTCAAGTAAGTGATAGTAAAAATACCCATAACATTTCAATATTACTTGAATAGGTTATTAAAAAATCCCACATATAGTTGAACATTTTACCTGTTATCTATAAAATTCATCAATGCTGAAACTGTGGGAACATTCTTTTAGTCATTTCATTTACTTCCTAGTGTGCTCATGATTAGATTTTATTACATACCAAACTTTCCCTCTGTTATAATCAGTGTACCTTCAGTGTACATTCATTTTTTCTGTCCACTTTTAACGTCTTTTACACATCAAAGTTTATTTGCAACTACATATATCATTGCCAGAAGGCAATTCTTCTCTCAAGCTGTCTTTAAAACACCATTTCATTTGTTTTGACATAGGCTTTCTTGCAACTTTTTCCTTCACTACACTCCAGTAGAATTGCCTGGGACCAGGAGGACTCTGACACCCAACCATTTTTGTTCATTAGGGTGTTTTTCAATGGTACCTGAAGTCCCTCCTGTGTTTCCCATGTGCTTCACTGTGATCTTAATTCTAGCCTTTCCTGCCATATTTGTCTTTGATATTAATGGTGTTGTGCTATTACCCAATTTGAGATGTGTGAAGCGTGCAGTGGTGTGAATGTACTGCTGTGTGATGTGACGTGTGTTATACGCTTTCTGTCTCAATTTTAGGGGTTTATCTGATTCCTCCAGCGTAGTATTTTGCCTCACATTTCTCCCCATCACTTGAACAGTGCTAAAAGTGGTTAGTCACGGCTTTGAGGAGCAGATGCAGTGCTGTAAAGTCAGAATAGACTGGGAATCAAGCAGCTCTCTGCAGGAGTGTGGTTTTAAGAATGTGCAGTGTTAAGAATGGATCTAATTGCCTTTAATCAAGAGATTATGGAAATCGATAAAACCTGTAAATAAACTGGAAAATGTATATATAAGGAGCTAAGTATATGATTTGTAGAATAAGGGTCTTGCTGAAGTGGGATTTGTATTTTCGTAAGACTTTTATGCTTCCATCATTAAAATTCAGTAGTTTCCCCTTAATTGCAATAACTGCAATAAAAAAGTCTCTTGTGCCTACCCTTCTAAGAATTTTACCAGCCTTGAAATCTGTGTTACTGCATACATTTCTTCACTTCAGGGGACATCTAAAAAGTATTGAGCTACAGCGTGATTCCTGATTTTTTTCTTCATACTGCTCTATAAATTTGATAATACATATGGCTTGACTAGATTGTGTAATTTCTTTGCAAATATTTCATTCAAAAAATTAATTTATTTTACTGAGACTGAGTCATCCTTAAGATGAGTTCTTAGTCTCTATAAATAACCTGATTTGCAACCCAAAGGTGTTGTGCATGTTTGGAACAGGTGATTTCTCAATCTGTGGGGCTACTTCAGGTTTACATTGATCTAGTATGTGCAAAATGGTAACTAACTACAGAACATAATGCAACAGTGGTACAGTTTTTTACTAATTCAGCCTGATAGCTTTAAGTTTTTGATGCTGACAACATATACTATTAATCTGTATTTCCCTTACCCTAAAGTACACCAGTAAATCATCTGAACCCCCTAAGAAGACACAGAATTTATAATGTGTAATTATAGCTTAAATAATAATAAAACCAAACTAGCTGCTCTGGGTGAAGGAATAGTAATAAGCTGAATGGTTGTTGTTAATCTCTTTTACTGTTTGTAAAACAAGCATTTTAACCAGCAGTTAAATGTTAGTTTTTCTCCAAACACCGTGTTAACATGACATGTGAGAATGGATCAGTTCTATCAGCAGAGAAAAAGAAAGGTGCAAAGTGGGTAGATGTTGCCAGCTCACTGCCTAAATACCTTACTTAAAAACCAGTATTTTAGCCCTTTGAAACATGAGCCTCTATCTTTACATTACTGTGTATCTCTGAGGTTCATTTACGTGTTCTGATTTGTTTGAGCACAAGTAAGATGGAAAATGAAAGCTGCCAATCAGAGATAACATGCAATTGCAACGAGCATCGGTGGAGCTAATGAGACAGGTCTCCACCAATGAGGTTTTGAAATGGTGGAAAAAGAGCAGAACACCTAAAGTCACCAAGAGTAGGGATAATGTACTGAAGAATAACAAAGGACTAAATGCACTTGCCATGCAGAAAATTTGGGGTTTTTTTTATAATAAAGGAAGAGTCTTTGAGACAAGCAAGTTATGCTGGGACCTGACAGCGTATCCAAAACAAGGGAAACAGTACTTTGTTCATAAGTTGGCAAGATTTCTTCAGTGGGCTTTAACCTAGGGCTGGCAGGAAAAGGGTACAACATCAGGAATGGTGAGGGTAATCCAGGGGATAGCATGATACTGTCTGAGGATGGCAATACTAATAGGAACATTTATGCAGCTCCAGAGAGCACTGAAGGTTTAGAAACACATCTGAAATGTGTGTACATCAATCCATGCAGTATGGGAGACAAGCAGAGAAAGCCATTAGCTTTCCAATTGGAGGACCATTAGAATCTGAGCTAGAAAACAATGAAGTTTTGATGCCTATGTCTTCCTAGCAGAGGTTTGCTTTTCCCCCATGCCCAACCACGTCTTGGTGTGGAAAATTCACTAGAAAAAGTTTGAAACTACAACAGGGATGCAGAAAAAATGGACACATTTATTTTTTTACCTGAGCAAAACTGTGGGAGCAGAAGGTTGTGACAGCATCTGGTTGATATCACCAGACTAGAACCATTCTTTTTCTAAGCAAATATAGTTTTTTTTCAAATATGTTTTGAAATGCTGTGTTTAATTGACACAGTGAAAGTCTGTAAATGCATATTGCATGGAGATTCATCCTGACACTTCTTTTGCTGTGCAGTTTTTTTTTTTTTTTATTATTATTTTTTTTTGGTAGGCTTTGTATGAATACAATATTCTGTTAAATTGTTGTACAAAAGATGATGTGAAAGCAAAACAAAGGAATGGAAAAATGGATTTCTCATCAAAAAGGGTAATTTTTAATTATGTATGTGTAGAATCACCAGCCATGTTTTTAATTTCTTTGTTTTTAGAATATCAGTTTAGTACAAATAGTAAACATGAAATTGCAGCAGGCACTGAGTAAAGAAAGAAGTTCTTAGCATACAAATCCGTAGTGTAAAGGATACACATTGAGAACAGATGGTCTGCCAGCCAAAGAGAACTAAAGCAAATGAAGAAAACAACATAAAACCAAAATTTTGTTTTGCAGCCTCAGAGGGAAATTTAATAGTCTAATCAGAACTTAAAATAAACCTATTCCCATAGCTCTGTCCTCATCTCTGGTGTCAAACTATCCCTCCTTTAAGATTCTTTTAATGTCAAAGTCAGCAAAAAGGAGTTTCCAGATCCTTTTGTCTTAAGGTTAACACAAAAATAAATCTTTGTATTTTTGCATTCCTTAAGGTCAGACAGAATCAAGGCCAAGCTCTCTTTCCTGAAGGTTAAAGTAAAAATAACTTAAAACACAGCTGTTTCCAGGCAGTTTTCTTTCTCTAAGAAACTACTTTACTATCTTCCAGCATAATTCTATATTATTTCCATATTATTTCTCCTTTTTGTAGATTTTCATACACTCAGAAGTCAGTATTCTCCAGTTTTATTTCCAAATAATAATTCCTGCTTAATAGCATGTAGATGTGGCCTCTGCTTCCTAACCATGTAGCCTAACTGAGAACTCTGGCCCTGTACAGAGCACAGACTGTCTCAAGGTGCTTTTTTTGTTTCAAAACCACGTATAAAACAATCCTATTAATCCTAAACCAGAATCAGTTCAGATTGAATGAAACATTTATACGCCTGCTGTACTGACAAGGTCTTCCCTGTGTTTTTCAGGAAGGGTATTTTTCTTTTTTCTTTGATCTACATTTTTCAGTGTAGATGACTCTTTACAGTACAGATTTTCATAGACAACAATCAGTGTTTAAAAAAGGTTGCACATAATTTTGACTAAGAAACACGTGCTGATGGCAGGTTGTTTAAAAAATATTTACCAATCTTTGTCCAAATGAACAGGACAAAAAGACGTAACTACTTGATCGGGTTCTTGTCCAAATGCAGATGACATGAATTTAGGCAAACAAATTATGAGGTGCTCCATTTAATGCTCTCCTCTCTGGGGAAAGCAAAACCTCAAATTCTCCTACAAGGACATGGATCTGACTCAAAATTCTGGTCTTAACAGGTGTCTCAACCTTGCACAATGAAAATGTGAGTATTCCCTGCTGTTTTCCAGACAAAATAAAGTGGTGAAGACAGTTGAACCAAGCTGAAATTACATGATTTCATCTGAGGAAAGGATATTTGCCCTACTTTTACTATGGTTCCTTTTTTTTTTTTTTTTTCTCCCCTTTCCATTCTAAGCAAATAAATTAATGTTTAGTTTGGATTACTATGTAAAATACAGGGCATTTTTTATAATAGATATGAGCTGTTCTTTTAAGTAATATTAGTCAAATCAGTCTTCCTTGCTAATCTGTGCATTATATTTTCTGTATCACGTGAAGCAGCTGCAAATAAAACTAATTATAAAATATTTAAGTGACAGTCACCATTGTAAAATTTTCTTTAATACCAGGATTACCAATCATTTTTTTTATTACTGCATTTTTGCCTCTGACTATTTTGTCCTACAGTAATGGATTAAAAACCATTGAATCTTTAAAACTCCAAGCAAGTAATTCAAAATTTTCCTTCCCCAAACCAATTTTTTCTGATTCTTTAGCTCTGCAGACAATCCTTAGGCTTGTTAACACTGTCTAGATGAAGAATTATAACCGTGTGTCTCTCAGTTCTTTTCAAGAAATGTGCTTCACCTCTGAGCTGCTACTCCTTTCTCGGCCCCACTGAAAAGAGACAGCTCTGACCTCCATTTGGCAGTGGATGAAGGTATTCCTGGCGATTTTGCTTAGAGACAATCCACACTCTGTCACAAAAATCAAACTAAGATTTATAAGATAATGCTGAACTGACCAAAACATTGTATCTTCATTAATGGGAAGTAGCAGAGAAACCACTGCAGCTGCATTCTCCCGAAGAAAAAGCAGCAACAAGAGAAATGGCAAAGGAGAGGAAAGGCACAGATGAACAAAGGAACAAATGGAATGCAAACACTTGGACTTTTCTTTAGCATAAGTGGGGTGAGGGATTAAGAACAAACTTTGTTTTTAACCCAAATTCCTGAGGGTAGATCAAAGGAATTTCTGCTACCTTGATGTAAGCTTAGAATTCCTACGTTTATCCATGTGCTATTTTCATGGTTCTGTTTCAAATCCTTGTTGGTCAGAGTAGGAGTGAAAAAAAAAAAAAAAAAGCACAATAAAAGGATTTAAAACTAGGTTTTAAGCAGATCACTGAATTCTCCTCTGGTGTGTATTTCTCTGCTGACAACATTTTTGTAATTTCAGATTTACTTTAAATCCTCTTAGGATGCTAAAGTAAATAAAGAGCATTTGCCAAATTTCCCACTCCAAACTATTAATAGAAGTTGCACAGTTAGCCAATAAGAGCTGGAGGATTGTCTTTTAATGCTTGAAAATTATTTTAAAATGTACTTTATTCTCTGTGTAAAGTGTTCTCTGAAATAGATCCAGCTACACTGTTTGTATACTGATGATTGTTGTCCTGGTGAAATTCACTTCTAAGCTCTAGCAGCAGAAATCTACTGGACATACACAAAACTCTAGTCCTACATAGGACTCCTAATAGGATTTCAGTTTCAGATTGCTTTATTTAATCTCCATTTCTTCTCCTAGCCCCCTCAGTTAAGCAAAAAGTACTGCATTCATGGAAATATCTAAAAAAATCATTACAGAAGAATTTCTGTATTTTTCAGTTTGGGAAGCCCTATATGATGAAAGAAGTCTATTTTAAGAGTCTGAGTGACTATCTTAAAGACTCAGCACTTGAGTCCTAATCTGGCAGTTTACAAAACCTGCAGCATTGTGATCAGCCTGGCCAAGCTTTATAGATTCTGGACAGATAAGCACAATGGAGTGTGAGTCCTTCGTGAATAATGAGTAATTCTGCAGCTTCTATATCACAGGACAAAGTAAAACAGGTACACAGGCTGCCTTTAAGAATGCTCTTGCATTTCTCCACAAAGCAGCATTTCTCCATATTGCTGATTAGAACTTTACTCAGGTTGAGATTCACAGACTTACTATTCTTAAGCACGTCTCACCTCAGAAAGGTAGATTTCAGTACTGTGTGGTACACTTTTAAATTCTCAGATTTCTTCTTTCCTCATCTCATTAACCCTTCCAACTGGGATTTGAGAGTTGGAAAGATCTGTGTAAGTTTCATCCCTGATTATTCAATATGCTCTCATTTCTAATTCTGTCATATCTGCAAATCTACCCACTTACAGTGTGACCAGCATCACAGTATGTACATCTTTTAAATTCTGAAAGACAAACCTTTTGCCTTTATCACAATATGCTTGCATCAAAGAAGCATAAAATAGTTTTTCTTGAGAGGGACCTATGGGAATCATCAGAAAATCTGCAGATGACACAAAGCTGGGTAGGAGTGTCTGTCTGCTGGAAGGTCAAAAGGCTCTGCAGCAGGATCTGGACAGGCTGGATCAATGAGGCAAGGCCAGCTGTGTGAGGTTCAGGAAGGCAAGGTGTTGAGTCCTGCCCTCAAGTCACAGCCCCAGGCAAAGCTACAGGCTTAGGAGAGAGAGACTGGAAAGCTGCCTGGAGGAAAAAGGGCCTGGGGTGCTGGTTGACAGCTGGCTGAACATGAGCTGGCTGTGTGCCCAGGTGACCAAGAAGGCCTGTGGCATCCTGGCTTATATCAGGAATAGTGAGGCCAGGAGAACTAGAAGAAGGATTAGCTTGGAGAAAAGGAGGCTTGGGGTGACCTGATTGCTCCTTTCAGCCTCCTGAAATGAGGTTATAGAGAGCTGGGGTTGGGTCTCTTCTCCCAGGGAACAAGTGACAGGGTAAGAGGAAACAGCCTAAAGTTGTACCAGGGGAGGTTTAAATTGGATATTAAGGAAAGATTCTTCACTGAAAGAGTGGTCAGGTATTGGAATCGGCTGCCAAGGGAAGTGGAATCACCTTCCTGGAAAAGTAAAAAAAAAATGTGTGAATGTGGTGTTTAGGGACAGGGTTTAATGGTGGACACAGCAGTGCTGCATTAAGAGTTGGACTCAGTGGATCTTGGAGGTCCTTTCCAACCTCAGCAATCCCGTGATTCTGTGACTCTGTCTGGTCATACTAACTGTTCATGGACGGGTCCCTCTTGGTCAGGTTGTTTAGGATCCATGCACACACAATTCTTGGTACATACAGGGCCATAGGTTGATTCTAAATATCCACACAATCCATGCAACCCCTCATGGTTTGTAAAAATCTGTGGGATAGGCTTTAGTGCTGTCAATTTTAATGCTGAATTTAGAGCTAAATGAAAAAAAAAAAAAACAACAAAAAAACCAAACAACCCAAAACTCTATAAAAGAGGCCAAAAAGAGAAATTGTAAGCGCTTTAAAATGTGGCATTTCCACGTTTCATTCAAATAATAAGCAGTAGGCTAGTAGTTTCTAGTGGGGACAGTTCACCTGAAAGTTTTTTCTGCTCCAGTTTTTCCCAGAGGTAAAGAGTTTTCAGTAACTGTTTCAGAAGCAGATCCTGTTGGCACATACCCATTACCTTCCTTAGCCAGGTTTAGATACTTTCCCATTGCTTTCCTTGCAGATCTACAGCTTCTGTGGCACCAGTTACTGCTTTCCTGCACTTGACTCCTTAGGGACACCTTGTTCCAATTGAGGGTCAGTTTTGTCTTAAACAGTTCAAGGTTGCACATGACTCCATTTTTTTGCTTGTTGGTCAGGGTGTCCTTCAGAGATGTTTTTCTTGCAGTTTTCATCCCCTCTTAGCTAGGACAAGAGAAGAATTCATTGTGTTTATCCCAGAGGGTCGGAGCTTATTGAGGGAAGAATTGTTGAAATTATAGCTGGTTCATCACCCAGCTGAATAGATTTACAAATGAAAGAAGAGCTGTGCAGTCTTAGGCAGGGTAACTGAAGGAGTATAAGAGAGAGCTGTATTAAAAATGAGTTAATTACCTTATCATAGCATGCATTTATTCTGGAATTAACTGTACCGGAAAACTGAACACTGGGCAAAACACTACAGAGGGTAGTGTTCCTTCCAGTTGAAGACTTGTATGCATGTCAGCAGTATATAGGTTACCAAAACTGCTTTTAAACATTGTAGTTTGAGTTGGTCTCCCCTTCTATAAAATTATGTTTATGTCAGGGAATAGAGGAGTGTGAAAAAGTCCATATTGAACATATAAGGTTCAGTCTGATTGTCTAAATCAATGTTAACTGCTTCATCAGCATTCGTTTTTTTCCCCCTTTCAGTAGTTACCAATTACCAAAAAGCTTGATAAGCTTTTTCAGTTTATGTAAAAGGAGCATTTGTAATATGCCTCAAGTGTTTCCCTGCTTAATATAGCCTTATGATTACAATTCACTGTTTAGAGGAGAAGTAGTGGCTTTTACACAACTGTAAGCGCTTGCTCAAAATAAACTTTTGTAGTAACTTTTGTAATTAATTGTCAAGATTTTTTTTTTTCTTAAGTAATCGTTTCTGAAAAAAAAACTACCAGCACTCAGCTGAGAAGTGTTCATTCCTCTGCTTAATCACAAGCTGCCTATGTGGTACTGTTAAGTTTTTGCCTTTGTAGAAAGGGTATCATGGGATTTCTGCTCCATTTCCTCTGGATTGAGCACTTGACAAGGATTGTCATACTTTTATTTCTGTTTGCAGGTGAGACCTATAATATGCTAACAAGAACCTGATTCTGTCATTGTTCTGTTACCCAAGCATGTCAGACCTTCCACATTATTGATCAGCTAAGAAGAGTAGTAAAGTTTTTTTTATATTTCTCTATTTTAAAACTGGCTTGGCTGACACATATTGACTTGTCTTACTTAGCAATATGATCATCTTGTTTCCTGGACAGCACCAAGGGCACCCAAGGTCAGTAAAAAGCTTCAACTTGCTGAGCATGAAAATATGCAAGTTTTGTACCTGCACAGGAGAAAATATGATTTCACAGGTAAGTTTATCTTTTATATAGCAATGAAATTGCAGTCACAAATGCATAATGCACTGATGATTAGCATGTGAGAGGAACATGAGCAGGCTAATGAGTGTGATAATTTCTGATATCCCTTTTTAGTTTTTTCCCCTAGCACTTCCATATTTCCCTTCTGTCATACCAAGCCTCCTCCCTTTTGTAGGTCAAGTATTTGTGTCAACTTGAGTGACCAGCCTCAGGGCTATGCACTGTACCATTCAAAACACACCAACAGCTTCAGAACTTCAGCAAAATGAATTCTTTGATGTGGCTCCTCCTGTGCCTTCTCGTAGCAGGATTCCTGCTGTGTCTGCCATTATGCAACTTTGGTGACTCTTGTTTGCAGCTGCCACAATAATAACCTACAAAACACATACACTCCGAAGTGCATAAGTGCATTAAAGGAAAAAAAAAAAAAGCATTCTAAACACTTTTGATGTCTTATCTAAGATTATTAGCAAGTTACAAAGCTGTAACTGAATTAATATGAGATATCCTTAGGGCAGAATTAGAGCTGATTCATTTACCTTATTTACATATGTCCATTCCTTAAAAAAAAAAAAAAAAAAAAAAAAAAAAAAAAAAAAAAAAAAAAAAAAAAAAAAAAAAAAAAAAAAAAAAAAAAAAAAAAAAAAAAAAAAAAAAAAAAAAAAAAAAAAATTAGAATTTGCTTAAGACTAATCTTAGCTTTAAAACTTTGTATAACAACAATACACTTTAGGATAAATTGCTATCATATGATGCCTTTAATGTCATTTAGGTATTCTCAATCATACATCCACGTCAAATAGATATACATGTACATATTTCCGTAAGTATATAGGCAGGGTCCGGACTGAGGTCTGAATAACCTGGTCTTGAGGAAGGTGTCCCTGCCCATGGCAGGGTTTTGGACCTCAATAATCTTAAAGATGCCTTCCAACCCAAGCCATTCTATGGTCCTACAATTCTACGAAAAATCAACTATGTGCACATTGCAATGGAAAGAAATCTTATGGGTAAGGAGTTTTAAAGAAATCTTTACTAGTGATGCAGTGAACTTTAAGAATTGAAAAAAAAAATACTGTCTAGCTCTGCAATTAAATGCTGGAGGTGATAACAAAAGAAGAGAATCTTGACTGAGTTTGACAAACAGAGAGGAATCCACATAAAGACACAGATAAGGTGGTAAAGCTCATGTGTAGTCGGAAAGCTTGACTTGAAGGTTTACCAAAACAACTACACATGGCAGCCCAAGACTCAGTACAGTCTGGAAACCTAGAGCTTTCATAGCTCATAAAAGTAATGTTTTGAAGGATGAAGTCTAACTAAGTAGAAATATTTAGGTCAATATTTTTTTTCCCACCCTGAGAGCAGCAAGGAGGTCACTAGTCATAGTTTGCTGTTGCTAAATGCTGAGCTGTCAAAACAATCTTGAAGAATTTTGTTTGAATTTTCAGAGCATTTAAAATTTTATTTTTAGTAACAAAGGAAAGCTAGCAAAATATGTTAATTATGTCAGCATATTGTTCTTCTCTCTCAGTCTGGTTGTTTTACATTTGCCTTCTAGAAGAATCTGCCTTACATTAGGTATTTCCTTTACCTGACATTTTTGCTGATAAGGACAGTTGACATCCCTATGAAGCTTCACAGTAGTTTAGGTTGGAAATGCTCTCCAGGTAGCTTGTTTTTACCCAGTTTAAGATGTTGCTGCTGGTGTGCTTTACAATATCAAAGTTGCCAAGACTTGTGCACTGGAAGTTTCCTCTCAAGATTTCTTCCAGTAAGAGGAGGAAGAATCTCTTCCATGTTGCAATTAGAAAACTGTGTGGGTACAAAGCGCTAAAGTAGAAAATGAGGCCTTGGAGTTAAAAAATAACCAAACCAGGAAACAAGGAAACAAACAAAAAAAACCCCAACCCAACCCAAATTAAAGGAAAACCTAAGCTTGCTACCACTTGTCTCATGATAATGATAATTTTCTCTGTATTTCTTATAACAGACAGTGGCCTAGAAGATAAACCTTTATTGACTGCCAATTAATCAGCAATAGCTCTACTATTCTACAAACATTCTACTACTCCTTTCTTTCTTTCTTTACTTTCTGACATGATTCTTCATCTTCAAATACCCTAAGCTCTATACCAGTGCTCAGCTGCGAGCTTGTCCTTGTTGGATAAATACAGATCCCACCTGCACTTGCTCTTCAGATCTCTGGTGCTCTATATGTTCTGTCTCTATCTTTCAGACAGCTGAAATGGTGCCTTTTAAATATGTGTTTTGGTTCTGGAATGAGCAGACACACATTGTCTATTCAGTTGCTGTTAGCAGTGATGACCATCTATGAGCAAGTAAAACAATGACTGCAATCCCCAAGATAATGCAAATTACTGATCTTTTAACCCTGCTGTCCTATGCCTTTTTCTTTTCCTCTCTGGCAGAAGGACTAGTATGAATAGGGTTGCATTTGGATAGTTGTTTACATTCCATTACTGCAGCTATAAAACATCTGTCTGACTTGAGCTTCACATAAGCTTCATACCCTCAGAATGAGATGACCTTATAAGAATATCAATAAGAAGAAACACAGGGGGGTTTTATTAATACTGGGTGGGTAAAAATCCACATCTTAAAATGAAATTTGGTCACACAAAGGCAATTTCAATTTCTACAGTATGCCCTGAAGATGGTATTTTAGGTTTATCATTTATAATGGGCTATAACATCCCAGTGTTAAATGTCACCAAGAAACAAAGGATGATACATTTTTAATAATATTTTTAGTAATGAAATACTCTGCTGTGTTTGATGGACTAAAACAGCAGACAATGTATAGGTATTAAGATATCTTACAACTGACTTGAAAGATGTTTTCCAGAAGGTTTCCACTGTTCATCAAAGAGGTGTAAGAGGCTAGTAAGATTACAATAGGAGAAAATACTTGTAGATGGGATTCCTTCTGTTGTATTTGTTTTCCACAGTGTGTGTAATCTTCACAATCACAAATCATTTGAGTGTCAGAATGAAAGTCAGGATTAACAGTATCACATTGATTTTACTGCTGCTTAGATTAGCATCTGCTGTGGTTGTGATCAAATCTTTAAATCACTGTAAATGTGAACAGTGATGACAAAAATGTAATCCCAATCCTGTTGCTGAGTAGGCAGCTGACAAGGGTTGGTTTCCCACCCATTTTGTCTACCTGGAAAGAAATCAGGGAACATCTTTCAGAAGATGCAGGAGCATATTCAGATAAAGGACGTGAAAGACATTTTAAAGGAAAAAAAACCCCACGATTACTCTTAGCTTCAGTTGGGTGTTTTACCTTCTGTACAGTCTACTCTGTGGCAGATAAGATCCCGTGTAGTGGCAACTGGTACTGCATATCGTGGGGATGTTAACGTTCCTGTGGGAGAAGTAGATGGGAAGACAGCATTTTGGCGTTTTTAATCTCTTGGCAGTTGACAAGAATCATTTTAATTTCCTGCAGGCATGGCACCATGCTTTGCAACCGCCACCAAAGTACTTGCACCAAAGTAGAACTATTTGAATCATTTCCTACAAGTTTAATCTTCCCTTGATATGTACGTGTTATACAAAACTAATACCTATTGACTTAGTATAGTAATAGGGACTTGAATCTTTTAGTAAATATATTTACTCATGTAGGTTTTTGATACTTTGACAGATGTCAGTGAGAAGTAGCAAATCCTTTCTCTTCATACTCACCATTTTAATTTTAAATAGCCAAAATGAATACTAAAATATTTTTCTCCATCAAAATATTTGTTTAGTGACTAAATCTAGTAGAAAATTTTTTTACACATGCAGTGATACAAGCTCAGGAGGGAGTTTAACTCAATCCCACCAACCTGTTTATTGGGAAAGGACACATTTATATTGAATTAATTCTCTACTGACAAGGTAGTTAATAGCTCTTTGTGGGACACACAGCATGGAGGGAATGTCTATGGATCATTCTTTTGTGCTAAAAGGAAATATGTTCTCAGACAGTTTTGATAAGCAGGAGTCTTAGGGTATTCTATTGCCTCAGCTACTGAGATTCTGAATTACAGGAAATTCCTGGAAGTTCAAATCAGTTATTTTTGACGACATTCCTAGTGAGCAGAGACATTCATATGGAAGGGCTTTGCTCCATGTGATTAGTCCCTGTTCAGAAACACAAAGCCCGCAGGATAGAGCTTACCCAAGGAACGTGGCTCAGCATTAAAAAGCTACAGATTTGTCTTGTGATCTCTCTTGAATGAAACGCAGATGACAGATGGAAATCTAGTCAGCTAATAAGATGGGTTTTTTTGGTTCAGGTTTTCTTTTTTTGTATCTGTTTTCCTATTAGCTGGTGTCCTAACTTATACAATTAAGCTCATTTTTTCTTCTTTTAACTGCCTTATGTTGGGTATAAATAGAGATCTCAGGACTATCTGTCAAAAGCTTAATTCTCTACAGAATAAAAGCTGAAAAAAAAAACTCAACAATGAGTTACTCTTCAAGCACCTTGTGTCCCCCATAATGTAGGAAACTTGTTGGGTTTGGAAAGGTTTCTTTTGCAACTGCAACAGCACTGGCAGCAACTTTCAGTTTTGAAGATCATATCAATTTGTGTGAAAGTTTTAAAAAAAATTCAGAAAATGAGGAGGTTATGAATCTGACCCTCAGGATTCATCTTAAAGACTATAGGTTAATAAAGTTTTCCTCTGTGTTATGTTAGGCTTGGCAAGCATTTACATTTAACTGGCCTGCAGTCCTAAGTACAATAGGAATGGTTTGTCTTCTATGCACTGTCCTGGTCTTCTTGTACCTCAAGCAAGATTATGTGTTTTCCTGTCAAATAATCACGCTTTAATAATGGCCTTTTCAGTTTCAACTTGTGTGATTAATTCAAACACTATTTTATCTACATGTCCATACATTTTTACATATTTACATATACATACACAAAAATGTCCTTGAATACTGTGGATGGTGTTGTAGGTCTTATTATTTAAATCACTTCAACTATTCTTCTCCTCACAGTGATAATGTCACACAACATCTTATTTCATTTTTAATATGTATTTTGTAAAGAAAATGTAGCAGTTCAAAGGAATATTGATATTCTTTAGCTAATATGGCTGTGAGGATATATCCGTATAATTGTCCAGGCTTGTCTTGCTTTCACTGTCAGATTATAGACTAATTAATACTGATGAAGACAGGAAAGAGTTTAGGACATGTTTAGGAGACATGAGTAGTTTCAGTGAAGATTTGAAAATGTGGCTGCCATTATACTGTAGTAGAAATTTTAGGAAGGAAGTTAAAGCCTTCAGTTAAAAATACTTTCTTAAATTTAGCCATGGTGAACCCAAGTAAAGAACATGATAGGTTCACAGGGGTGTTTGGACAGAAAACAATATTTTGTAGACTCTTTCCCAGAATCTCTCAGTCTTTTGTTTTATTGCAGTCCTCAAAAAGACCAAATTACTTTTCAGCTAACTTGTAAAAACCTCTGATCCTTATTTAAATGTGTTTATGAGAAGGGATAGACGTAACTTCTTAAGGTACCTCTCAGTTTAGAATAGGGATCTCCAAGACAGATTTTGGCAGAATGTTCTAGGCACTTCTTTCCAGCTACTGACCTGGGTTAGTTTTTTTGTTGATGGGGTTTTTTTCTTATGAGTAACGACCTCAGATAATGAATGGAGACCCCTGATGACAAGATTTAACTTTAGTTAGCCCACAGTTTGTATTCAGGAAGTTACATAATTTTCTAAATATCTATATTTGGACACATATGCATGGAAAGAAACCTTCAGTCTTCTCAGCTCATCCTGAATGGGTGTTATTCATTGCATGTATTTAAATTTAAAATAGTTTTAAAATCAAATGGATCAGAAGCTAATGATGGTCCTTCCTTCCATAGTAGTATAGAATGAGATCCAGGATAACACCAGCTGTTAGGAGTTACAAGAAGACTCCAGGGAGAACTCATTGCAGCCTTCCAGTACTTAAATGGGGCTTACAAAAAGTAAGGAGGGTGACTTTTTACACAGGCAGATAGCGACAGAGCAAGGGTTACTGACCCTAAATTAAGAGGGTAGAGGTTTATATTAGATGCTAGGAAGAAATCCTATTCGTAGAGGGAGGTGAGGCCTGGAACAGATAGCTCAGAGAAGTTTTGGATGTGCTGTTACTGGAAGTGTTCAAGGCCAGGATGGGTGAGACTTTGAGCTGCCTGATCTGGTGGATGGTGTCTCCCCATGGGGCAAGGTTGGAACGAGACGATCTTTGAGGTCACTTTCAACCCAAACAGTTCTATGATTCTGTAATCTTAGGATGAACATTTTAAATAAGGGGTCAGTAGACTAATGAAAAACTTTGAACAGGGGCAGAAGAAAGCACTTATTATCCCTGTATCCATTATTTCCTAAGTGATCCAATGTAGCAGTGACAAGACTGTAGAGAGGCCAAGCTACAAAGCAGATGAACACAAAACTAGAATCACTGATGCTGAACTAGTAAAAAACTACAATAACTTCAGTAATGATTAATATTTAGCATCAGATTGTACTGGCTTATTCCTTTAAATCACTGTAGCATTTGCTACCATGCTCCCTCCTGCTTCAGGTTTTAAGTAGAAAATTTCTTCTCATTCCCTTTTCCCACTTACCTATAAAATATTTCAACCTATTATGTCGATTTAATTTCTGAGGTGCTTGTAATATAAGAGAAAACCAAAACTGCTAAACTAAATGACATTAGAACTGTTGTATAATTTCATTACACAAACTCTCTGTATGTATTAGTAAATCACAGCAAACACATGGCACAGATGCTAAAGATTGTGCTGTTATAACTGACACCAGAATATTGGATGATGGATTTTCACTGTCTTCTTTGTTCCAAAATATTCCCTGGATTATTTGTCTGGTTTACACTGCGTTTGGAAACGCAAAAATAAAGATGTAGTGAGAAACTGAACGATGGTGTCTCTTTGTTTATACATCTTGTAACATGGATGGGAGACCTCCTACCCTTTTCAGCTTTTAAGTCGATAAAGCTGAATTCATCTTTGTGCTTTACATCTGATTGATTTTCCTTGTTTTTCATTCAGGTGGTGTAAGCGACAAGGCCCAAGTGACTGTACCATGTTCCTGGACAATGTGCCAGGGGAGACTTCCAGTGGTTCTGCGTGTGTGTGTGTGTGTGTGTCTCTCTCTCTCCACTAAACAGCCCTGTTGGCAGGTCTGATGTTGAATCCAGGACTAGTGACCTCCCTCTTTCTCTCTCTCCCCCTGCCTGCCCTCTTTGTTTTTCTCTTTATGTTGTTAAATCATCGTGATCTGACTTGGTTTATCTTTTACAGGCTGCATTTATTTTACCTGTAACTTTATAGGTCGTCCCCTGTACACAACATTTTAGCTCTATAATAATTCTCTGCCCTAACGTGGAATGTAAGTGTACTTTCTGTTTGTGTTTTTGCCTCCTAAAATAATAGAAAATTATTTTGAACAGGGGGCTTATACTCCCATTAACCTTGTGTCCGGTTTCTGACTTGCTCAACCCTTCTAGTGCTGTGACATGCACCTTTGACATTTTTAAAAAATATTTTGTCATAAAAGAACACAGGAGGAGTGAGTGCCTGGAAGAATCTTTTAGCATGAAAATTAGTTTGAATTTGCAGATGCAGATATTTATAATTTTAAAAACTGTATTAGATTCCTCTGTGGGGTAAGGTCACACAGTGATAATGCATTAGTTTGTCAGCTCTGGAAATGGCCTGCTTTCCAATCTGATTTATTATGGATCCTCTATGAAATTAATAAGGTCTCCAAGCAGTTTCTGGCTAGCTCACCAAGCTACAAAGCACAACACACTTTTCAGATAATCTTAGACATGATCAGGAACAGAACAGGTGGGATCTTTGCAAGTTTGATGCAAGATTATTGGAAGGAAAGAGTAAGAAGTCTTGTATCAAATAAGATATGGTTTGCTGCACTGGTATAAATCCAAACCAAATCCATCTTAGTCTAAAGTTAAAGAGAGCAAAGTTCAAACTGTGACTTAATTTACAAGTCTACCAGTATAAATGTGGGAGGAATCTGTGTTATATTGTCGGATTTATTCAAATCAGAAGTACAAAATCTGTTCAAGACATTAAATATGCTGTACAAATAAGTTTCCTTTATCTCCAATATTAGGATTTGTTGAAGAGTAGGACTAATTCAGAGGTATTAAAATTCATTTTCATTCATCAAAAAAATAAGTGCTTCAAGTTTTTCCATCACTTCTTTTAGTCTCTCTAAAGCAGAGACTTTTATAGGTCTCTTGTGTTAATTAGTTGTGGTTTGGTTTTTTCTTTTATTTTTCTCTGTTTTAGGTTTTTTGAAAGCAGATTTCTATAACATTTATAATAATTTCAATAACATTGTACTTAAATTGTCTATCTTTTTAGGATTTCAGCATAGGATTAGGCACTTTAAATTCATACTAAATTCATCAATAGGTTCAGCAGAAAAGTATTTTTCCTCCTGCAAAAATAGAAAGGCTTCACTCTAATATTTTCAGAATTGAACACATTGGTTTTATAGTTAGGAATCTGCTTAGCTGGGGAGTACTGGATCGATTCTATTGATTCCAAAGAGTTTCATGCTGGCCCTGAAATGTTTTTGCTTTTTAAATGAAGATTTTTTTTTTTCTCCAAAACCACCAAGAAACAATCTTTGTTCATTTTATACAAGTTTTCTACCACTTTTTTTTGAGAATGGATTTATTCTGAGTTTTCCCCAAAACTTATCCTTGAGTAAGTATATAATCTTTCAGAAAGTTTCATACAGTTTTAAACTGTAATTTTACTGCATTGAAATCAGAGCAGTCTTATTAGGGATTAATATCTAGATTATCCTAATTAAAACAAACAAAATCTAAGTAAGAGTTAATATCCTGAAGTTGAACAGAACTTTATCCATCTGTGCTGCTCTGTTGTACCTTTCACCCATCTGTGCTATTGCATCTTGTTTTAGCTGCCTGTTTCCCATATTTTCCTTTGTGGTATCTGTGTTCACATGTAATTTTTTTCTGTCAACAGATTCTGTTCAGAGCTTTCAGTCCAAACACACTTGAAACTTGAGGGGAATCAATACTGAGTGCTAGATTTTGTCTCTCAGATCCTTAATATAAATCTATCATCAGTGTTGTTTACTTGGACTTCATTATCTTTTACTCTTGAAAGGACTTGGACTACCCTCAGAAATAAAAAAAAACAATAGAATAATCTGCTTATGTCTCTTGAGTCCCCTTGGTCTCTGTTGGCTGGTCCTAGTTGCTGTGGTTTTGTATTTATAGGACAAAGTGCTTACAAGAATAGCAGTGTTATAAAACCTAATGAGGCAAAAATATCACAGAGGTCTGATCACCGCATAAAATCCTACCTTTTGGGATTATGTTGATGACTGAAATAATTACCTTGGGTTTTTATTGTAACTCGGCTTCAAGAAAAAAAAAAGAAGTCACTTTTCCCCATTAATATAGGCTTTGGTAAAGTAGGTCAATGAAATGTTTTAAATAATTCAGTAATGCTTAGAGATTTTCGCCATATAAAACTCATTTGAAACTAAGGTAGAATTAAAGTAACAAGTGCATTCTTTAACAATTGTAATAGTTCTTAACTAAGAAGGGAGAAACAATTTTAGAAGAGGTATTTTCAGTACTTTGAACTGCTGTAATCTTTAAAAATGACAGGAACTTTAAAAATACAAGGTATGATTTTTAGAAGACACTTATCTTTCTATGTCTTTGTGTAGTGCCTATGAAAGTACCTATGGAAGTGTAACATTGTCTTAATAAAATCACAGGTGATAGTGAAGACTTGCAATCCACAACAACCTACTGTGGTACCACACAGTACCTTCTCTCCTTTCCAGCACCTCTTCCATGCCTGTGATTGCAAAAAAAATGAGAACTCAAGGCAGCTGTGTTTGAATTTGGGGACCTGGACTACACAACTGCAATCCAAGAAATATCTGTGCGGTTCTGTCGGTAACAAGCAGCTTGTTAAGCTGTGCTGCTGACATTTAATGATGGGGAAAAATAAAAAAAAGCTCAGAGCAACAAAAACAAACAAGCAACACAGGAAAGGTTCACCTCTGACTTCTTCAGTCCTGAGTGATCAATAGAGAACAGATGATTTGTCAGGAACAGATTGTGAAGCTCAGCTCAGCCCAAAGTTCAAGTCAGAGAAAGCGCAAATGATTTTTCTTTCTGATTCCTTCAGGTCATCACTGAGGCTTCTCAGTATCTGAGTTTTCAGTTTAACAGTCTATAATCATTCTGTCTGACAGAATGACATGTAGAAAACATTGTTTACTGTAGGGAAAGTTTGCCTTGGTAAACGTAATTCTGTTTAGAAGTTTTCAAATACACCATAGAAGTGGTCACAGTGTAATTAAATAAGCTAAATGTGGATTGAATTCTATGGATTTAAAAACCAGATTATTTGATAGCAAAGTTAAAAATAATTTTAAATCTTGTCTGATAATTTCTTTAGTATTCCATAGTTTTTCATCAAAGAATGTCTGAGAAAGATTTTAACATTAAACAGTATTGCTAAAGAAAACATGAGTTTAAACAATTTTCATGAATAAATGCCTTTGAATATTCCAGTTCAAACCTCTTGTGATTCAGTGGAATTAGAAGTCTTTGTAAAATAAAATTCTACCAATTCAAATTTATTCAAGAGGGGAGTCTGATAGCATTACCTGTCACAGCAGATCATTGCAATTATTTGCTAGAGAGAAATTCTTTATTGGTTATCTGTTGTATGTTTTGGTGAAACTTCAGTCCAGAAAAAACAAAAGCAAGGCTAAGTAGATAAATAGGTATTTTAGGACTAAAAACATTCATTTTTTTTTGCTGAATGCAAGTTCTTCCATAGTTCTAGGCAGGGAGAAATAAATTTTTGTAAAAAGCATATTCCCTTTCTTCCTCATGTCCCCATGAAAATGTACCTAGCTGGTCTAAATTATATACCTCAGAAACACAGAAGTTAAATAAGGACCTTCTAGAATTGAAGGGTTTGGATTCCCCATATAGCTGTATCCTGTTAAGCATATTTATCCAAGGCAGAAGGATAATTCTAGAACAGCTATAACCCTCCATGTTCCCGATGAAGATGGAACAGAGGGTCTTGATTACTTTTTTTTCTTAGGGACAAGGCAAGTAAGCTGCCACAGCTCTAAGATTGCTGGCTGTCATGTGCAGAACTGGCTAGTTTGTATCACAGTGGGAAAAAAATACGCTGGGGATTGATACATTCTCTTTCAATTCTTTGGAGCTTTGGAAAATATTTTTTGTTATTCTCGCTTCCCAGGAAGTAGACATCTTCCACTTTAGCTTTGCAATAATTCTAGCCTAGCCTGTTTTATATTCTTTTTTCCTCTAATTTCTTGGTCTACATCCTCTGTCTGCCTTTTTTTTTTTTTTTCTTTCTTTCTTTTTTTTCCCCCTTTTCTATACTAAGTGACTTCTTGCTGTGAAGAAAGAATAAACTCTTGGAGATATCTATTCTATATATCAATGAGTTTTGTAAAGCTATTAACTACTGCAGTGTCTTTTAGCTTTCTCGAAACTAAAAGCTGGGGTTTTTACCTTTTTGTACTCTCAACAAGTCTGATAAGTGATGTTTTAACTGTTTATCCTGTTTGAGAGGACAAATGGGCCTCCTGTGAGCTGCTATCCTCTTAGCCATGGCCTTTCTACTGTTCAGTTTTGATTTATAACTTGGTAGTCATGACTTCTCAGAGGACACTGAGCATTACAGCCTCGAAGCCTCTTTTTCACTTCATTTTGTCTTTAATAGAAGCTAAGAGTCTTTAACAGAAGTGAAGTCTTCCACAGGATACCTGTCTCTCGTTCTAGCAGAGGAAATGAGAATGAGAGACATGCTGTGCATACAAAACTGTTTTCTTGCTGGCAGTGGAGATTTAGGGAGTATCCACAACCACCTGGAGCCCAGATTTGTAGGTGATTAGCAGAAACCAACTTCCAACCTGCTGACATCCAGTTCAGCCAAATCCTATGCACACTGCTAAGTGGAGAGTAAAATATGTTCTGCACATGAGGTTAACCAAGTAATATCAAAACCCCTCATACTGTAGAATACACTAGACCTTAATCTTACATTAGGAAGCGTGACTTTCTAATTTATGCAGCAGATTAACTGCAGAAATATATGGAAATGTAAACTGCTTCCAAAATAATTCAGTAGCCCTTAGTTTATTTGAATAACTTCAAGAATTTAAAATTCTTGAAAATTTAAAGTAAAGCTATAATACTGCATGTTATTACTTGCATAACAGCAGACAGAAAGCGTAGGGACAATCTCTTGATGCAACTTAGCAGCTGACCATGTAACACACAGGGTAATACCTAGGAAAAAAAATGAGATGAAGCAAGCAGAGTGTGAGGTTAGTTGGATGACACCAAGTACCAAAAAGGAGGTTCTAACACAGGAGGTGGTCCAGAGGGGGCAGGAATCCCCCACACCTGATCATCTGTGCTGCAACAAGCACCCTAAAATGGGAGCTGTTCCGTATGAGTGGCTACACCAAGATGAGGCTTCTTTTCCTGCAAGAGAGCTAGAAAAGTGCGAAAAAGCAAAAATAGAGAGGATACAGTTGTATCTGTAGGAAGCCATCGCTGTAGATGAAAGAAAAACAATTACCAGTTTTACAAGATAATTATACTTTTGTATCTTATTGCAAAAAAAAAATAAAATTAATTAGGCCACTGTGCAAATGGTCTCAGAATTACATCACATATTACACTCAGTTAAAATTAACGTAGTAGTTTAGAGATTTATTCAATGTTGCAGTAGCAGACATTGGAATCTGAGCCAGATTTAATGCTTTATGGCAGGATTCTGGGATAAAAATAATTTTTATTTCATTTACCATTGACCTTTAAAACTTATGCTTTATTTAGAAATCTCTTTTATCAAATCTGTTTATTTCAAGACTGTAGTTAGAGCTTTCTTGCAAGTATAGTGAGGGTAAAATAGCATTACAAGAATATTATTTTTCGAAAAACTGTAATGAGTAACTTTGTCATTGTATGTTAGTAAAAACAATGTTTCAGCAAATAGTCTTAATATATATGTTTTTGAAATGCTAAAATGTTTTTTTAAATATGAAATCAAAACTAGAGGTAATTTTCTTCACGGTCAATTTTTTTTTCCTAGTTTTTCTCTTGTTTATTTAGTTCTCAATCCACCCTACAATACATACTTACAATAAATATTTGCAAACATTGAATATCACTGATATTATCAAATTTAACCAGATGCTGAAATTAATTCTGATTAAAAAAACCCAACAAACCTTTAAAAAAACTCCTAAAAAAAGTGCAAAGTATAAGTTGTACTGATGAATAGTGTTAGATAAACGAAAAAGAATGGAAGCTTCAAGAAAAAAATTAAAATGCCTGCTGCAATTAACTAAATTAGCAATCTTAATCTAATCTTTAAGTAGATAATGGCGGTGTGAGAAAACTACCCTAGTGACAAAGCTGTCTCACCAGCCAAGCACACAAATTGAATATTGGGTAGATGCTATTACTATTTTCTCTCACCAATTTTAAAAATCTCAGTTAAACCCACGGTGCTTTACTCCAAAACCCATTTAGACTATCCTTCCTCTTATGAAAGGAAGCCTCAGGCCTTCTATAAATAAAACAAGCATCTGAAAAATCTGCTAATGCATCGCTGCCCCCACGCATACTCTTACATATACAGCTTTATTAAGTGGAAAGAATATGATTTTGAGGTTATGAAATATTGGCTTGGTTTATATAACAAAACTGGCACAAGAGGTAACAGTGGCAGATCTTCAGTTCGAGCTGGCAGGGGCTTGTTACAGGTGCAGAAGCCTGACAAGAGTTGCTGACATTGTGCCTGCCCTTGTAGAGCTGTAACACCCCCCTGTTCCCACATAACACGGGTTTAAGAAGTACATCATATACATTTACTCTAGAGGTGTGGCTAAACTGTAGAAAAACTAAGTAGCCACCCAAGTTCCAAGCAAGCATTGTTATTTTGATGCTAATTTTAGATTCAAGGGAGCGACAGTCTTAGCAAAAATGAGTAGAGGTAAGCACACTGAAATATCCAAACTGTGTATGAAACATAGACTTTTAAAAAAAACCGTGTTATTATTTCCAAATCTGGCTATTAGTTTCCCCTTCTCAATTCACTCCAGTTCCAACAAATAAGACAATAGTATTTTTCCTTCCCTGCTGTTGTGTCAAGCTAAGTTTAAGAGAGAAAACACCAAATATTGATTAGAATAGTTCATTATAATTAACAGCTGGGGTCATCCTCCCCAGAAAAAGGGTTAGATACATGTGTAACAATGTCAGCTTTCACTGAAACACACCGCTTAAAGTTAGAAACTCATTCAGGTTATTTTTTTCTCTCAAAAGGAGGGTAATTTAAACTATGAATATACAAATTACATCTGCCCAGTTAGTACTATATTTTCTCTCATGGCACTTATAAATACCAATATTTATTCATGTTATGTCAATTTACAGTGTTTTTACTTGTTACAGTGGCAGACTGCACAAATAAACAGGAATTCCAACTGACTATATTTCAAAAGGATAGATAACTAAAATAACTTCTAACAAGGCAAAATGCAACAGTCTCCAAGATTCAGCTGCTTATATTTGGAAAAAAGGGGATATTGTGCTTTCAAATATAAGCAAGGAATGCCTTCCTTTTTGTTTTGTAAAAAGGATTTCACCACGAGGTTTCCTTTTATTCATTTTATCTGCTTTAAATTATGGTATCTATAAATATTTTATCAGTACCTGATGGAAGAACAGGAAATGCCAATAAAATATATCCACTGGGGAAATATGTCTAATAGCAGACTGAATGGCAATTCCATCTTCTGTGTGATATGAGGGCGAGAGTAATCCCTTTTGGAAAATAGGCTTAACCTACAAATCTGATAAGACTGCAACAAATATCCACTAAGAGGGCAGGGGGCTGGTGGATGTTGGGAAAATAATCTGCAACTCCATGTTGAAGCGTCAGTGGCCAAGAACATCCTCTCCCAAAGAAAAAGACATTGGGAGCATTGCTGCGGTGCCAGGGTGAGTTAGGAGAAATATCAGTTCTGTTTTGCTTACGGACCTTGCAGTCTGACCATCTTTGATGCTCTGTTCTAAAGTGGTTGGAAGTCTGCTTAGAGTCAGGTATCAAGAATGTGTTTCAACAGAACATGACTGCAGAGTTGATCACTAAACTCTGCTAATAAGGCCTCTTCCCCTGTGCATTATGCAGCTGTAGTGGTGAGTGATGCTTACAGCCGTCATCTCTGGTGATTTATTTCAGCTTGCATTGATTTTGGGAGATGCTCAGGCTTCTTGTTCATGTGTGGTCGACATAGAGTGCCTAATGATTTTCAATGAGCTTCTTAAAAACTGGAAAGGCCAAAAGGTGATCGCCTTCCTTCTTCAGGAAAGATGTTATTTAAAGTCTCATCCAGCCTCAGCTTTTGGCAACAGTCTGGCAGGGAAGGTGATGTACACGTGGATTACACACTAGTTATGGTCGTTAGCTGATCTGAGCCACACTGTCCTGGAAACGCCAAAATATCAAAAAACATCATGGGTGTCATCATCATCTCCCAGGCAACATCGAAATATTCTGCACCTCACATCCCAGTGAGAGTCAGAGCCACTCGTTAATTTTCCCCACTCAAAGAGACAGAACTACAAATAATGGCACTGGAGACTCTGGGGTGGTGTTGTAGTGTTATACTTGGTGAAAGAAGAGTTGTATCTTATTTTTCTGATCTGTACTGGTCTAACACGCATTTCATGTCTGACACAGCATGACAATTATGCTTGTAGTCAATCACAGGGCTTATGTACTTATGTTACTTAAATCAATTGCTGATCCAACAGGTAAAATTATAACTAGGTTTGTTTTTTTTTTAAAAAAAAGTCATTAAAGTAATTAAAGAACATTGCTATGTTTATAAGAGGATGAAGGAGGTTTTCTCCTCTTTGTAAAACCCAATTCCACCACTGACATTTTGGCTTGACTATTAAACATTTCTTAATTTTTATGGTTTCTGTCTGCATTAAATTATTACATATTTTACAACACTGTATAAATTATTGCATAATGACTTACTTAACCCAGGAAGTTTTAACTTGTAAAAAGTAAGTTAAAATAAAAAGTTCTGGATGTCTGAGTATCAATCTCCCGTTTCTTAGAAATATGTACTCAGGTAACACCACACTAACATAGAGAGATAAATAAGAAAAGGACACAAAAATTGAGAAGGAGGAGAAGTAGATCTAAGGAAATAATTCCACTTCATCAAACTAAACACATTTTTCACCTGAAGACAGAGTTAATTAACAGAAGGAATAGAGGTCATTGTGCACAGCTAATTAGAAGGCAGTGTAATTGGACAGCTGCAAAGTACTCTGGCTTTAAAATAGTGTTAATATTTACCCTACATGCATTCAGCTAGGTTGCCATGTAGGTTGAAGGCTAAAAGGTAGGACATAAAGAGCTCTGTGATCCGTGGCAGGGAACACAGTTGCCATATTTTGTGAACGGATGCACCTCTGTTCCAAGGCCAGCTCAAAAAATGGGGTGAGATCTGCTCTGCATAACCCAAATTTGAAGGAGATGACTCAAATGCTTTTCTGCGGAGTCTTAACCACGTTAAGACTTTTAACTACACTTTTACTTCCCATTTGTGAGCTCTGATAAAACCTGGACCAATATGGACCTTGTATTTCCTCACTGGAAAAAAAGGGGAATATAATAGACACCTAGAATTAATTGTTTTATATTTATATGGCATTCCTGTTATTTTCCTAGAGCAGCTGAGGATACCAGGGTTCTTTTGTGTGTTTCTCTTGGCTCAGTATATTCTCACGTTCCTCAGAAGAGGCAATATAGCTCTTGAACACTGTCCTCCATGATTCTGTTGTGTCTTTCTCTTTGAAGTGTTGTCACATGAGGGGACATAAGAAGAAATGGCTTAAACAGAAATGTAAAAATATGGTTTTATGGGTTTACTTTACTCTCTAAGAAAAGTGTTACTGTTTAGGAATTAGAATATGAAATATTTCAATATTAAAAGCTTTAATAAGGGCACATTTTTTAATTTCTGATCTGAACTATGAAACTTTATGAATTAAAATATGATATACTTCAATATTAAAACCTTTAATATTGCCTTTTAATAAAGGCACGTTTTTATGATCTGCACTGTGAATCTCATATACAGAAGACATAAAATTGATCCAAATAAGAATCAATAAAGTCCTTGTTAATATTTCATTAAGTATTGCATAATTATTTTGATTTTTTTTTCTGAGGTTCTAGTTGTAGGAATTTGTTAACAATACTAAGAAGACTAATTTGTCAGAAATTCCTTGATTTGTGCAAATAGTGATGGTGCACCTGCTGAATTTAGGGCAGAGAATATGTATATATTTGGGATTTTTTTCTTAATAGCTTCAATTTGAAAGACAGTTTTTGATGAAATAAATGTTTTTAACTATTAAGAAAAGTGCTGTCCTAGTAATATAATACAAATACTGCCTGCTGGTTTTTTTTCTGCTAATTCATCAGCAATTCTGACAATTTAATTTTTGTTTTCGTGAAAGATAACATTTCTTTTAAATTTCTAAAGTTTTTAAAGTTTTCTGTGACCTAACTCGTTCAAGGATTATCCATTTATGTTGATCATATTAGAATGACACGTCTAATAGATGTTACTCATCTTCTACTGGAAGTAGATAGCTGTCTGATAATATTTGCCCTCTTTGGGTATTTAATGGTAAGCTGAAAGTAGTCAGGTTCCAAAAAGCAATTTGAAAGCTGTTAAACTAATTAAGCAGCTAAATGGCTCCATAATAAATAGATCTGGAAAGTTATATTAGTTACAACAGGGAAATGGCCATTAATGTGGTGGGAAGCACCTGAAGAAGGGTTTACCTGGAGGCAGACTCTGTCACCAGGGCAGCCAGCAGACCCAGAATGTTCCTATGAACACCCTCACAGGTCACTTCTTTTCATTTTTCTTTGGACACCAGGTTTTGAAGTTATTTAGACTGTCTAGAAATTGCTTTTACTTCATTTTACTTATGTGTCTTGCAATTCTATTATGTTTTAGCTGATACCAAGAAGGAGAAACAAAACCAGGCCCAAGTTTCCCTTGTTTCCTCTCTGTATGGAAGGATTAAGTATACAGATTTATCAGTTTGTTTCTGGGTACATGATTTCCCAGTCCAAATAATCTGCATGAGCTGAACAGGACTATATTTCACTTGTAATCTGAATAATCAGAAAATATTCTGTATTGGAACATGCACCTAAAGAAAGGAATTACGGGTCCTTTCCATTTTCGTGATTGTTACCTGTCTATAAAAATGTAATTGCTTGATTTACATATTAATATAAAGATATAGATGGATGCTGTCCTCCACTTCATTGTGATAGTCAGGTCTTGGGATAGGCACACCAGCATATTGTGGAAATAAATGAATTAACATCTTTAAGTCTCTTTTTAAATCTGCATATAAAAATAGGAGCAATTCCCTCCTACTGTTTCTTAGATTTGTCTATAATACATATGGAGACTCCATTTAGGAGTCTCTTTAAGAAACTCTTAAAGCTCTTAAAAAAACTCTTTAAAACTACTCTTTAGAAACCCTCCATAAATAAATGTGCTAAATTGTAGTCCTAAGGATCAGCAATACAAAGTTACCAGTCACCTCTTAACAGTTAACAGTTTTTGAACACATTTTAAAAGTTCTTTGCACAAAGACTCGGCAGTACATTTAGTCATTATGTTATTCTCATAAATTTAGCAAGATCAATAGATCTTTCAGCTATAATTGGTATGCCTAGAAATTTTTCCACTGGCAGTAAAACGCAGTTTGATAAGTAGCTTCTGCAATTTTCATTCAGTTGTCAGATGAATCAGGTGGAATATTTTGCAAATCGTCCTTTCTTAAGTCAGTGAATGTTTTTGTTTAGCAAAGACAGTCTACTCTGACGTGACTGGGCAGAAGTGTCCACCATGGCAGATTCTCTGGGAGTCAATGGAGCTTCACACAATTTTACAGTTGTTGCTGTATAAAGCGTGTGGTGCAAGCGAATAAAAAAATGCCAAAATATGACTGGCAAAGAAGTAGAATATCTCACTCTCCTTTCTTTTATCAGTAACCATTATTTTTTTTTCTAATGAAAAATTATAAATCTTTTCTTAATGAAAATAATTCTCCTTTATGAGATGTTTTTTAACTTCTATGCTAAAAGTGAGCACAATGAAGATGTAAAACAAAAGCATATCTTATATTTTCTGTTAGTTTATTCTGTTTCCAAAATTATTGACTGAATTCATCCTTAAGGTGTTAAATCTTTGGAAAGTTTGACTGGAAAAAGTGCAAACCTTAAAGTGTTCTCCATTTGCTGAGGGGGCAGGGGATGGGAAGGATTGAAGAGGAGAGAATAAGAGACTATCTCAGGTAAGTTTATAATTTGTAAATATAAGTCTTTGGTTTTGAAAATAGACTCGTAAATGCACTGGTGATTAGAGTTTTTCCTCCCCACGTTTGCAAAAATACATAATTAAAAAAAAAAAAAAAAAAGAAACTATGTCACCAGTCTTAATAATTAAGAAATATACTTTAAAAGCCTTGCAGATCATGCTACAAACATACAAGTTAAACCTCATGTTGTGCGTAACCTATATGAGGCTATGTAATAAATTTAAATTATTTTAAACATACCCTTGCAACAAAGGTACTTAATTTAAAACTTAAAAAGTCTCAGAAATAGTTTTAAAACACTTTTGGTAGCTACAGTAATATAATTTGAAATAATACCTTCTTATATCCTTCACTGTTTGAAAGAACATTCCAAGAATGAAGAACCAGCAAGAAATACATCTGGCTTTTACCCCTGTCATCACTGTTACGAGAAATCCTAAAAAAATTGTGTATGGTGGAGAAAATATGTGATAAACTCGTGTTTATAGTCAAATCACCTTAAGGGAAATTAAGTTTAGACTGCTAATTAATTTGCTAAGTGCCACTGGAGAGTGTCCCTCACACAGTCACAGAAATATTAGGTTGATTGCAACATTTCTTTCAGTATCATATTGCCTTCATTTACAGAGACTTAAGAGTCCCAGAAACATGCAAATGTTTCTGAGGTAGTGGCAGCATCTTTTCAGGAGAAAAATATAATTTGAGTATCCTCTTTGACATATAAGCTTTTGGATCCAGAGTAGAGCCTTGAAATGTACTGACATTGGCTGTTTCAGAGATTTATGGTTTAATAAATCTGCCTTTAAAGGGCTAGAACAACTTTGAGGGCTCCATTACAGAATACCTCATTTAAGCCCTCTTCTTAGCCTGCTTTGAGAACGCATTAGAAACAGTGCATTTGGCTGATGGTAGCATTTGGAAGACATTAGAAGATAGAAAATCATTAAAATCTTGGTATATACATGACATCAGTGCCTTCTGCTAGTCAGGTTGATGAATGCCATGACAATACAGACTTAGAAATTTATTTTACTTTCCCTTGATGGTTAAACAGAAGCCAGACCCTATTAACACTGAAGTGGGGTAGGAAGGAAATCCAACAGGTCTTCTTTCTTAAATTAAGGAGAACCCTCTGGTTGCTCTCAGACATTCAATTCCCTTGGATGCCACTGCGAGCCTGAACTGCCTGAGATTCCCTGCCCACAGCAGGGGGGTTGGAAGGAAGGAGATGGTCTTTAAGGTCCCTTCCAGCCCAAACCATTCTATGACTTTATTATTCCCACTTCTAAAATGAAAGCCTTAAAAATACTTGGACTCAGAATCAGGTCCTCTTGGAATAATTCCAACCACCTACAATTGTTTATTTCATCAAGTACATCCATTTCTAGGGTGCAAAGGAGGGTGCAGAGTCAAGTTCTTGGCACGTTTTATGCTTAACTAAAAGCTCTGTGGTGTGAGCCTTGCTCTTTCTAGAACTTGATAATCCCTTTAGCAATATATCAGTCCCTCCAAAGTGCCATCACCCTCGTTTTCCTCACTTCTCAGTGGCAGATCACAATGCCAGCAGTAACACAGCCTGAACCTTACTATGGATTTCAATGGCCTCTGAAAAGCCAGTCACTGAAAATTTACCTTTGAGTCCTGACAACCCCATATTGTGTATGAATATAAGCAAATATATTTGCCATATGTATATATTTATATATATCTTTACATTTATACATATGTACATTTTATGCACATACGCACACACATACACACCCTGGAGTGAGCACAAGAAGAATACATAATTCTCTATTATTCTGCACCTGTGGAAGGAAACCTTAATTACTGCCTGGCTTCCTAGTAGAAGAAAAACCTTGACAAAAGAAAAGAACTGTAATATAAGGCTATTATAAAGATCTGAGGGTTGGAGCAGAAGGGTAAGATGAGGGTGCTTGATATGGATGATATGAACCTATAGAAGAGTGAGCTGATGGCAAAATTTCTGGCTTGTCTTTAGCTTTCTAATAGGTGGCTAAGAGGAAGAGGGGCCTGCCTCCCCTCAGTGCTGTCCTCCACAAGGCTGGAGATAAGAGGCACAATATAAGATATTCTTCTTAAGTAAGAACAATAAATTTCACCATGAGGGTGCTGTGTTGGGTTGCCCCGATAAAGGCTGTGGAGGTTCTCCCAGCTTGAGGAGAAACCTCTTCTAAGTTTGAAGGTGGTCCTGTTTTAAGCAAAAGTGCTGGTCAGCGTGATCTGCAAGAGCTCTTTCCCATCTAAATTATACTGCAATTCAACACTTTGAAGTGTCTCACAAAATGTTAAAATGCAAGACTGAAAAGTAGTCATGATGTTAGGTAAGTGAAATTGCTCAAAACAAGAGTGTTGTTTCGCAAGGTATGAAATTACTTGTTTGAAATAAGGTGAAAACAATCATTTACCCAATGTGCTTTTATCCTCTTACCCAGTGCCATATATTCTTCTATTCATGGAAACCATAAGTCTGTATCCCAAATCTGGAAACCCAATCTGTAGGTCTGCCCTATTTGGAAGAGAGATTTTATTTTCTCATGTTGTATACCTCATCTAAAGCATTATACTGATTTTAGACTTCTTAAAAAACTCTTGTCTGAAAGGTCAATATGATAGTAACCTAGACCTTTTTATGAAGTAAAATCTGTAACTGTAGAAGTGACTAAAGAAGCCAAAGAAGTAACCTTGGTGCTTGAAAAGAGTTTAAACAATTCAGGGTTCAGGGTCCAATCACATCACTGAGACTCTAAGAAAACCGTGTTAGAGGAACTTGAACAATAATGAGATGACTGCTAATAACCATGAATACCTCTCCAGTGTGCTAAGTAAGACCATTTAAAAAGCTTGACTGAAAATGTGAAGGAGTTAAACAAAGCTGCATGGATGAGATACTTGCACTCCACAGTGTTTTGTATTCAGAGGAGAAGTGGCTACAACTACACGGACCTGACCTTAGGCAGCAGTGGGAGCAAGCATGCTAAATCTATATCCAAATCTTATATCTTCATATGTAATTAAGTCTGTGTCCACATGGCAAGTGATATGATAATCCCCTCCCTCTTCTGTCATGGTTCCCGTTACTCCAGCAATACAAATGGATCCTGTCCCTACATGGCTTGATGGCGTTGTGTCTACTGAGCTGACAAGTCTTTATGATCTGCTTAAGGCACTTTGAAAAGTAAGTTTCTTGAAGTTTTTGAGCTCCAGAAGAACCCTGACAGTTCAACAGCGAGTTTTAAATGGTTTAGAACACCTAGGAAAGTGTGCTTCGTGTCATAGGGTAATGATTGCATACTCTCTCCTGGAAAGGCGTCTTAAAGAGAGGGTATTGTTTTTGTAAAATATCTTTTAAAATGTATTTTATGCTTGCAGGATATAACCTGGAATTGAAAGCATTGCCGAAGCAAATGTATTTAATGTGTTTTGTGTTGTGTTCTTCCTACCCCTTTATGTTTTTACTTCTTTGTCCACTTCTGTAAATAATGTCTATTTTCTGAAAGACTTCTGGAAGAGGAGTCCCATGTTCTCAGATCTTTTATTTTATTCTGGTTAATGTGCTTTATAAGTTATACATTTTTAAGTTATGTGGCTCAAACAGTTTCACTACAACCACAGTGACTAAAAGGATTCTGTCCAGTCTTGCTCAACTTCTGCTGACAAAAATGTTGTCCCTATTTACTCTCGGAATTTACAACAGGAATTATTTAAAATTAAGTCTAATTTTAAGCACAGCCAGTCACTATATTAAAAAGTAACTAGTTATACCTTAAAGTGAGAAGAAAGAAAAAGAGCATTCCAATTTCCATAAATATTTCAATGAACCTTTTCTTGAACCGTCCCCTTGATCTCCCCAAAGTGCTTTTCACATTACAGAAATGTGAGAAAAAGGTCTTGTCTCAGTTATTCTAAGGAAAAGATGACCTCTTTTGCTTTTAAGTATTTTGCAGGAAAGTATGGTAGGAGACCATTTTTCCAGAAAATATCTTAAAGCTGCCTTTCATTAAACATTTCTGTTTGAAAATGATTTTAAATTTCATCAAATGTTTTTTACCAGTCAGTCTGACTGGAGTCCAAGTTCACTTCAGTCTCTTCTTCTTTACATTATATGTAGCCTAAAAACAGAGAGAATTGTGTCTGGTTTCTCCTCAATTCCGTCATGAATCAAATTCTAAGGGTTTTTTTTTTGTGTGTGTGGTTTTTTTATTATTATTATTTTTATTTTTCCTCCATTTCTTCTGAGAAATTATTCATCCTTTTCAATGAAAGAATCTATGAGCTTGCATCAGTTTCTTTGCAGCATAGGTCATGTTTTTCTAAACCTATAGACCCTGCAGGTTTAAAAGTGTGTTATAAGCCACGTTTTCTCCTTGTGGAATTAGCAGCTTAGTAAAACTGCTATTCCTGCTCAGAATAAAAATTACTACAATAGCTTGAAGGTAAGAAAACTTAATCCTGTCAAATTTAGCTTCATGAATAATTCACAAGGTACAATTTCATGTTTATCCCATTATTAAAAATAGAAAGTGTCTGCACACCATCCATGCTTTTTAATAACAATTTTCTAGTACTTGTAGCAAAAATGTCATGCTGTTACCTCTGCAATATATTTTTGATTGTTCCTATTTTAATTTTGATACTGGATCTAAAAACTATTGTAAGCATCCCTGTTACAAATTATTTTCTTCTAGAATATCTCAGCTGAGTGTTTATTAAAATGTATGAAAAATGTTACAAACCCAAAAGAAATAATAACATTTTTTTATAACATCATTGCCTATGAATCTTTTAGAAAGTAGCACAGTAGTAAATCAGGTGAGGTACAGGAGTTTTGGAACATTCAAAACTCACAGGTTGAAGCTGGGGGAAATTACATTAGAAATGTCAAGACAAAATGTTGCAGATAATAAACAATGTCGTGTCCTTAACACATTCAAAACAGAACAAGAACAATGCAGTCCTACTGGGTACTGGTTTTGCCAGGCTCAAATGTAAAATACACCCTAATAATTAAATGTACAACACCGAGAATATCGTCAAGACAATGACAAAATCCTCTTCACCTAAGCTGTGAAGGATGCTCTTATGTTTTTGTCCTATGTCCTTATACAAGTGCCTTATGTTCATAGCATTAGTGCATCGTGTAAAAATGTTGGAAAACAATTCTAATTAAAACACAAAAGCTGTGAGGAAGCCAAAACCAGAAGTAGAGACAACAGTCACCACCGAAAATAGAATAAAGTTAGTTTATGAATGAATGTCAAAAAGAAGATTTGAAGGAAATAGTAGATGTGTTTATTAATTAAGACACCTTTAAACGATGTCCCCTCAAGAAACTTTTCTTATTATTTATTTTCTAAATAAATAGAATTCTATTGTCTAGTGGGTCTTTTTTGTGCATCCAAATCTCGTGTTACTGATTCTTTCCAGGTTCCCATGTTGCACAGGTGCTGAACTAATACTGTGTTTCTAGTTGCACAACAGTAGCACATCTGCAGTATGGTTAGTTTGTTGAATAAATAAGTAAAAAGAAAAGCTTTAGTTACGTAGAGACACTTGTCTTATAGCTTTCTAATATTAAAAACTGGAAGAGACCTTTACACTCAAGCATGTCTCAGCTATATTGTGCTCATCACTGAATAACATTTTGTAAACTCTGAATAAGTCACAAAACTCATGCTAAACCAGATAAGAACTAGAGGTAAAATGCAATAATTATGGAGGTTTCATCTATTCAGTTTGGTTCTCAACCTGACCACCCTTAGGAAAGAGCTGAAAATATTCCTATATGAGAAAGATTTCAAATAATTAACAACTTTAACTTAATTTGAGGTAAGTTGTTCCAAATCCAACCTAAAATCAGATTTTGTGGTTTTCAGCCTTTCAGGGATATCTGTCTGTACAGAACTTTTTTTTTTCTGGAAGCAGTATAAAAGAGTGGAGTCTTCTAAGATCACATTGTGAGTTGTAGCAGCCAAATCCAAGCTTAGTATAGGTCCCATTTTGTTTAGGGTTCTCCACACTGTTCTCAGTTATTACTTACCATATATTCATCCATCCTACTATATTAGCATAGATATTAATCTTTGTGGGTTTGTTTTGTGTGTGTAATCATCCTCCTTAAGACAGGTTAGAATGATAACTTCTTCTTCTTCTCTTAATCTCTTTTCATAATATTCGGGTAACTTAAACCTGAATGGGTTGGATTTTGCCAAGTTGTATGGGTTAGCATGTGTTAAATCAATGTTTTGTGGAGTGCTTTCTTTTGGTTGAATGTTGCCCTTTAAACTTTTGCCAAGCTCCCTTATTTTCCAAATTTTGCCAGTAAGAGTGTTATTTTTGACTTTCTGAGGAACACGTGCAGCATCTTCTCCTGAGCACTTTCTCTTAAGGTATTAAAAGAGCTGAAGGCCCTTCTAAGAATTTAGCAGGCAAATTTTTGGTCTTGTACATCTGTAAAGTAAAACCCCCTCAATGAGCTCATAGCTTGGAGCCTGTGGTCTCACAGGACGCAAATGGTTTTATTTTATTACAGATTCCTTTGTTTTTAACGACTTGATGTCTTTCATTTTCCACCTGGATTTATTATAGCTCCAAATATGTTCTTTGTTTTTCATCTCTGGATTTATTAAGGGATTCTGCTTTTAGCCTGCCCTATCTATGCCTTAGCTCTGGGTATAGCTTGCTTCTTGTTTTAAGCTGTACTTTGCATTCCCAATATCAAAAAACCCACACACAGCTTTAGAAACTACTTGCAGATGTGCTGTGATCTTGATGACCTGCTCAGCCACTTGCACTTGGCACATGCTCTTTGGTTCCTCCACCTGTCATTCACGCTCCTGCACCCGAGCAATCCCATTCCTTCCCCGTTAACGTCAATTTAAATTGTTCACTTCCTGCAGCACGTAAACCAGATTATTTAGAAACCAGAAGAATTATAAATAGTCCAGAGTGAAGGACGACATGACCGAAATTCCACTGGTAAAGGACCTTCAGTGGCTGTCCAGTGCACGCCTTCCTTCCACGGGAGGCAGGCTGCCCAACCTGCCTTTCCTACAGGGTCTGTGCAGCCTGTGTGGCAGCACTCCAACCAGAAGGATTGTTCTGCCGTGTCTCTGTAATCCCAGAAGGGCTCTACACCCCTCACCAAGGCATGCTGAGTTCAGGTTCTGTGTGGGCTTGCACAGTTGCTGGAGATAATCGCTGTGTTGTGTGTATGCTGCACTCTTTTTGACTAAAAGAGAGATTGCAAAGAGTGACAGGTCACCTGTTACTGCAGCAGATAGGAGTGGAATGAAAACTGTCCAGCTATGAAAACTGAATGGAAAGTGTTCAGAACGTTTTTTTGAGTTCTGTAAGTGATGTTATTATTCTGAATAGCAGCATTGAAGCTGTGGGCTCAGTAGAGTGATCCATTACTGTCTATAGAACCATACAAAAAACCCCATAAAACCATTAAATTAAAAAAAAAAAAAAAAACTAAAATTTTGAAATAAAGGTATATGATGATCTTTTGTTCTCAGCTGTTTGGAGGACGCTGTTCTAAGTAATAGCAACCTAGACAGAAGGAGGTTTTTATGGAAGTTTTTTCTTAAAGATGATGAAGTATAATGCAAAGGATAATAATGGTCATCTTTGGTTTCTTGTTTGTGTTTTGACCAGCTATCAATCTGAATGCCCTAAATTACTTAAAATAATTGAGTAAAATAACAGCTTCATTTGCTCATCAAAACCTTAAGTAAGATGTTTTTCCGTATCAAAACACAGTGATTTTAAACTAGACTTTAAAAACAACTTTTACATGTCCTGTGTCCAGGTATACACATTGAAATAGGGATTCAAGTTTAGTTATAATTCAGAAAGTTCAGGACTTTAAGTGTTCACCATTTACCTAACTTCTACCTGCCTTATCTAAATCTGAACTTTAACAATTATTTAAGTTTGTGCAGTTTAAGGATTTTCTTTCATAGACATGTCAGTATAGAGTTAAAAGACTGGTAGTTTTTTTCCATTCTCCTCACTCATTTTCAGTCCTGTTGTCTCTGATTTCACACTTCCAGGGATAGGAATAACCTCTAGTTTTATAACCAAAATAATAGTTTTGTGTACGAGTTAATGTGAAGAGAAATTTTGGTAGATATCCAGCATCACAGTTCAATAAGTTAAAAGAATGACTGGGTTTGCTTCCAAAACTAAATCATAGCATCTCAAAATGGTTTGGAAGAGAGCTCAAACATCATCTTGTTCCAGCTCCACTGCCATGGGCAGGGCCACCTTCCACTATAACAGGTTTTTCAAAGCTTCATTCAACTTGATCTTGAACTTTTCCAGTGTTGGGACATCACAACTTCTCTGGGCAACCTGTTCCAGTGCTTAACCATGGTAAAAATGGTTTTGTTACGTCCAGTTTAAGCCAACTCATTCTCAGTTTTAAACTGTTCCCCTTGTCCTGCCATTACATGCCCTAGTAGAAAGGGTTTTTTCCATCTTTCTTGTAAGCTCTCTTTTTACACTGAAAGTTCACAACAATGTCTCACTGGAGTTTTCTCTTGTCCAGGCTAAACAGCCTAAATGCTTGGTGTGATTAAATCATGTGGGTTAGGGGGTCCTTTCAAAGTCGGTCCCATGTTGGAAATGTTTTTCTCCATCATCATTTTTTTAGGTTGTGTTTCATTTTGGTATTGCAATTTAGGAATGAAGTACATGAAAACATCTTTCAGCAGTGTAGTTTCCTTCTTTAAGTATTGCTATCAGTGTAAAAGTTCTTGTAACTGAGCCTAGACTACAAGCACATGAATTTCACAATGTTAGTAAGTGCACAGGAATCTTAGGAATTTGAAGTTTCTGTTTGAATTTTGTTACTCAAGTTTCACAGTAAATAGAAAGGAATAGAAAGGTAAAATTCTGATTTATAAAAAAAGTTCAAGTCTGCTATGTCAACACTAGCTTGCAGATATTTTCAAGATTTTATTTTCCTCTTTTATATGAGTATTCTTTTACACATGATTTTATTGAAAAACTGGCAAATTTTACCCTCTAGGTTTCTCCGGTAGGTCAACAGCTATTTTCCCAACAGCGTGTCTTAACACTTTATTTTTTATGGAGATAAGTTACACTAAACTAGCTAGTTCATCATTGATATTATTTCCCCTCTTCTGCTTCCTGGTGGTTCTAACGCTCATGCTCAGAAATATAGTTTAAATTACTTCCTGACTCCACCTTTCTCCATCTCTTCTACGTTAATCATTTTTATCTGTTTGACATTTCCACATGTCCTGATTTCAGCCAAGGACAGAGCTAATTTTTCTCAGCAGCCCTGTGGTGTGTGTCCAGGTTATTCTATACCACCTCATGTCACCACTGGGGAGTAGAAGAAAGGGATTCTGACTTCTGAGAAGATGGGTTGTGGCTTTGGGTGGAAAAAAAAAGCACAGAGGGTCTCTCCTTCGTTTTTTGTTTGTTATCTCGGGGTTGAGTCGCATCAGTTTGGGCCAGTCAAGATTTTGCACATAAAACGCCTTCTTTTTGTACACTGTTGTTATTAGTATTGTCGCTGTTACTGCAGGGTTGCTTATTTGATTGCTGTTTCCAGTAAATTGTTCTTATCTCAGCCCTTAATCTCTGTCTTTTTTCTCTCCCAGCAGAGGGGTGAGGTGATACCCGCAAACTGGGTGTGATTATTAACCAATTCCCAGACGTAGCACTCAGGGCCAGGGCAGGAGAGCAGCACTAAATATTCATCCCAAATGACCTTCATTACCATTTATTTTGTCGTGTCATAAGATGATACCACAGAGTACATCAACAAAGCAATCCTGATTTTACTCCCTACTCTGAAAAACATCATCATAAGGGAACATGCACAGCGTGTGAAGTACCACAGCTCACATGATCAGACCAAACAACACTGTGACCGGTAGCTGTGTGCCCAATACACAAATGCTTAGATGAAATTAGTTTCCAACGTGCTGTGGGCAGATCTGTTGTTATTTCAACCCTTTTTATCTTCTATATAACCCTATGTGAATGTACAACGCAGTATAGTCTTTACAATTAATGTAATTCAATTACTAACAGTAGGTAAAGTAACTGTCCCACCATGCATGACTGAAATAATGGCATTTAATCCAGCATAAGAAGGTACTGCTGTTTGTGTTGTTGCAATACAGAATCAAAAGTATTTGAAATATCTTCAAAAAGATTTTGGTCACATTATTCCCATTAACTTTTTAACTCTTAGAGCTGACAAGTGAATTGAGTACTTCACTGGCAGAGAGTAAAATATTGAATATTGGTGCCCAGACTTGGTAAGTAAGTCTGTTAAGGTCTGAATTTCAAGGGTTCTTAGACATTTTTGCATGGTTCATATCATGCTGCATATTTTATACCCAAAATTGTGGATTGTGCCTTAGATATTATTGTAGGCTACGTCTGTGGACCGTTATTTGACACATTTCTTGAGGAGGACAGGTTGAAAAAGCACCTCAAATCATGCTTCAGGAAAACTAGTTATAAGGACATAGAAAGTGTTGTGAGTAGGAAACAGTGCTTTCTTTACATTCTAACTCCTATCAGTTTGGTACTGCATAGAAAGATGAAAGAAATTACTTTTTTTTTTTTTTTTTTCTGATTCAGCATGCACTCAGTCATGCTGACACAGCTCCTAAATGCAGGATAACTTTCTCTCTTAACAAAGAGAGTTTCAGTTGAAAAGGAATATTTCCCATAACACTCCATTCAAAGAAGCCTAACTCATGGAACAGGTTCACATGCAAGACTGTCTGAAAAGATTCTCCTTGTAGCTCCAGCTCGGGAAAGATGCAGTGCAGAATGCACCAATAATTTGTTCTTTAACCACAGGCCATCACCTAAGATAAAAGTCTTGGCATTTGGGAAAAATATATAAGTGGATTCAAAATCCTCAGACGGATCACCAGTCACAGTAATGTCAATTTGACAGTTATTCATGTGTTGGTTGCAGTCAGCTTCTGAATAAAAGGTCCTTCTAAGCTTGACCTGTATGTCCCTTTCCCCTTAACAATACAAAGGCACAATTTCTTTTACACTGCACTTTCTAATTTCCTAGTTAGAAACTTAGGTTATATAGAAAAGGCAGTCTATGATAAATTGTTCAATCGTGTGTTCTGTTCTTCTCTCAGATGACCTTTAATCAGTTCTGGAAGGGTTTTTTTTTGGTGTGTGGGTTTTTTTTTTTGAGATTTCCCTTACAAAGAGAGTCTTTTTAAAGTCTCTTTCATGGGATACTATCAGGGACTGCACTATCACTTTTGACCCTGTATGTCTTCTCAGAAAAAAAAGGGTCTTAAATCCTATTGAAATCTTTTATATCTTAAATATGTGGTAGAGGGGAGAGTTTATAGAGTTAAAAATGACAAAACTTATTCAAAATAAATGTGGAGTACAGTGCATGAAACAAAATTAGTCAGAAATTAAAGCATGAATATATGCTTCTATTACCAAAAGCCCAGGCTCGGTGTATGACTCTCTAACATTAGCATTAAGCATTAATTTATGTAGAACTATTCAGCAAAAAATCTGAAAATTTCCATTGGCCGTGGACAGAATCCTTAATGCTGACTATGCTGCCAATGCTTGTGAAACCAAATAAAATTCTGCCTCATGTAACTCTGTCCATTTTGTCTTAAATGAAACACCATAAACTAATGAATTTAAGTTTTGTATCCCTATATATTGACACTGTGGCCTGCTTACCCTGCTAGAGACAATACTTCAGCTTTTTATTTTTGGTTTTGGCAAGATCACCAAACATTTTCCCCTCATTAGTTTCCCATCTCAGATTAAAC
>NW_020955377.1:324552-326172 GCF_003031625.1 Empidonax traillii
AAATCCTTTCTACTGGGGAAAAGAACTGTATTTCACACTGAAATGTGCTGGTGAAATATGCTGACAAAGTAGGGAGGGGGATGGACTTTAGATTGCTCTGCTTTGTATGACCTAATGTTTTTAGGTAATTGTAAATCATAGAATCATAGAAATCTTACTAAGTTTTAAGTAATTCTAATGATTTCTGCATAATTCTAAAGACTTAACTTTCGTTCTTTAGCCCAGTGCTCAATCACATTTGACGTGAGAAATTCTCCAGTCACATCTGTTACTGTAACTGAGCATGTTCTCAGCCTTCTTCAGCTCCTTCTGACCATGCTTTGTTACACATTTGTGACTAGACAGAGTCATATGCACCTGAAGAAATTACACCCTTTTTGTCCTGTGCAAAAGGCCCTGTGACCTTGGCCCTTTTAACAAGAATTAGGCTTGAAAAAAGAAATCACTAATGCTTGCAAGATTATTAACACCTTTGCCTAAACTACTTTTGGAAATCCCTTATATTCAGATGGGTTATATTTTGTCCTCCCTATTGCTTCCTACTGTGTCTGCCCATGCACCAGGATAAATCTCTGAAAGCTGTGATGTCCATCTCCTTGCAAAATGGTCTTATTTTTCATTTAAATGATTTTCCTTAAATTTAGTTAGTTGAGATACATGAAGAATTTTATACAGCTGAGCTCAGGAAAGAGAACTTTTTATCATTAAGGGCATAAATCCACTGTTATGCAGAAGCAAAAGCACAGCACAGAAGGATGGGGTGATTATGCTACAACACAGGTCATCATGGAGTTGCAGCAGAGCTTAGGGCCTGGTAGGTGGTTCAATCAACTTAGTACTTATTTTTACGTGATTCCCTGCAGGCTTGTTTCGATGGCAGCTGTATGAACTCCTCTTGAAAGTTCCAACCTAATAAATCATTGGAGTGCCTCTGACTTACACTGACGCGTTCTTCCTCTGCTTCAGACATTTCAGGTTTTTGGTTTTTTTTTTTTTTTTGAATTCTATGGGAAGCATGTTACATTGACAAATTAGATACATAGAGCTTACATTTGCATCATCATATTGATTCACCTTGTTCTTCTGATTTAAGAGATGACCAGATTTTCTATTTTCATACTGGGTTGTGATTTTTATTATTGTACCATTCTGAAGTGCACCGTTTTGATGGAAATATGTAATCACTGAATCATTCCTTTGAAATTCTGGAGTGACTGAAGAAACTCCTGTATAAAGCTCTGCTTACTAACCTTCCACTAATAACTACTAGTTTGTTTATATCTATTACTTTTTATATTCCTTGGATTACAAGAAAAGTACTTTCGAATTTGTTGCAAGTGCATCATCCGATCTACTTTTAAAGTCTAGACAAGTATAGAATAAGAGGGGAAAGAGTAATAGTTTTTCCCTGCTGACAGGCCTTTGTTTCATTTTACTTTGTGAAAAGTTGTTCTTAACCCCTTCTGAAGAAATCTGATAATATCCGAAAGTGGGTGTTAAATGTAACCCATACTTTTTTCTTTTCTTTTCTTTTCTTTTCTTTTCTTTTCTTTTCTTTTCTTTTCTTTTCTTTTCTTTTCTTTTCTTTTCTTTTCTTTTCTTTTCTTTTCTTTTCTTTTC
>NW_020955377.1:326969-395694 GCF_003031625.1 Empidonax traillii
CCTTCCCTTCCCTTCCCTTCCCTTCCCTTCCCTTCCCTTCTCTTTTTTCTTTCCTTTTTTTTTCATTTCTTTTCCTTCTCTTTTTTTTTTTTTCTTTTTTTCTAGCAGATTGAGTTCTGCTTTCATTTCCAATACGAGGAGGAAAGAGAACATCCTTTAACAAATAAAGCTCATGGTGTACTCAGCTGCAACACGTCAACAGGAATCAAGTATTCTGGAGACGTATATTTAACAAGAAGATATTATTTTTGTTTGGAGCATGTCATTTGAATGCAAAATGAATCTCTCTATGCAAGAAAGCTCCAGATTTTCTAAAAGACACATTTAAGCTTGTTTGGTTTTTTTTTTTTTTTTAATGTATTTATTTATAGGGATATACTTTATTCTTTCTTATATCTAGTAATAAGTACTTTTAGCAATTAGGCTTTCATTTGTGCTATACTAACTGCCCTCATACTATTACCTGAATTCTGATCCCCGAAAAGACTGATTTTTTCACTGACTTACTTCCTGGTATTATCAGAAAAAGGGTAATAATGCTGGGTGGAAAAAAATCAAAGCCTTAGTGTCATTTATTGGTATTATTGTGGTAGCTGAAAAACAGTACTGGGTCGTTAACACACCAAAAAGAAGCTGTCACAAGAATCTTCCCATTTAATTTACAACATGCAACTGGTAAACAGGCAGATTTATAGAGACTCAGCTTCGAGCTGACTGCCTGGATTTGAGAGGACCTTGTTGCAATCAGATTCTTAGCCATTAAATGTTATTGGCATGACACAGGCAGTCGTGAGAGAATACATTTCTGCTGGATTGAAAACATGATGCAGATCCCCTGGGAATTTGAGCCTGACCTAGCCAGGGACTTCTCTGGAGTGTGATTTGCTGTGCTTGTTACAGCAGCTACCTTTTCTCTTTTGAAGCAGGGAAGGCTTTAAGGTTTTCCTGTGTGGGGGTCTAAATAGACCTGGCTAGCTCTGAGAATAAATAACAGAGAAAAAAAAAAAAAGGCAAAATAATAGTGAAAATATAAATTTCCTGGCATTGTCTGTGATTGAATACAAAGTCAAACAAGCAAGATTAGTATTTATATACTTAACTGTATCAGCAAGAGAGGTGCAAGTTACATATGAGGGGTCTAAATGGTAGTTATTTCTTGAATATGTCCTTTCTAGAGAGATATAAAGTTATTGTAATACAGCTAGTGAGTTGTAGTAATACAAATGTACAGAAGCATGTGTAGGCTTCACATATATCAAAAAAATCCATTGTATAGTCCATTGGATGTACTGAACAGGTGATGTACTGAACACTGTATTTTTAGTATATCTTATCATCAACATAGATTGTCTTTTCCTTAAGTACTAGGTACTAGGACCAAAGATACTAGTCACTGCATTTTGAACAGATAACACAAGGAATAATCTCCCTTGGAAAGGTTAATCTTATCCAAAGTAAGAATGGTTTATATGACACTAAGTAAAATCAACTGTAAAATTCAAATGTAAGATCTGAAAGCCTGTAGGGAAAAAAAAATCTAGTTATATTTTCATGGACACCACTGAATTAATAAAAACAGTCAGAATTGTACAGCTTGAAACAACCACTTAGTACTAACTAGAACAGTATAAAAAATTTCCATTTAATTCTAACTACAGCTATGCTTGACTTTTGAGTTGCAAGAGGTCCTGAAACTTTTCTCTTTGTGAGAAGCTGAGGAATACTTACCACTGCCTTAGGCCAAACATAGGAGTTCACATATTTACATTAAACTCATGATTGTTCTGACCTCCACTCACTTACAGTCCTCTTCTGTCTGAGGAAAAAGCTACATTTTCCCTAGCAGGAAACATATCTTGAATTAAGTGAAGTTATTAAGAACAAACCTGTCATCACAAGCTTGACTTGTCAATAAGTTAAAAAACACCAACCAACCAACCAACCAACCAACCAACCAACCAACCAACCAACAAAACAAAACCACAAAAAACCAAAATGCAACAATCGCATCATCCTGAGAAAATGAGCATTTCAAAATACAATAATAATTGTATTCTGCCATATGTCGTTGTGCCATTTCAAAACACAATAAAATCTTTATAAGGTATTTAGGTTTAAGCAAGAATTTTTTATGATAAACAGTAGGAAAAAAATTTGTATGCACGCAATATATCATTAATGGTTTTCTTTAAAAACCTATTACATTCAGTTCACCATAGAATTCAGTAAATCTTTTGTCACACCCTAAGAATCATGAGAAAGGGTGTCCTTCACGATTCCATTCCTTCTTGGAAAAAAATAACTTCTTGAAGTTTTGGTTCTTCATGAGCACTCTAGAGCCCAAGGAATAAAACAAAGGTTTTGCTATGCAGACATGAGAATATATGCTTTAATAGGTAGTTTCCTGAAGTATTTCTTAATTTTTTTTGTAAAAATAAGCTGAGAATTGCTATTTATGCAATGTGTCTTTCAATGATGGGTCATGTGGAAAGGTGAGAATTCACTGTTCAAATGTGAAAACTGAAGGTTTTCTGATAATTAGTCCCAAGCAAATTTAATCCAAAAGTTTGGTGCTGTACTGTGAAAATGAAAAATAACAGTAGTTTCTATGGTGATGTAAAAAACAGAAAACAAGGAACTGAAATTAAGGACTTTTTTTTTTTTTTTTTTTTTTTTAATCTCTACCCCCATCTTTTTACAAGGGTAAGTGTTAAAAGCAAACAAACAAATAACAACACTCAAAAAACAGGTGGTAATTTATCAGTTTATCTTACTCAGAGCATACTTTCTGTAGCTGGACAGTCTTGCAAATAGTTGTGAACACTGGAATTTTTACAGAGTTTAATGCCAATTAATTTTCACCCAATAATTTGTCATTTCAAATTTTGCTCTGTTTTTTTTTTTTTTTTTAAATTTCTTTTGTTTGAAATGCTATTACGAGGAAAAATGAGTAAATAATTGAACTTAATAATTTGTGATAGTGTTCAAGTACATATTATTCAACAGCTATATTTTGCATATAAATGCAAAAAAAAATACAAAACATTTCCAAAGATAAAATAGGATTTAAATTATCATAAATATCACTAGTACCATAAATTATCATAAATTATCACTAGTACTTGAAAAATTCGTATTAATCTGAAAAACCTTATTCTGTTTCACATATATTGTTCTTGCACCAAATAGCAAATGTTCTTCCAAACATATAGAAATACTTTTACTGGGACCACTGTCCTTACAGATCTTTGACTGTGTTTTGATATCTACAGGGTGAAACGTCAAAGCAAATATTAAGTATTTATAAAATATTTATTTATATATTGCAAAGTTAAACTAAAAGTGGGAGAAATTAGTCTTACAGAGGATTGTTAAAAATTTCTAACTTGGGCAAATCTGAACAGCAAGTGCTTCTGAGTAATGCAATGTGCACTGTTCACTACTGTTGTGTAAAATGCCAAATTATGGTTTTGTTAGTTAGTTTTTAGAATATTCTTATAGATGTACGCAAACCAAAACATGGAGTCTTAATACACATGACTAAAATTAACATTAAAGTTTTTTTTTTTTTTAGTTAAGTGTAGGGAGACATAAGACATGGGGTCTTTGATTTTTTGATGCAGAAAATAAAGAGACTACACAAATAATGATTTTTAATTAAAATTATGTAGGTAGAGTAGATTTACCCTTTCATGCTGCCTATTGATTCAGACGGAAGCATTTTTTATAAAGCAAAAGGGAAAAGTGTATTTTAGTGGTAGTCTAGAGAATCAAAGGGTTTCTAACTTTCAGTTCTTGTTAAGTATCTCTCTTCATTGCTTTAATAAACATAAGCTCAGAGAAGAAAAGAGGAGACAAGACGAGAGGAGGGATTTAGAAGTCTATCAAAGAACTGTATTTAAGAAACAGGTTAAACATTTCACATTTCGGCTCATTCTAGTTCAATATTTTTTAAAGTATCATTTATCAGCTCTCAGTTGGGCTGTAATGACCCTTCTGCTTGTAATTCTTAATTTTGTTTAATTTGTTGAAAAACTACCAATTGCAATTTTTTTTTTTTTTTTAATTTCCTCCTAAAACCATCTTGAGTCTTTGTGGACCTGGGTGGAGCTGTTCATGTCAGCATCTGTAACGGTCACTTTGAAGTCAAAATTTGCTCCAGAAAACTCATTCTGCCTGACCTGTCAACTACCACTCAACCTACAAATCTACAGAACAGGTAGAACTGCCTTACCTTTTTTGATTTCAGCTTCTCCTGGTTTTCTTCCAAGACTATCTCATTTCTAACCCCATAGGTATCTGTTGGGTTTCCTATCTACCATTTAGCTTTGTGTAAGTATTTTACTGGCCTCTGTCCTTCTGGTCTTCTGTTATCTGCTGCTATTTATTTTAGCTACAGAATCTCATCGTGACTACTGCTCAGGCTGCCACATTATCATGGTTTAAACCCAGCTGGCAATGAAGTACCACACAGCTCACTTTCCCCACCCTGCCCCTCACAGTGGGATGGGAAGGAGAACTGGAAAAATTTAAAAACTCAGGGGTTGAAATACGAACAGTTTACTAATTGAAATAAATTAAAATATAATAATAAGATTAACTGTAATGACAAGAATAGGGAGGGGAGGAGAGAGTGGGATGGAGACAGAGAGAAAGAGAGGAATAAAATCTGAGAAAGGCACTCACTGATGGATGCCCAGCCTGTCCCCCAGTAGCGAACGGCATCTCCTGGCCAACTCCCCCCAGTTTATATATTGGGAATGACATTCTATGGTGTGGAATATCCTTTTGCCCAGTTTGGGTCAGTTGTCCTGGCTGTGCTTCCTCCTGGTTTCTTGTGCGCTGCCTCACTGGCAGAGCATGGGAAACTGGAAAGTCCTTGACTGAGCAGTACTGAGCAACATCAGTGTGTGTTACATTCAAAAATGTCACAGTAAATTCAGAACTAGCCATTAAGAAAATTAACTCTGTCGTGTCTGAAACCCACTCGATACCAATTTACTGGAAAAACATCCTGTCCAAGGGAAAATATATTTTACCTTTTTTTTTGGGGGGATGCTTTGCTGTTAAGTTGATAATTGCAAGACTAAAAGACTGCACTCAAAATATTGCATCTTCTGTGTTGGGATGTACTCAGGAGCAGGGACAGTTTTTTTTTCGGATCCTCCAACTATCTGTGCAAAAATATTCCTTTTCTAGGTTTCGCCAAAAGCAAAAACAGTCTGAAATAATGAGAAATAATATAGCTGGAAATGCCACATGGAAGTAAGAAACAACAAAAGCAAAACTCACCAAAACCCACTAAAAAGATGTTTTTGAAGTTTTTTATCAAAAAAAGCAGAATCAAACGCTTTTGGTAAGGGAAAGACTTCCAGGAAGGCACCAGGACAGATCCCAAGGAAGCACCAGTCCAGCAGATTTGCTAGAAGAACAAGAGGACAAGGTGATGATGAAGTGCTGTTCAGAGGCATTAAACTTTATTCAGGTGCATAACAGTATTATGCAGCATAAAGGTTTTACCACAGTATTCTCAGCCTTTCTGTCAGGATCATAGCAGCATAAATTCTTTTTTATAAACACACACAGTGGAAAATACAAGCATTTATAATATGACATTCACAGTATTGACTCTAAATATTGCCAAATAAAATAATGCTGCATTTCAAAACCTATTTATATTAATTACAAGCAATCACTTCAATTTTGAAAGCAGTTTTACTATCAGTGGAAAACTTCTTTCATGTAAGAAAGACTAGAAATAATAGATTTTACCAGGAAACTGGACACATATAGGCAAAAGGACAGTTTTATAAATCCCCAATTTCTGATTATATTCAAATATGCACATTTATCACATACCTGTACAATTTTTGGAGGTCTGTTTTACCAAAGGTTATTGAATGCATAAGTCAAGATTGAAAGCTGACAATGGGCATTCAGGTAATGAACATGCGTTGGTGGCGTTTGCAGTCCTGAGGGATATGGATTAGGTGAGGAGCAAAGTCAGGCCTCTGAACTTCAGGAAAGCAAACTGCCAGCTCTTCAAGGAGGTAATCAGTGGCATCCCCTGGAAGACTGCCCAGAGGAACAAGGGAGTGAAACAGGGTTGGCAGACCTTTAAGGAAGTCTTACAGAGAGCAGAAGAGCGAGCAAGAAATCAAGAAAGGAAGACAAGAGACCAGCATGGCTGAGTGGGGACCTGCTGATCAGACTAAAGGGAAAGAAACAAATGTACATGCAGTGGAAAATAGGACAGGTAAACAAGGAAGGTCAAAGAAGATGTACTCCTGATCAGCAGTGCTGGAGAACTGATAACAGTACATGTGAGAAGGCTGAGGTACTCAACAACTTTTTTGTCTCAGTCTTTAATGGCAGAATCCCCCCACACACCTCCTGAGTGGATGGACATCGGGGGGGGGGGGGGCTGGGGCAGCAGAGTCTCTCACATTATAAATAAAGATCAGGTTCATGAACACCTGAGGAACCTGAATGGGCCAGTGGGACCCAATCAGATGTAATTTAAAATTAGAAAGTATTTCTAATTACTAATTTAGTATGTCTCTATGATAAGTAAATTTATATTTCCTTTCCTAAGTTAGGAACTTGACTGTGATAGCAGTGATTGCAACAGCAACTGCGTTTGGAAAAATTCTTTGTAGCTCCCCATTTTCATGGATTAAATCTCTAAATGAAAAGCATCACAAATGCATTGTAAACATACTGTCCTGAATTCAAGATAGATACTGCATATCACCGCAATGAGTGGATCACCAGTCCTCAGAGTAATCCTGGAATAAGTTCAATTGTTTCACAATTGCTAAAATAAGAAAGGAATATACACCAGCAGAAGAGTGCACAGAAGTGTGTCAGCTGCATTTCAACTCTATAACTCTGAACGTTTATGCTGCAGACATCAAACCTGGCCTGGACAGCTGAGGTTTCCATTGTAATCAACGAGGAAAAGTGGTCATTACTGGAGTGCAGTTCATCTCATCCTAAAGCAGATGCCTGAAATACTTTAGCTTACTTTTAGATGTACTGATTAAGGTAAGATGGATCACTCCCATTAAGTGCTTATTGATTGAAAAGGGAAGATTAGGCGACCAGGAGAGGTTAGGAAGCAGGCTTTCAAAGTTGGCTGAATCTTATCCACGGTATTTCACAAATGCCTTGCAGTACATTCAGTGCATCTTCATGGTTGCCATTGTCTCACTGTCAGTTCATCCAAAGATTGCTGTGACTGACCAAAATCTGTATTGCATACAACTCCTAAAAGCATTCTAACATTTCCCTGCCCGAGGTGGTGCCAACAGAATTTTTTAAATAATTTTTTTTTCCTGCTGGCTCATTGTTAACCAAAGAAGGGGTTTTATTTTTTGGGTGTACTTCATGGTACTCACTGATTTGTTGATGTTTGTGAGTATATTAGTTCCATAGTATGATACATTTATCTGCCACAGAGAAAGTGAGTTTTATTATATGAAAGAGTAAAACAGATGAACAAACCAAAATATTATTTCCCACTCAGAGGAAAGAACCTCTGAGTAGCTGGAGATGTTGAAGGATATTCATATGAATCATGATCAGTCAAGTGCTACTTAAAGATGTTAAAAACCAGTATACAAGCAATCACTAATTTGGCTTCCAAGAATTATATTGCAATTTCATGCTACTAGATAATTTATGTCTTATTTGACTTATGAAATTACTCTTTCTCTAGAGTGTCTTTGACCTCCAACATCGTTTGCAAAAAAATTAAAGTTCTTGCATTTCAAAGCTTATTTTGAATTTATTTTTGTAAGTGATATAAGGTTATTTCCACTGACCTAAGTATATCTCCCACTAGAGTATTCATAAGCACTGTAGTAAATGTCAAGTCATTAAAAAAACTAATTGAAGTGAACTTGCAGTCACTCACATAGTTTTTATTTCCAGAGAAAAAAGAATGGATGGCATCTTCTGTTTTCCCTGTCTGTACTTAGAAATTAGTCAGCTACTGAGCATTTTAATTAACATGCAAAAATTTTATGAGTCAGAATATTTTTCTCAGCAATTGTAATGCCTTAAATCAAAATATCTATCAATTTGCTGAATTATTAAAACTGGATGTTAGGAGAGATACCAAAAGAAAAAACTAACTTCACTTCAGGGACTATAAAATTTGCGTCAGTAATGGAGTTGTACTTGTGCTTCTGTACGGATGTCTGTGCAACAATTCAGTTCAGTGCATAATTAAAGTAAGGGGAATGTATAATGTAGGTACACTTCAAGGTTCACTCAATAAAGCTCTACAAAAATGCAATGCTATTTTAATTCCCTCATTTATGTATCAGATTTCTTATTACTTGTGAACACATTTACTACTATACTTGAATTTAATTACCATCAGTTCAGGATACTTTTTTTTTTTCCTGTTAGATTGAACTATTAAAATAGTTTCTACCTTCTGCTTAAGGAAAAGTTTGATATATGGAGAAATGAGTATGTTTAGAATTAGACCTGAACCCTTTGTACCTCTTCAGTGTTAAATTTATGATTAAGAAATACTGATTACAGAACTAAATCATTGTTACTTCATAGTTTTTTGGATGAAGACAGTACATGAATACAATATACATGACAGCTTTGAAACATATTAACAATTCTTTTGAAACTGAATTTTAGAAATAAGGTGAAGGAAAGGAAGAAGAAACAGTTATTTTAACTCTAAATTTGGGCAAAGCCCCAAGGGTCAATAGTAATTGAAGACAGAGAGTCAGTATGTCCTGGGATCTTCAGATGTCTCATTCTTACTTTACCAGACGTTAATAACTGTCAGTTTAAATTTCATTATTTCAGGTCATGAGAATGACTCTACATTAAGAAGCCCTCACATCTTTCAGTCTGTGGGGCATGCTGAAGCTTTATTTCTCTTGGTTCAGAGACTGCAAAATGTAATAAAGACACCTTCTTATAAAGGCACAATTTAATCATTTACTGTACTATGCCAGAGCCAATATGTCTTTACAATACTGTGTTTCTTTTGTTCAAGAGGCTATTTCACACAGAAGGAATAAGATTTAACAGTGGTAGAAAGATCTTATTGCTCTCTGTAACTACCCAAAAAGAGGTAGCAAAGGGGTGTTGGTCTCTTTTCCCAATTAACAAGGGATAGGATGTGAAGAAATTTCATCAAATCGCACCAGGGAAGGTTTAGACTGGTTGTTAGGAAAAAAAGCTGTTTACTGAAAGGGTTGTCAAGCGCTGGAACAGGTCGCCCAGGGAAGCAGTGGAATCACCAGCCTGAAGGTACCTGGGAGAAGAGCAGGTGTGGCACTTAAAGACACAGTTTAGTGGTGGGTTTGGCAGTGCCATGGTGGGACTTGGTGACATTAAGGGTCATTTCCAACCTAAATTTTTCCATGATTTCATGATTCTAGGTTTCTATGAAGAATGCGATAGAAATGGAATAAAAAAAATATTCAATGGTTATGTGTTTTTGCAATGCTGTTGCTTACCTTAGGTTTTCTTCACATCTCCAGTGTAGTCCAGAAGGTTTTATTAACTCTTGGAGTTCAAGGGAATTTTTTTTTTTCATTTGTATGTTACTGTCAGAGTTTATGCAGAAAAAGTATTTTAAATTTTCTAAAATATCAGATATTGATATTTAACATCTGTACAGAATTTTATGAATTTATCTTTCACTACACCAAAAAAATAGCGAGCTTTAAGTATAACACTGGTTAATTTTCTGAAATGGTCATAAAAGTACTGCTTTTTGAAGAGTCTAAAACAAGACACTTTCCTGACCTCTGAATAGTATATAAATGTAGCTACCTGAGAGACAACATCTCATTCAGGTATTTGAGAGGAGTTTCAAGATTAAAATGTGAAGAAAGAACACTTTACAAGTTGTCTGACAGTTATGGAACTTTTATATTTCAGATGTCTATATCAGCTCTCCAACAACTTCATTATTTATAGTGCCCTGCACAAAACACTCTCCAAGTGCTGTGTATCAAGAAAAAATAAAAAAGCCACAAAAGCCCCCCAAATAACGTTAACAGAAAAACAAATCAATGAAATGTGTAATTTCATTAAAAAAAAAAAAAAAGCAAGCTTTGTTTTTCAAAAAGGGGAAATATTATTTTAAGATTTTTAATGCTGTTTTAGACTAGGCACTGTTCAGGACATAAAGATTAACAGGACACAGTCAGAATCACAGTGATATTTTTTCTACTCGGTCTATCTCTCTGTCACTTTTTCCCTCCCCCTTTCTCTATTTTTCCTATTTCTTTCTATCTTTCCATTTCACATTTACTATTAAATAAAAATCTGTACTGTTGAATTTGGCACGTGGTCTCATTTGCACCTTGATTCGGGCAGAGGCATCTCTCTGACAATTTTAGAGAACCCGACTGGAACACTCTATTCCTGCTGGTTACTCTATTGCTGACACAAGCCAGGATGCCACTGGCCTTCTTGGCCTCCACACTGCTGGCTCATGATCAGCTGCTGTCAACCAGCACCCCCAGGTCCTTTTCCACTTCTGCCACTCTCCAGCAACTCTTCCCCAAGCCTGTGGCACTGACTGGGGCTGTTGTGAGCCAAGCACTTGCCTTGTTGAATCATTTGGCCTCAACCCATCAGTGCAGACTGTCTAGGTCCCTCTGTAGAGTCTACCAGCCCTCAGGCAATCAATGCTCTCACCCATCTTGGTGTCAGATTGCACTAGATCCCCTTGTCCAGATCATCAGCAAAGATATTAAACAGGACTGGCTGCAATTCCGAGCACTGGGGGACACCACTGGTGACTGGTCACCGGCTGGATTGATGTCCATTCACCATTACCCTCTGGTCCTCAGCCATCCAGGCAGTCTGAAGAACACAGTGAAGAACACACCCATTCAAACCACAAGCAGCAGTTTCATCTGGTAAACAGTAAAAAAGGCTTTACCAAAATTTTTGTAGTTGACACCCGCAGGCTTTTTCTCATCCCCTTGCCATAGAGGAGATCAAGTTGGTCAAGCAGGACCTGCCTTTCACAAACCCATGCTAACTGGGCCTGATTCCCTGATTATTCTGAACATGCCATGTAATGGAATTCAGCATTATCTACTCCATGACCTTTTCTGGCACTGATGTCTGAACAGGCCTGTTGTTTCCCAGACCCTCCTCCCAACCTATTTTGTAGACGGATGTCGCATTTGTCAACCTCCGGCCACCTAGGACCTCTCCAGTTAATTGGGTCTGTTGGTAAATGATTGTAGGTGGCTGATGGAGTTTAGGAACTGCATTCCCAATTTAGTGTTCCCACTGAAACAGTCAAAACCTTGTTGTGCTTACTCCCTCCCCCATGCCCCTCCCTACCCCCCTGCAGTGGGCAGGAGGGGAGAATTGGAGGCATAAAAAGCAAAGATCATGGGTTGAGATAAGAAAAACTCTCTGGAAACAGCAATGAAATAAGACAATGATCAGTAATAGTAACAACATTAATGACAGGGTGAACTCCTTCTGTCACACTACCCGGACCAGAAGGGGGCCCTTTCCTTGTCCCCAGAAAATGACTGTGAGGTGGAATAGAACAACCTTTGTGTCCTGGCTGTGCCCCCTCCCTGCTACCTCAAAAACTAACCCTGTCCTGGCCAGAACCAGGGTAGTGGCTTTGTGAACTCTGCCACTCCCTCAGTACCCTCAGGTGGATCCTGTCTGGCCCCACAGATTTGTGAGTGCCTGGGGTCTGTCACTACCTGTTTCCTCCTGGACTGTGGGGTTTTAATTCTGCTTCCTATCCCTTCCTACCAGCTCAGGGGACTGTCTGCCCTGGCTCTGCTGTTAAACACTGAGGCAAAGAAGGCATTAAATACTCAGCCTTGTCCTCATCCTTTGCCACTGTCTTTGCCCCCCCATCCAATAAACATAGGATTGCCTTTGCACAGAACTCAATTTCATTGTACCAGCTGGTGGGAAGTCTGCCTAGACTACTTACAAAGGAAAGCTTCCTATAATGTAAAGCTAAAAAATCCCTATTCTGGGTAACTTTGTTTATGTTAATACTGGATATGTATTATTGCCTGGTTGATTGACTGAATTTCTATGATTTAAGGTGTGCGAAAGCCAGACTGAACCAAGGTGATAAAAACTGTGATGTCTTCTAACTCATCTTCTTCACAACCATTAAAGATTCTGTTTATTGAAACTGCAATGGTATAAATTATTTTACAGGTAATAAGGCAGTGTCTGACATCTAGTACTTCAAGTCAGATGAAAGAGTGCCAGTGGCAGAAATTTCTCTGCTGTACCTGATTTATTCTCCCTCTGTTTCCAGCTTGTGATGAACTTTAATATTCAGAAGTTTTATGCCTGCAGTAGTTACAAAGCTTTCAGTATAAAAAGCAGAAGTGGAAAAAACAAGTTAATAAAGTCTGTATTCTCTTTAAAATGGAATACTTTCCTGTGTTGACAGAGATTTCAGCCATGAAAGTACCTTTCTGTAATTGGGTGGGTTCTTTTCCTTCATTTTAAGAATAGTATCCATAAAGAAAACTCTCCGGAATAACCACTCTTTAAATTTCCTCCTGAGCTGGTGATAATCTATGTTGCCTTCTCATCCTTTGGAAAGATCTTTACAGTTTTAAATTAGGCAGGAATTTCTTTCTGAAGTCGTAGTGATGACAATAGCCTCAGTGAATGTTCCTTTTCTGTACCACTGACCCAAAATATGAATGATACTGAAGGGTAGGATTTTCTGTGTAACCACAGAAGTTTGATATTTGTGAGAAAAAAAGTGTTATGGGTGAAGAAATCTTTACTTTGGAGTTGGGCTTTTTTTCCACTGAGGTAATAATTACTGGTGAAATGACAGAATGCCACACCGTTTATTAGGACTGTGACTTATTTTCCAAATATGTTTTATTTAAAAGAGATTTAGTTAAACCTCTATGCTCCTGCTGTTTGGGTAGTCATAGTGATCAGGAGACTAAGAGGATAAAGTGTTACTCAGCTGAAACTTCAAACACAGCTGAGAGCAGTTCTACCTCCACTTAATGTTTTAGGGAAATTTGTTAAAAGCTTCACAGATTATTTTTTCTTCCTTTGACTGGATCTGCAGTTCAGTAAGGATAAGGGTGCTTGATATTCATTACAAACAAATGGGAGACAAGCCCTGTCTTTGTAAACCATCAGTCTAGTGTCAACATTGATTTAAAACAGAATTCCTTTTAGTGATTTAGAAAATAAGTGTATATTTATAAATCTATATAGAAGTGGAAGGCCTCCTACTCTGCATATTGTCATAATTCTTATCCATCTGACACTGCCTTCATGATCTCATCTTCTGTTTAGAGAATTCTGAAGTCCTGTTAATTACTTACACATCCAAATTCAAATAGGATTCAAATGTTTTTCTCTTTCATCAAAATTGTAACATCATCATGGAAAGCTGTAATGAATGTTATTTTAACAAGTACTCCTTGATATTCTCATTTATCAAAGTTTCTTGTCATCTTAAAGATCATTATGTATTACAGGTTATGCTGTTTTCCCATGATGATGAGAGATGCCTGTAGGCTGAGAAGTGTTTTATTCTGAGGGAAAGAGACAGGCTCACTATTACTAAGACACACAATTGTATGACAGCGATTTTGTTCTTTATTATGAACTCAAAATTTAAAGCTACTGTAGGCTCTTAAAGTAGCTCATAAAAATCTACTCAAAGAGTTGAGCAACACAAACATGCTTGCACTGCAGAATAAAAAAAAAAAAAAAAAAGAAAACCTAAATAGATCTCACAGCACTGTACAAAGGATATGAAAAGATTAAATGAAGACTGTTGCTGTTTATATTTTGGCACATGTCAAATTATATTTCAAGCTTTTCTACTCTTCAGTCTTGCAGATTATCAGACTAAGAAATTCAAATGTCTTATTTGGAGTGATCTTTCACATGAGAGAAGGGTCAGTATAGATGATTGTTGTTCAAGGAAATGAGACTATCAAAAACCTCTGCTAGTTCATGCTCCCACAGATGAGGAGCAGTCCTTCTGTCTGCCGCCTGGTTGTGTGCCAATGATTAATCTTTCATGATGTCAGGAACATGGAGGAACAGGCACTGATAATATAAAAAAAGATTGAGTAATAGGAATATTTGCACAGAAGATTCAGGGTGGATCTGTGACTGGGACCACCAACAATAGGAGATATAACATTACAGAACCTGTGAAAATTGCTTTTTTTAAATTCTCCTGTTGCCGTTATGAATCAGATACTAGTGAGCAACAGGGTAACACATAAGATTTGTCCCAAGGCATTGAAGTGGCAGGCAGCCTCCAGTGGTAGGTGTTTCCAAAGAATCAGTTTTAGGGCCATTTTTTTTGAGTGTCATTATAAATGACCTGGACACGGGAGCTGAGTGCACATTCAGTAGATTTGCTGACTTCCATGGAATTCCTCCCATTGATACCAAGGGAGAAAACTCTTGTTTCCTCTAGAGGTTCATCTCGATTCAGTAGTGACAGACCCGAGATCTTGGTGGGACACTCAGACGTGCCCTAGACTTACACTGCTTCATGAACCATTTCAATTACGGATCAAAAAAGGACCACCATCTTTGGAGAGCTACATCAGTTACAAAATACAGTAATTCAAAAGCATTCTCTCTGAAATAAATTGCAGACACCATCATCATATGTTTATTAGTTTATTATTATTAGTAGTATATTAATGCATTATTTATTAGCATTTGTTACTAAAAATATCCATGCCTCTGTGGTAATTAGAACACCTCTATGTTCTGAAGGACTTTTCCCTCTATGTCAGGTTTAGACATGATGTAAGACATATAATCTCGTGTTTTCTGTGTTGAAAATATAATTTGCTTGGTTAAATTCAGTCTTGTCATGCATAGATGTCATGATTGTCCTCTGAAACCATATTCAAAAGCTTGTGAGACTGTGGAATCCATTTATTAATTTTGGGGGGTGGGGGGGTGGAATTTGGATAAAGCTTAAGCTAACAAGTTTTATTTCCCTCTCACAGTAGGTTAAATACATGGTCATAAGGATCATAATGATAATTAGTTCATATAAAAAACCCACACACTAAGCCGTAACAGTGTCTGTCCAAGTAATCAATACCTAATTTATATTTCATGATAATTCCATAGCTAAACAGGAAAAGATGCTGCTTCAGCTGCGGTGAAGAAGAGCAGAAAGGGCATGAGAATCATACTGTACTGTGTGATGGGAATAAGCCACTGCACCTGGCTTTGTGAAAATTAAGAACACGTTTGCTGCTGTCCTGGCAAAATACATGGCTGGTTAGCAGTCCAGTCTGTGTTACCAACCAATTCTTCAAGCCTGTCACTGGAGTAAAGCTATCAGCTATGTTTGCAACAACGGTGTGATCTGTAGATAAAGATGTAAATTATATTGCAATTTGCAGAACAACTGATCCTGATAAATGACAGGTTTTCTGCACTTGGCAGAACTGAGGTAAAGGCAAGGAATAACTGCTTCAGAAGCAGAGACAACAGTACTGGAAATAACAATTCCTTGCTATTTCTTTGCTTCTAGTTCACATTATTTCCTTCACTTCACCTGATGGAGAACATCCTTAAGAAAAAATGTTGGGTTTTTTTTCTATGCACTTGGTTAAAACCAACACCTTCAGTTTCAGTAATTAGATTAGATGGGAATCTAGAGAATAACACTAACATGTGCTTTCATTCATTAATTAGAGGCAGAGAGAAAAGCAAAATTTGTTATTCCTTCACTAAGATAGCATTTGATAGGGAGACAAGTAACTCTTACTTTTAAGTGGGAAGATCTGGGAGCCAGTGAGGTACTCTAAGTCAGATTCTAAATTTTTGAATTTTCCTGTGATAATATTAACAGTGTGAATTTTCTATCCAAACTTTACTCATTGCAGAATTTGCTTATAATTCCCTATTGACATTCACTGCCCTTCATGTCTTATTTCTTTTACCAGCAACGACTGCCTTCCTGTGTCAGACTGATCTGTTGAACTTTATTGTTCTCCTAATTATTTCCCAACATTTCAAAATTCTGTAAAGTACTTCAAGTAGCTTTTTATGTTCTGCAAAGTGAATTAGAGACTGGCGAAAGGTGCTGAACCTATAGAACAGTTACAGCACGAGCAACACATCAGATCTCCATCACTGCCTTTCTCAGTTGTTCAATTTCTGGCACTCAGGTAAAGACCACAAACCTGCAGTGGCGTGATGCTGGCTGGGTGCCAGGTGCCCACCAAGCCAGTTTGTCACTCCCCTCATCAACAACACAGGACGGGAACAAAGTGAGGTGGTAGAAACCTCATGGGTCGAGATAAAGGTGTTTCATAAAGCAGAAGAAAAAGCCAAACGTGGAAACAAAGAAAAAGCAAATATTTATTCCCTACTTCCATCAGCACGCAATACCCACCCACTTCTCTGGGAGCAGATGTTTTCACATGTCATAATAACATATGTGTGGGTCCATTTGTGCATGTGTGTGTATGAACTTTAAACTGGCACCTTTAAATATGACCTGTCTGTGAGACTGTCACAGAAGATCACTTATCAAAAATAGTCTCTCTTCAAAGCAGTGGAAATTAACTGCTTCTTTCAGTCAGAAAAAGGCTCTAAATGGCCATAGCCTATGAACTTCTTTGCATAACTTAGTGTTTTTTCAAGAAGAGTGTCATTCTGGCTTTGTATATTGATTTATTTAAGCTATGTGATAAACTATATTCATTTGACATGTAGTGGTTTGCAGTAATAAAACTAATAATTTCAGGTAGTTTCTGTTGGGTATATTTTTATTTATGTATGCTGTATACACTTGTTTTAATCTTTAAATTGTTCTGTTCATAATTTTGCAGCAAAAAGTGAAAAAACTTTATGTGTTCTAAACTGGAATTATTGAATGCAACAGTCTCTGTAGTAAATGCATTACATTTCTAATACTAATACATAACAAAAAAAAAGGAGAATAGAACAAGTAGGGGATGTCATTCACATAAATTAATTTTTTATGCTGATTCCAAGAGGAAACTTTCAGCCTTGTCTAATTTATGTAGCCATAAAAGAATACCGAATTTTTCTTTGTTTTTTATGTGTGCAAAAATGCATCTGTTTTTCTTTGTAAATCAGAGTGCAGTATGTTTTTCTTACTAAGAAAAAAAAGCAGTATTTTTCATGTTTAACAAGAGTATATTTTAGAAGTATATAGCTATAAAAGCATGCGATGCAGCTATATTTGGGCTCCTTTTTCAATTTTTTTTTTTTTAAAACAATGCAAATAAGCACCTTCATGTGCATATATATTTATGTATTTAAGACTTTAGAAAATACCATTTTATGCCTGTGAACATAAACAGAACAGAAAAGCCAAGAAATTCATTATAATGGGGCAACAAACACTAACTGTGACCGCTCTAAGTGCTATTGCCAGCCAAAGTGCTTAGAGTGTTTTTAAGTGACTCCCAGTTCTTGCTCATTCCTATTCTTAGCTGCCTACCTGATGACACTAAAAACTAAGGCAGACTCACCTTATCTGGTTTAGATTGACTGCTAAGCCATACTAAGGGTTGTATCCCTGTTGTGGGTGTCTCCTGCAGCAGGGCTTCCTCACCTTTTCATTTAACACTGTCCAGTGATGACTGTTTTGGTCTAGCCACTTGGACTATCTCCTTGCAGGCAGGCATTGTTTTTTCCTCATGCAGTAGAAGGGTGGAAGCATGAGTTTGGGACTGAAGGGATTAATGGTGCTCAGGCAGTTTTCTGTTACTTCACAGGGTAACAGGCAGGTGATGCACTGAGCGCAGCTGCAGCAGAGGTGAAAGAGAAACCACCACACTGCTGAAACAGCCAAATGACAGGAGCACTGGGCCAAAGTCACCAAGCAGGTGTCCTCAGAAGATGGATGTGGTGGATTGGTGTCCAGAAACGAGAGAGAATCGAGAGACTTAAAGCCATTTAAAGCTCAGATTCAGGTATGTTGGGGATGAGTTCAATCTGAACATTTTTACTTGGATGTTGCTGGAAGGGATTAGGGAAGCGCTTGTTATGTGTTTAAAAAAAAAAAAAAAAAGTAGAATGGAAGAGGTCATTAAGGAGGAATTATGTTCTAGCAGAAAGCACTGTCCACTCAGTCAGCTAGGATAATAGCTGAAAGGGGGAACTGGAGGTGCAATTGTGCTGTGAATCTTTGTCTAGGTGAGCTTCAAACTGAGTAATAGGTTTCCATACTATAGGGCAAAGGAAATTTCATTGAAATCTGTGTGTCTTGAAAGTGCTGGGAGATGCATCTTTGAACTTCAGTGGAAGTTATGAGGTTTACAGACAAAGTTAGTGTTGTGCATGTGTCTCTGAATTCAGCATGGCAATACTGGAGTCCTGGGGTAGCAAAGTACTTAAAGAGTGATGTCCCTGTCTCTCTTAGCATGAGAGGAGAGAACAAGATCCTCTGTATTTTGGGCTTGTGTCCAACAGCTCTGCACAAGGCAGGATACAGGCTTGGAGGTAAAATTTTGAGATGGGAATGCGACTAGGTCACCCTGGATATACATCTCCTAAAAGTCTCTCCTCCTAATCAAAACAATGCAAGTGTAAAGTGCATATTCAGGTCTAATAGATATTCTTTTTTGCTAGTTTTAGTGAGTCCTTTAGCCTTTTGTAAACTATTGTAGTTCTAGCTAATGCTTATTTTTTGTTCTGGTACAGAAGACTAAAATGTAACTGCTTTGAAATAAAACCTCTCTCCTTAGAAGATCCCACTGTTGTTGTGATATGAGACTTTAAAATGAAGTCTTAATCCCACTTGAAATTGGAGGACATATTTAAGAAACCCTTCAACTGTACTTTAATATTTCCAGGGTTTTCTGATTATGCAGCTCTCAGATTTGGAATACTGAGTACAAACAATCAGCTGAGCAATACCTGATTGCAGAATAGCTCAGCCTATGCTATTGCGTGCAGAGGGAGCTAAACAGGAGGAAGATTTGTGATCTGTTATTTCTATTTCTTTCTAAAGAAATAGAAGCTCAGAGTTCACGTAATTTCATGAGTAGTTAATTTAATATCGTGTGTTCAATAGTTCATTGAGTATCATTGTTCTTCTTGGATATATCAACTGATAGCCTTACAATACTGATACTAGCAGTGAGCTTCATAGAAAATATGAAAATGACAAGAGATACTTTCAGAAATGAACACTCTATAATCATGTAATATTGTTTATAACCTAGTTTTCAAAACTGATTATCCTTACTTGCTCTTTTGTAGTTAGAATGTACATATTCAAACTCTAGGAAAGTAGAAAAATACATCAATATTCTTCAGTTACATGTAAATTTCAGATCTTTCCAATAAACAACACTAGTAGAATGCAATCTATTCCTGCTTAGATTTTATTGAGTAGAGTATAATATAAACTTTATTCCACTGCTGTTATAAGAACAGATGGTAGCTCAGGCTGACTGCCAAAAGACTGTCTCATTCACGAATATTTTCATATGTTCAGTATCATGTGCTTGCTTCATTAAAAGGGATATCAAATGTGATTCACTTTTGGTGTGAACAGTGCTTGGAAAGCATTTCTAGCAGACGAACATTGGGACATCTATTCTGCTTACATAACTGCTCTTCTAGTGTTAGATAATGACACTGCTGAAAAGGATCCTGCTCTGGAAATTCTGTAGCTGCTACAGGCAGAAGAGCTTTAGAAATTAGCTCTTACAGCTGTAAATTTGACTGTTATAGCTATAGTTTATCAAAACAGGAAGTGTTTAACTGTGACATGGACTTTCAACCTTGGCAATCAGAAAGAACCTTTTCTAATGGCTACTCTGAGACTGGAGTAGGGAAAACTAAGTGCTAGTGTTGTTACTGATCTGTCTCAGCTTTTATAGGGCCTGATGCTTTGTAGTGATCTGCTTTTCATGTGACTGCAAAGCCAATATCTCTGCCAGGTTTGCATTTTTCTCTCCTTCATGAGTACCTGCTCATAACCCCTGCTGCATTCATAGACTCATAGCCTGGTTTGTGTTGGAAGGGAATGGAACTTAAATATCATCTAGTCCAACCCCCATGCCACAGGCAGGGATGACACCCACTAGACCAGGTCGCTCAAAGCTTCACTGGCCTCAGACATTTTCAGGAATGGGGCATCCACAACTTCTCTGGACGACATGTTCCTCACCATCCTTACAGTAAAGAATTTGTCAGTATCTAATCTAAACCTGCCCTCTTTCAGTTTCTGTTCTCTTTTGTCCTGTCACTCCATGCCTTTTTACAAAGTCCCTCTCCAACCTCCCCTTTAGGTGCTGGAAGGCTGCTGTAAGGTCTCCCTGGAGCCTTCTCTTCTCTGAACAGCTGCAATTCTCCCACCCTGACTTAGTAGGAGAGATGCTCCGGCCCTCAGATCGTCTTTGTGGCCCTTCCCTGGACCTGCATCAACAGGTTCACATCCTTCTTGTGCTGGGGGCCCAGAGCTGAATGCAGTATTTTCACAAGAGTGAAATAGTTGGCAGAGGTAGGAAGACACCAAACAGAGAACATCTGCTTTCTCTACTCTAGGCTTACTGACGTCCTATGAAGGCCTGAGGTTTATAGAAAAAATTTCCATGGTTCAAAATAATCTTTCATGAAATTAAAGAATAAATACCTGGGGATCAATTAAATTTCTTTTGTGTGTGGCCTCATAGAAACAGTCACATTGCCATTACTAAACCGCTTATATTCATGTAATAATATTTGCTCGAAATTAATAGCATGGTTTCCATTACTTATTCTGCGTCCTTGTTTTGTGTTGTATCATATTTTCTGCAAAAAAAAAAATGACAGCAGGAATATGTTACCAGATAACTGCTATTAATTCAACAGCTTATCTAACTTGCACAATTTATTTACACTTTAGCAACATCTTAAAAAGCAACATATCTGGTGCAACTCATCAAGTTATGGGGAAAAACACTGTGCTGTGCTTGTCACGGAAGATACCTTGAGTAATACCTTTGGGTAATACATGAGGAATATTCAGAATGAAGGTGAAAATATCTAGTTAGTTTTAATGAACTGTATCACTCTGTTTATTACTGAAGTAGACTACAGCTTTAAAACCTGCTCAGTTTGGTACACATTGTGTCAGTCAGAGATTTTTAATGTCGCAGTTGACAACTATTGTTTCATTTGCAGTTTTTCTACAGGTAATTCTAGCATGAGTCTGAAACCTCAGAAACACAGAATACGTGCTACGAAAAGTTTCAGCCCAAAGGAAACATTTTCTCACATATATTTTAAGACTGTATCTATGCCTATATACTTTCAGCCAACAGTTCTCTAGACTTTGGCTGAATATTGTGAAGGATTATGTGTCATAATTCTTGGCGGAAAAACTCTTATGAACCATCATTTTCTTTTGTGGAAAACAATATAATTTAGCTCTCATTGAAAAAGACTTGTTAATTAGCGTGTTGTAATTAGACCTAGATATACAAATGTGAAACTGTAATTAATATAAATAGTAATGGTTACATGTGTCTAGGTAATTTTCCCATATTTGACAGTGAATGTGAAGAAAAGACTAGAAAAACAGTGGAAAATTACATATAATGGTGGTCTTATAGTTTCTGTGACTTGGGACATAGGAACTATCAAGGTAGGGATGGCATCTTTTTTATCCAGCAGTTTTTAATTCCTTGAATCTGTCAAGCTGCTCTTTGACCCAGTCTGAAAGTCTACTGCTTGACTGAATATCCATACAATTTACCTTGTGCCTTCTGTAGAAGAAGCCCACCCTTTGCAGAAAATACCAGAGAGCTTTGGGAACCAGCTGGAAAAGCTGTTAAATTTGTATTTCTGACTTGAGTGAGTAAGCTGCATATCACTGCAAGATAAAGTCCTGGGAAATATTACACTTACCTTCTACCTAATTTCCTGAAAATAGGTAGCTGTTCTGTGGGGTGCAAGGCTATTTAAACCTCTGATCTGATTTAGAATAATCATAGGGGCTCCAATGCTGCCAAGAAAGACCGTGAAGTCACTTGCTTGTCATTTTGATTGTGTAGGACACTGTCACTCCACCTGAACTTCTTTCAAAACCTTTCCCAGGCTGGTTATTTGAATCAACCAGAATCATATTTCTGCACAAGGAATTCTATATTTAGATCTCATGTTGCTCATTGTCTTGTGTTTTTGCTCTAAATTAACTTATTTTTTGAGAGGGGTGTCGAAAGATCAGAATTCTGTGACTTATCGGACAGACTGGAAAATGAAGCCCAAAGTCTTAACTAGGGAAGAAACATTCTTAAATAAATGGTTCATAGATTGCGTTTTGGTCAGTATTAGACAAATAGACATTAGCAAGTGTTAGAGCTATTGGGCAGTGTCTACATTTAAAAGCCCCTGTATTGGGGTGCCAAGGCCACGTTTATTCATTAAGCCAGCAGGAATTCACGCAGTAATACGACGTGTAATCCAGCATTTGTACCTCTGTTAACCTCATCATGTGAACTGGGAACTAACCCTCAAACTTCCGTACACTGTACATTGAGAAAATGCTGTCAGACAGGTACATATTTGTATCTTATGATATTTCTGCCATTAGAACTACTAAAAGCAGTGGAGACTCTATACTGAACAGTTTTCCATCCTGACTGGTTTTTTCAACTTCCATTTAGGTGGGTCCACAGCATAGAGACAGGATTCTCATCCACTGGCTGGCTGTGAGCAATTGTTTTCATTCACATAATTTGCCTTTCTTGGGCTTTATTTCTTTTAATTTTTAATTTTCCTTTTCATTTCAGTATATATATATATATATATATATATGCCTCATACATAATAACAATAATAAAAATTATAAAACTCCCATTATTACTATTACTGCTATTACTATTATTATTACTATATTTCTAGTCTTAAACTGTTCTTACCTGCACTATAAATTTTCTCACATTTCCCCTTCCAGTTCCCTTTCCCCTGTCCTGCTGGGGGTGGGGCAGGAGTGAGAGAGAGCAGCTGTGTGATACTCAGTTGGCATGTGGGATTGAACTACACTGTGCCCTTCCACTATTTCATAGCTAAAACATTCAATATTGCTGCTAGCAGAACTTCTTTTGAGGGAATTAATGGGAAATGTTGAGACACTGCAGAGGCAGTTTACAGGTCAGAGCAGAGCCAGGGTAGGTTATCTTCTCACTTTTGAGCTCTGAGAAACATTGGCCTTCGAGGTCTTGGCAAAGGTTTCAGAGACTGAACATGCTTCTAACCTCTCGCAATTGTTATCATCAATTCTGTAGGGCTGCTGTTGTCTGGCTTTTGCTGGAACTCTTACGGAAGGGGTTAGATATCATTACTGAGAAAAGCTCTGCTTTTAATGCTACATCTGCAATCAAGCTTTAAATCTAGTTGAAACCTAGCCTTTGTGACCTGCCTATGCCCTGACATGAAAACTGACACTCAGCCTTTTTAGGGAACAATGTTATGAAAAGTTTTTCTAGAAGAAGTCTTGGTCAAGTTCAGTTCTACCTGTGAAATATGGGAGTATATTTCTTAAATTTGTCATTGCTTACCATCCTAGCTAAATGTTGTTTCCTTTCTTCTCCCTTCTACTCATGAAGATGGTGTCACTACAAAGAGCAGCAATTTGGTTTCTACACTTCATTATGCCTCACTCTTTCTTACTTTCTTCCTAGCAGCATGATATAACAGTTTATCTAGATCATAGTTCTCCAGGCGTCAGCAATGAACAGAGAGAATTGCTGTGAAACATGCTGAAATGATGTTCTGCCTCACAGAAAACTGTCACTCAAAGGATGGATCCGGGAAACCACTTCCATTTTGTGAATGTGAGTATCACTTATCAGGCTGATATGCGATCCCTCTGTGCTGGAGAGCAACCCCGTGGAAAGGGCCCTGGGGGTCCTGGTGGATGGCAAGTTGGATCTGAGCCAGTAGTGCCCTGGCAGCCAGGAGGGTCAACCCTGTCCCGAGGGCATCAGGCAAAGCATCACCGGTGGGGCCAGGGAAAACTTTTAGCAGAGGTCATGACAGTTCTTGTCTTATTTTTGTCTCTGATAATGATTTTCTTAGTTCTGTATGCAGAATAAAGAACATATTGTGAACATATTTAGTCTTTTCCTGGATTCTGCTTCCAAATTAATCCCCATATAGCTTCCAGGATACAATATTTAGCACAAGAGCCTCGTGTTTGTAAATTACCTGTTTCCTTCTTGACAGACTTTTCTGCTGAGGGAAGAAATTGCACTACAACTTGGTGTACCTGTTTCTTTGAAAAAAACATGTTTGAAGTTATATATGCAATGCTTTAGAAGGTGTTAGCTGGAAAAAAAAAAAAGAATAAATTCTCTCCTTCTCATTAAACACAATGTAGATAATGATTTTTGTGATTAGAGGTTTCAGGTGCATGCTATTAAAGGAATTTCTTGAGGTGGTGTGATAGAATGTGTGCTACTTGAAAGGTATCAGTTTCCTCCCGGCACACATACCAGGATAAAAACTTTTTTTTTTTTAACAGTTTCATTTTTGCAAGTGGAAATGGTTCAGAAGGGAGATAGAGGGGAATATTGTAAATTGAAGGTTGTTTAACTGACTCCATAGACCTTCTGCAGCAAACCCTCTTCTTGCTGAACTGCTGAACTCTGCAACAATCACTCACGGCTCTTTGGTCCAGGGCTGTTGACACAATGGTAGAGATGATATTTAGGAGCCTGAGAGCACCTCTCTCTGGGAAGATGAAGTCACACCTGAAATATTTTCGCTGTTATCCAGCAGATGAGTTAAGAAAGATTTTAAGGAAAAAAAAAAAGCTCGAGGTTCCTCTGGCAGTTATTCAGTATGGAGATGACTTCAGGGACCCAGAGAAGACCCAATGACATATGGGAGATATCTTCACTCTTCAGGTGGAATTAGAAGAGTCTGAGAATGTGAAATGGGAATGAAAGAAATTACTTTTTTATTACTACCACTGCCTGCCTTTGGAACTGGTCAGCTCTGTTTCCATGTATGTAGGCATATGCGCCTTTAATTTCTTGTGACATATTTGCTGCCCTGTTTCTCATTAGGTAGGTAAACTCACCTGGGTAAGAGTAACTTGTAGAAAAACTTCATTTGACATGAGTATTAGCAGCATTTTTTTCTTCCTAAACTTTATACTGCTCTAGTTCTTTGACTATTGGAATGTGTAGTATGATTATGATTTTTTTAAAAAAATAATTTCTTTAAAAAAATGTCTTAAATAAAATTGTAAGTTGTCTCAGAATGGTATGAAAATATTACTGGGAGAAATGTCAGCTACACATAATCTCATGAATTACTTTAAAGCATGACTTGGAGAATATTTTGCTTTATTTTCTAGAGCCTTTTTTTTAGTTCCATATCCCATGAATAAGAGTGGGATTCAGTGTTCTACACAATTTCTATAAAATACTTCTAGAAATAGTTTTTATGGCTTTCTAATTAAAGCAAACACATCATAATATTATCATATTAAGGTAGTTGTGTGGTTTTGTTGACTAAGAATGCCTATCAAACAATTACTAATCTCTGGTAACATACTGGTTTCGGGGTACTTTACCACTATTTTTGGAGATAATTCTTTGTGTATCTTTCTATGTGTATTGATTTTCCTTAATATTTCTAAGTTAGAATTAGTATGACTTTATTCAGCATTATCTCAAGGAGTTTTTTTATATTTGGATTGTTTCACTTAAAGTGTTTTTTACTAAAGTGTTTTATTAAATAGGGTGGTGGTAAATATATTTAAGCAGCTAATAATCTTTATCCTTGTTTCAAGGATTTGTTTTCCCAGCTTTTACTTCTTGCTCTTTGATCTTAGGCACAGCAGGACAACATAACACTTTACAGAGTTACTTCAGATACTCCTTAAATGAACAAGTTAGAACACCACAAATAGAATTCCTCTTTTAGTGTGGGCCTAATGGACTAATGGACACTTCAAAACCAAAACTATTATAGTTCTCTATTCTGCTTTCATGTAAAAACCAAAGTAGGCAGGGTCTGGTTTTGGCATAAGTGATGGATTCGTATTGGATTTAAAGGTAACACTGTGTGAAGGGAGTGCCAGCACAAGAAGACTCAAAAGTGGTGCTGACAAACTGAAAAGTGTGTGGGGAACTGGAGCACTTATTCAGAGAGGGGAGTACCAAATCAGAGATAAGACAAACACAGTACGCAGAACAAAACAACTTCTCAGATGTGTAGAGTATGTCTGTAGTTTTGCTTGAGCTAAGAACTGAGTATGAGGTACTGAACACTGCAGCAAAATGTATTAGGGTCCTCACGAAAGGCAATTTGGAATACAGAACTCACGAAGTAATCCTTACCTGTCCTTCAGCAAACAATATTTGGGGTATTGCACGTGATAAGTTTGTGGATACATTGAAATGAGCTCAGTGAGTTAGTAGGGACAGCTGATTTCCTAAAATTCATCATTTATGAGGAAAGAAGGTTTATTTGATTTAAAGGAAAAAAAGGTTGAAATTGTCTTCATACACAAAAAGTGCTGGTCCTAAGAAGAAGTGGATTTCTTCAGTAGCTAAGAAGAATTAAACACCCTTAAAGAACTTGAAATACTAGGAAAATATTTCAATAACAGTTTTAAGCAAAAATAATGCTTGCAATATACCTGGAAAACCTGTAAACTGTGTCTTGGAATACGGAATTTTCCAGGAACACTGTAAGCATAAATATGTTGAGAAGAAAGTCAGGATTACCCCAGGCTCCTTTCCAGTTTATAAAGTTCTTTGATTAACATTAACATGTTTTCATTGGTTGCTAGACCACAGTACAACAGAGAACACATTAATACCTGTCATGTTTCGCGCTGTTCTGAATTTTCTCCATTAAAAAAACAAACAAAACTTTTACTGAGATATATATATCAGGAAAATATGTACTAGCTGGATAAAATGGTTAGGCAACTGCCTTTGAGACCTTTCTGCACTGTTCTTTACAATAAGTCAACCATCTTGTGCATGGATTGTGTTTTTATTTCTGGTTCCTTTGAAGGAGAGTTTGGTCCCATGTGGGTAGAGAGAGACTCAGACCTGTCCCCTGTCCTAACTCATTATTATAGCCACTATACCCATGATGCTTTCAGTAAAGAAATATGTTGCATAGTACAGTACCAAGTAACAGTCCCTTGGGAAACTTTTGAAATTACTTGTTTGTTTGTTGGCTGTGCGGTTGAATACTTAAGATTCACAAACTAGCTGGTTTAGTCTTTACATTATAATGTGATAACTGTATAACATTCAGAGCACTAAACTGACATGTCATGCAGTACCAAGTCAAAATGCTTTATAGAAGCCTATTGGATTAGCACAGTTATCTTATCAACTAAGCTTATACTCCCATCAGGGAAAAAAAAAAATACCTAATTTCACCAGGTCTGCTTTTCCCCAAAACTTATGCTGATAGGCATTATCTATATTACAGTCATCAAAGTCTGAATGAAACTCTCACTGTCCATCTCGTTATTTGGAGATTTATGTCTTCCTTCAATTACATTGCTCATCCTATTTGTCCTCTTAAATACTGACACTTCAATAAGCTTTTTCTCTGCTCTATTAATTTTTGTCTTTCAGGAACATCTAAGGGTTTGTTGAGCATAGTATTTACAAGACAGACAGTGAGGGAAAGAAAAAGTGCTGGGCGACTTACCTAAAAAGTTTTTAAATAGTAGGTTCTTCAGAATATCTGCTTTACAATTTTAACTGCTTTCTAATATGTTCCTCTGTTTCTTTAAGGTGGAAAACAATTCGTTATCATGTGTGTAGAAAATTGAAAAAGCAAAATGTCTTTGCTTAGGTTTCACTTGTTATACCTAAAGTGGCCAATACAAGCCATGGGATATAGTAAGAGTGGAAAAATATGTTCCAAAACAACAGTAACTGCAAAAATGTTCAAAACAAAAGAGTATAAAAGATAAAGTGTTGCTACTTAATCTCAAGTTTCCCTGCTCTTCTCTAAACAAATCTGACTAGTGATTTAAAAATTAAACAGCTGCTTCCTGCACCCTCCCATCAGTTGCAGTCTATTTAAATGTTTTTCAGACTAAGAATTTTAATTTTATAAGTAAGACATTAATGCTTTAAAAAACACACAAGTTAAGTTGCAGGTTTTTTAATAAAACCTTGCAGAGGAGTAGTTGTATCAGAGGTCTGAAAGGAGCTCTACTGAAACTCAGCACATTTCGTACTCCATTTCTGTCATCAACTGGATTTTTATTCATGAAGTTCTGAAGTGAAGATTCTATAGTAAAATAATTCATAAAATCTTACTTTTTTGCTATATAATTATTTTTTATTTGTTTCAGTAGAACCAACCATATGAACAGAGCAACAAATAACTATTCTAAGTAAATAAATTCACTTTAATGTTTTTTTTTTTCTCTAGTGATACAACAGACAATCATGTTTGTAAAAATGGAGGAAAGTAAATTAGTATAAAATGTTCCTTTGCATTTTATGTCTTAATGTGTTTTTTAAAATGTAATACTGAAATTAAAAGCAAAAACTGATGACATATTTCATGCTTAACAGGCAAAACACAGAAGCTGACTTAGATTCACCCGTGTCTGTATTGCAAACATTTGGTTATAAACAAATAAAAAGTGAAAGAATGAAAATTGGTTTATGTTATGGCGTGGGAATAGCAAAAATTTTAATGTGACTAAGAGTATCTAATAGTTGAGATATAACTGATCCCTAAAAATTATTAATGAAAAAAAAAAAAAGTAGACTCTTACTTGAGCACTAAATCCAAGACTGCATTAATTCAAACTAGAGAGGAAATCTGATGTGACCTTAATGTGAGTAAATTGTCTTTCATAACATGAGTTTTGAGTAGCACAGAAGTTATTGAGAATTATGTGCTCAGCTATTCAGTGACAAAGAGAAAGGGCAAGGATCAACAAGGCAGTTGGAAATTTGCAGCATGTTTGGGGGAAATTAAAAAATAAGCTGATTTCCTAAAAGAAAAAATGAAGCAAAGAATTCTGATTATTGTCTGTAAATATACAATTCTATTTCTGATAAGGGAAATTACTGCAGTCATGGACAGGTCATAAGATTTAAATACATACTTTAAATCAAATATATTCATATTAAACTGAAGAGGCATACAGGCTGGTGCTACTTTGGTAAAGTTAATGGAAGAAAATATTTTAGTTTGAGATAGAGTACTAAGAGTGAGGAAAACAGAATGTGACGCTAAAATACTACTGTGCAACTAATGAGTCTGTCACCAAGACCGTTTGTGCATTGTTTATGAAGCATTAGGAAAAGTGAGTTGAAGTTGTCAGCCCTTTGTATTCCATTAACCAAACAGGACTTTATTAACCACTAACTCTGAAGGAAGAAGGGTTAATAGAAGCATCTTCCTGCAGGGACCCACTCTTCTCTCCCCCTCCCTTTCTCTACCTTGCTCAAAAGAGATCTTGTTCTGTACAAATTCTGCAGACCTAAAATATTTACAGGTACATTGTACCAAGAGCCCAGAGGTAATAAATCTTAACCAAAGGAGCCAAGGTAGACATTTGAATAGGTGAAATAGGCCTGAAGCCAAGGGTTTCTTTAAGCCCGAATGATCAGAACATGAGAACAATAGAAAGTACGAAAGGTCCCCGGGGTGACGCAAGGATGAGGACTGAGAAAGCGGACCCCAGGATGAAGGCAAACAGGAACTCCCACTAAAATATTCCTCAAAATGGAAACCACGCCTCAATCTCCGCCCCAACTCCACCTGCTATGAATATTGTAATGTAATGATGCAATAATATGAATATGCATATGATTACGTTGTAATCATTGTCAGAAACTGTATAAATTGTTTGTTCTATTCAAGCACTGCGGAGCCTGTTTTCCCAGCACTAGCTGGCAGGCTGCCTGGCCGTTAAATAAATAAATAAATACCTTGCTGTTTATAAGGCATAAAATTCTGTCTTTAAACAGTTTTTGTCTGCCTTTTTTGGGCACAATTCTATGCTGTTTATGCCCTCATTCAAAATGTATATGGTTTACCATTAAAAAAAAAACCAAAACCAAAACAAAACAACACAAAAACAGGATTGTGCAAGCATCACATAGAGGAATAGGAAGGGTCTTTTGAAAACATTCTTGAAAGGGTCAAACAATTGCTCAGGTAGTACGCATACACCCTTTTTTCCCTTAAAGAAAAATGTAGTTCTTACTGTATTATAGTGTCATGACAGCTGAAATTTGTCAACATATCAGTCACCAATAAAAAAAATATAGCTGCAACCTTTTCTGTAGCCTTATGCTGATGTGAGTTCAGCATGAACACTGAGAAGGGCAGGATTGCCTCTTTGCTTGGAGCTGTCAGGGAGGTGACTTCACTAACACATTTGGAACAGGAGTCAATTACCCAAGCTGGAATCTTTTACTATTCATGCTGTGTCACATTTGTTGGGAGTAAGGCTGCCCAGGAGGAAACAGATGAAAAACTTATTTCAGATGGAGGAAGATAATCAAGAACTGGAGAATAAGGAGATACAAAAAATCTAGATCATTAAATAATAATAAAAAGCCCCTTATGATCCACACTAGGATGCCTAGTGTGGTATCCTTTTGGTACACTGGCACATGACAGACCAAGTAACTTAACGAAAACGTGCAATGAGCAGAAACCACAAGGCTTTCTTATCCATATCCTGGCAACAGAAGCTTTCATTTTATTCTTAGGTTATGAATGAGGGGTGTATCTGACAGTAGCAGAGAGCAGTCATATCAGATAGTAGTGACGCTTTTATGGAAGGGCAAATTTGGAAAGAAAATGTACCATAATAATTTGACAGTGCCCTAGTATGAACTCTGCAAATGCCATCTAGTGACTGTCTATTGACACAAGAACATGCTGCCCTTTTTCTGTCTTTTGTCAGCTGTTATCTGAGACACAGGCCTCTTCAGGATAAGATGGAAAAAAAAATTACCAATATTAATGTTACTTAATGTACCATGGTTATCTCACTCATTTGCATTTAATGTGTAGCTGTTTTCTGACTATTGTAACAGTTTTCAGTTCATAATGGTTTCTATTTTCTTATATTTCTGATGATTTGTAATAAAAGAATAAACTGAAGTTTAAAATACATGGGGTTGTTCAGAGACTCAAAAGAGACCAGCTGGAAAGATCTGCCTCAGTGACAGTACATTTGATACCAGAAATTATTTTCTGCTTTTTCTACTGTGCTTACCTAGGGACATGTAGGGATTTCTCAATCAGCAAAGGTAAAATAACAGTCAATCCTGTTCCCTCCCTCTTTGTTTTGTTTTGTTTGTTCATCATAAGCTATTGTGAAGTCTTGGTATGTATAAAGTGCTCTTGTCCTAAGCTTCAATTCTTTGCAACCATTTTTCACATTTGACAGTACATGCTTATGGAACAAATTTGATGAGCTATGAATTGAAACAAAAAAAAAACTCTGTTTCATAAATTTATAAATTACCCAATTTACATGAAGTAGAATCCATACTTACCGCGATAGGGTGAACCATGACTGCCAACATATCAATGTCCAGGTGTCCCACTCTGAAAAGTTTTATAACAAATTTAAACCTGCAGAGCAGATCTGTATGGAATCACTGCTTAGCATCTTTTAAAACCTGTTATTTTTAAGTTTAGGTTGAATTCAGCGCACTGAGGGGGAGTTCCCCCCCCCACCCCCCAGTCACATAGATACCAAGTTGCTGCGCTCTGGGACAGTGAGATCACAGCTCTTCACAGATGTCACAGTCCTAACAGTCCTTCACAGATGGGGAGATGCTGTGGATCTCTATCCCTGAGTCCAGATAACAGTGAGTCTGGGGCCAGATTCCCACTAGGCACACGTGCATTATGCAGTCTCAGTTTACCACTAATTTATCAAGACAGAATAGTTATTTTATGGCCATCACATACACATCAATGGCAGTCACATAAACACAAAAACCCAAAAGACATCATCCTCACCATTAATTTGTGTAGTAGATCTGTACTGACATGCACACAAATCTCTTACGTGGTTTTCCTCAGGCACACAGCCTCTAAGTCCCTACTCTTTCCAGCTCACAGTCCTCACACCTTTTGTTATACTAGCTGGCAAGTCCAGCTTAAAGTTTATTAATGTCTTGCACCCAAACCCTGGTGGGACTCTCTGGCAGCTGGCCCAGACCTACTGTCTGGTTTGCTGGGTGGGTCACTCTGAAGTACATCAGTATCTTGCACGTTTACACAAAGAATTGAGACCACAGTGAGGAAAATCATTACAAAGTGTGGGAGGTTCAATGAGGCAAAGTGTGGGGCCCTGCCCCTGGGTCACAACAACCTCATGCAGCACTACGAGCTTGGGAAAGAGTGGCTGGAAAGCAACCCAGCAGAAAAGAACCCGGTGGTGCTCGTCAACAGCAGCTAAAGATGAGCCAGCAGTGTGCCCAGGTGGCCAAGAAAGCCAAAACAATCCTGGGTTGGATCAGACATAATGAGTCCAGCAGGACTAAAGTTCACTCAGCACTGCTGAAGCTGCATCTTAGATAATGCGTTCAGTTTTTTAGTTCACTCCGTGCAAGGAGGACACAGAAGTGCTGGAGTGTGTCCAGAGAGCAGCAATGAGGCTGGTGAAGGGCCTGGAGCACAAGTCTTGTGAGGAGTGGTTGGGGGAGCTGGGGTTGTTTAGCCTGGAGAAAAGGAGGCTCAGGGAAAGAGTCATTGCAGTTTACAACTACCTGAAAGGAGACAGTCTCTTCTCCCAAATAACAGGAGAAAGAGTAAGGGGAAAAAGCCTCAAAATGCTCCAGAGGAGGTTTAGATCGAATATTAGGAAAAATTCCTACTAATTTTTCCACCGCTAGCCCCAGTTTTACTACATCTACATCTAAATTCGATATGACTGATGTGGTTACTGGGGTGTTGCTGACCTGGCAAGGCTCTGCTCCTGAGAAGGTCTCTAACACTAGTCCAATTTATCTATGAGTTCTGGCCAGTTTTCCCTAACAATGTTACATGATATCTGGGCATTTCTCCTAGCACTGTCACGCAAAATTGTCTCTGTCTTTAATTTCAATAAGAAAATCCCTTCCAGAGGAAAAAGAAATAATTTTGCTGCTTTTGCCCTCCTTTCCTTCTCTTTCTCCTCTCTTTCCTCATATGTACTTGGACACTACCTCTAATTAGTGAAGGATGACAGTGTAGTTAGTCAGTGTTGTGATGGGTCATGCTGGTAACATATAAATTGTGGTCTATCATCTTTAGAATGCTTGACAAATCCAAAGAGGGGAATTTACTCTTCTTGCCTGGTTTGGAACGGTGCTGTCACCACGCTGAGAAATACCAAGCTGTTTCAGTGGACTTATTTGGGAACTGTGTACTCTGAAACCATATTTGCAACCCTTATAAGGGCCCCTGGCTGTGACTTGACCATTTTTTTTTTCCCTTTTTCCTGGGTGCACATTTGCACTTGCAACAAGGGTCACTCAATGTGACACTTCAGTGAGTCCTATTAGGTTCATAATTACTATGTCTTTGAGAGCTCTGCACTTGGCAGTGAGGCAAGTAAATGGTGGTCCCTTTTGTTCCTTGAGATGGGATGGTCCTTCACCTGGCAGTAGCAGTCTTCCAGCTCTTATTTCCCTGATACCTGATAATTTTTTCTTGAGTTAATATTGCTGCTTTAACAGTTTCAGCTTTGTTGCTTGTTTCAGCTTTCTTAACTGGCATAGTTTTAGTTGGTGTTGTCTGTGTAAATGACACCGTGTCTTTCACAAAGGAATGGCATTAGTCCTTCAAAAGGTGTTTTGTTTGTTTGTTTGTTTGTTTGTGTTTTGTTTTTTTTTTTTTCTTGATGAAAATGGGCTCAGGAAGCCCCAGGCTGAGCCTCCTGAAGCTGGGTCACATTCTGAAGGTGATATCCAGGGCTGGGTGGGGTTTGTTAATTCACCTTTTTTATTAATAAATGTAGGGGTTCATTCTTTATAAATAAAACTGCTTTGGTTTTCCTAAAGAAAAAGAAATATATCAGTATTTATGGACTTGATTAATTATAAATAGCTGAAATTTCTCTTCTTTAGAACTAAAGAAAGTGTGACTCTACTGCATGCAAAAAAGTTCACTCACCTCTTGCTTGTAATTATTTTGTTTAAATTAAAATGTCAGCACTTTGTGATTAAAAGCTGCCTACAGGGAATGTCTGAAATAAAAACCTTCCTTCTCTGTCTTCCTCATTTTGATGTTTAGCTTTTGCTTTAGGTTTTAGGGTAAAACAATTAACCTCTGAACAAAAAATGATACTTAAAAGACAGTGAGACATATTACCTGGCTTCAGTTTTCTCTGCTCAATCAGGTTTATACACTATCACCAGTGTAACTCTGCAGCATCGTTGCTTCAGAGGTCTTAGGGGTGCAGAAATCATCAAAGGAGGCAAGGAGAGATCATCATCATTCTTGCACAGAAGTACAAAAGTCATCAGTCTTTATGTGTTAGAAGTTCACATTGAGCCTTGCAGAACCATAATATATTTATCTGCAGTTACATAATGTTCATTTATATCATCATGTGACATACTAGTATACTACACCTTCTTTTGGAGGGAAAGCTAATCCAAGTAGGCAAGTATTAAACTGACTAGTTACTAAAATGTCTCAATACAAAAGACATTTTAAAAGCAGTTTTGACAAAAAGGGTAGATTTGGCTTTGCTCTTGCTGGGTGTCACATTGCCTAAACAGGACACAGAAGAATGTACAATGTAGTTCTTGCTTATTCTTCTTGCTTAATACTAACAGAAAATAAGTCTATTAATTCATGCATAAATCTTTTAATATATATTTGAATTCTCCAGGCTTATGTTCCCTGAATACTCAGAAGTGCAATGTCATGATCAGATGAAAGAAGATGCTACCTCAAATCCCATTTGTTCCAAATATAGGTCTAAAGAACAACCTTTGGAAATTTAGTCCTTCACCTGTACAGTGTTGTCAAAGCTATCACTAATTTTCTGGAGTCATACACCTTAACTGTAGGAGGACAGCAGCAGTGTTAAATCATAATAATTTTTTAATCCAATATTCTTGATACATTCTTCAAAAAAAAAGGAAAGGATTATTGGAACATGATAGTTATCCATAGGCAATTAGATGACACAGGATAATCTTAGGTAGAGGTCACAGAGAAGAACAATACTAAAATATGCATTCAAACCAATGGTATGTCTAATCTCTCAACCAAAAATCCGTTGTGCTGTGTAAGATCAGCTCTGCTTTACACTGTTACTTGTTTGTAAGTTTGCGAGATTTTTGAATTGCATTGCTCACTAAATTTTGTTACCTAGATGATGCTTTCTTTTGGTGAGGAAAATCAAAGTGATTTAGGGAAATGGGACTAGTGACATGTTGGATTCCAACTGGACTTTTTAATTTTGGTCTCCACAGTCCTTCCTGCTTCATGTTGATGGATTTTGTCTCTCTCTGGAGCGCAGAGGTCAAGCTGAACTTTTCCTCCTTTGTGAAGGTATTCAGATCATTAACAAAGGTGACATTCATCATCCCAGAGGCTGAGAGGTCCATCCAAGCCCTTCAAGCCTTTATGAAATCTCTTTCAATTATAAGCCTCCATCTCTCTCTCCTTGCCCTGTAGCTTAGCTGATCAAAATGAGGGCAACATTTTCAAGCTGTGCTGTGGAAATTCTGTTCTGAATTCTGTGACTGAAGAAGTCAAACTCAGCAGGTTTGAGCAGAGATGAATTGTGTTACAAGACAACAGACTGCCCTCTTTCCATTCTGCATTATTACAAACCCACCTTCAAGTATCTTTGAACAACCCTGTTGCTTCTGCCTTCGAGGAAGTGACCTTATAGGTGCAGACAACAGCAAATACTGCTCTTTAGAGTCAATAATTTCCTAGAGATTTAGATACATGAATTAGGTCATAGAAGGCACAAAATTAGTTTTAAAAAGGTATTAGATATCTTTTAAGGGACTAGTTTGGTATTCATGATCTAAGTAAGTAGTTCTGAAGAAAAGAATCAAGTTTAGAGACTTATGTTACCCATAGAAACAGGTGATAAATTTACCAACACCCTTATTGCATGTAAACATCTGCTACTTAGCTCTAGTCAAAACAAAGTTCTTGAGGCAGCAAAGGAAACAGCTGTCACATCAAACACAGCGTTGATGCTGCAGTGAATCTGATTGACTCCACTCCTTCATGCTACAAGTAACTCTTCAAAATCTACAATATACATTTTCCTTTTCAATAATTTGAATATTAGGCTTGCTTGTCCGTGTGAAACACGCTGTAAAGGCAAAGAAATTAATGTATTGACTGTCAGTAAGTTGAAGTATACGCTTCTACAATGTCTTTGATAGGAAAACCTTTACAAGAAGAATTAGAAAACTTCAGCTCATTTTGGGGAAGCAGAAATTTTTCTTATATGAGTGACCAAGGAAAATACTTTTTAATACGAAACTATGTGAAATATTTGCTTCCTTAAAGGAAGTTTTTTTCCTGGAAGCTGAGTTCAGTTATTCATATATGAAAGTGCCAACAAAGCACAGATGGGAAAATAAGTTATGAGCTGTTCTAAATGATCAATCCTTTTCAGTGTCTAGAACATACAACACATTTCCACATTCCCTGTGAAGAAGAAGCTGAGTGAAAAGGCAGAATCACAGAATCATTCAAGGTGGCAAGCAGACCATAATGCTGAATTCAAAACCTACTTGCTTAGAGTTTTCTTTTTTTTTTTTTTAATCATCATACATACTCAAAAACACCCTTAAAAAACCGTGTTAATTTATGAATGTATTTTGAGAGGAAGCATTACCAAATCCAGATATTCTATCATAAGAATGGAAAGAAAAATATTCTCACCCTAACCTTTTTTTTGGCTGTTCAGAGGGAAAATCATTCATTAGTCTCATTAAATAGGAAATGATTCCTAACTGACCCCTCAAGCCAAACATGAAGCAGTAAAATTTAACTTCTGTCTAGACCGAAGGAGGATTTGTGGTACAGCTTTTTCCGAGATATTTCATAAGAATTCAGGGGACAAAACCTAACACAAATAATCTTAACAAGTGGTGAAATTAAATGTTTAGGAAGTATGCTCAAAAATCTGTAAGGTGGAGAAACTTGAGTTGGTCATGAACTTTGAATATGAGGAGGATGTTCCCTCTCTGGGAGGCAGAGATTTTCTTTTTCAAATTATTCACTCTCCAGAGTATAGAATCATGGCAACAAAAGCTGAAGGGAAACTATTTAATCATCTTGCCTCTCTTCCCTCCAGAGGGTAATTTTTCTGAATGCTTCTCGACCTTCCCCTCCTTCCCCCCCCCCACCAACCTCCTCACTTGAAATTTAATTTTAACTGTCTAGGGCCTAGAAGGAGGAAACGGGGAGAAGTAATGGAGCTTCTGTGACATCTTAATATAGTCTCATGAGTCCTAGTTGAAACAAACTCTACACTCTCAAAATCACAGCCCGCTACAGAGGGAGATAGAACTAGCAGACCTAATTTTGCCAGTGTTTCTGAGTTGAGCTGCTATTGCAGTGCTGAACTATGAGGAGCTGCTACACAAAGGCCCTGCCTGGTCAAGGTCAACTTCCCTTCACCCCACTTGGATTCTGTGTGATCCAGATGCTATTCAGCCTTAAGAACTGCAGAGCTCCAGGTACACATAAAGGCTCAATGTCACTTTTTTGAGGAACTTTAATGCAGGAAAATAAGGTGGCTTGAGAGTTTTGATCCTGCGTATCAAGCGTGCGGAGCTCTTTCGGATTTCAGGTTTGGACTTCAGCACCTAATGGTATAGTGTGTGCTGTACAGGGGGATGTAACAGAGATTTCCCCTTGCACCAAGTGTGGAGTTACCTGGTGATGTGCAAATAAGGCAGAGGAGGGCATAAAAGAACAGTGAACATCACCGGCACTCTGAGAGTACTTGTGCAATTACAGAGTAGCTGGGAAGTGTGATGTGTGGGCACACCAGGTTGCTGGGTCAGGGAAAGTAACGCTGTCCTCCACGCCCTTCATGTGAACAGCACAAAATTTTGGATGTCCCTAGTGTCTGCAAGTGAGGAATCAGTACTTTGTTGATGTGACAGAATTCGGACCTGCTTGTCCCCAAATATGTCATAGGATAAAAGCTTTTCCAAAAGCCTGGGGAAGAAGGATAAATTTACCTTTATGTTCTGAACTGTTAAAAGTCTGAGTAGTCATTGACTAAATGGTTTTTCTCCATCAGTCATGAGGAAACTGAGAAGGAATTGATGTTTTCAGGGTATAGTGTATAAACTAGGTCTGTAGCTGGAGAGACTAAATATCTCAAGCAATTTTTATTTAGATTACTGTGAAAACATTTAGCTGCTATTAAAAGTAAAATGTCCTCAACTGGAGGTAATAATGAAAAGGAAAATGCACCAACAAAATTGTCCTCGTGCCATGAGGATTAAAGGAACTGTCTGGAGTGATCCTTGAAAATAAAACACAGCAGTTTCAAATCCTTTTTTTGTGAATTTCCTGCAATGCAGCATTCTGACTTGGCTTTTTAATTTATCTCTCATTTACTCTTTCCTCTCTGACTTATCTTTGATATTGTCAGAGAACGTCATCATCAACAATTAACCTTAATAAGGACAGGACCAATGCAATTTTATATGCAGTCAATTTACAGAACAAAATAGCCCATCCTTTTTCATTGAGGATTTGAGGTGATTTGGTAATGTCATTGGACTTTGCTGTTTTCACGTCTTTTCATTCTTAAATAAAGAGAAGATCAGAACAAAACTGCAAAAATATGTGTTCCATTAAGTCTAAAAATACTTTTTTCTTGGGCATAAAATCCTCCAAGGCTGTTCCAGACTAATAAGGCGAGATCACTCTTGCTCTCCCTGTCAGTATCTGCATCTTGAAGCAGTAAATGAGCTTTAACAGAAACGGGCAGCTTTTTAATCAGAGGACAGTGAGAGTTCATGATTCAAGCTGATGGTTGGAAAGGGCAGCGAATCAGGATCTTCTTACTGTCTTTTTCAACCTCAAACAGTCTTTCAGTCTGCTTAATTTCTTTCAATAAAAGTTATAATTATTTTGTCTTGTTCTAAATTCCGTGGTATCCATCTTAATTTGCCTTGGATGAGCTCAGACGTGCTGTATTAGACGTGGTCCAATCTCACACTTTGGGGAGCTGAGAACAGATGAAGGTCAATCCCCAAAAGCATAGCTCCTGAGCTCCACTCCAGAGTTTTATAGGAAGTGGGATGGGGCAGCCATAATCAGTCCAGCAACAGAGCATTTCAGTTCTTAAAAATACCTCTCAATAGTGCAAAATGTATCTCCACTGTGGTCTGCTTCCTAGTTGTTATCAGGAAGGTCCCAAATTTATAGGCCTAATTACATGTATATATAGTATGTATTATTTATATATATATAAATATATATGCACACATATATATAATGCCTTTGAATGAACAATGTATATGCATATATATATATGTATGCACACATGTTTTGTATATGTGTATATACTATACATATATGTGTATACATAAACACACATACACATTAGATATATTATTATTATCTATATAAATAGATATAGATGCACATTATATACACGTATATGCACTATGTATAACCTTTGACTGTCTCCATGGCCAAGTTTGTTCTATTCAAGTAGCTTTGTCTAATTTCTGAATGCTTTCATGGTTTGTCTGAGTTCTTCAGTTATAGTTATTCTTCAGAACATATTGAATATACTGAAGCACACTAGCATACATTATGCTGTGCTGAAACTTTATTTTGTATGGTCAAAAACACAAAATAGCTGTGAAGATAAAGTAGCGAAGATAATGTATTTTGATTTTTCATTTTCCAAATTGTAAATTTGTTCATTTGTCTTCTATGGTTTCAAGACCTTCTGTGGTCTTCAGGTGTATCCAGTGCTGCTCTGCATCAACCACCTCTCTGTTTTGTTTAGCAACCTGCCTTTTCACACTTTTTCTTATGATGCCTCTTTGGATAAATTGCCAGCAGTGCATCACCATGACCTTGGATATCAATCTGCCCTTTTTAAGCTTTTGTCACCTGTCTCTTTCATCATGCTGCAAAAAAATTATTTTAGAGAACAATTTACTGGCAGTCTGGAGTCTTCTTCAGCTTATGTTCTTAGCAAAATGTTCCTGTCTGGGTCTGAACTGTTGTGCTGTGCTTTTGCTCATCATGGTCAAAGTTTTACTGTGGTTGGTTTTACCTCATTTTTTTTGTTTCTATATTTGTACCTGGCAAAAGGAAACGAAAGATCAAAGTAACCTGAAAAGGCCAAATAACGCAGTAGCATTATGAACAGAGCCAGCCAGAAAAACCTCTCACAGAACAGAGATTCCAAATTAAAGCCAAAGCAAATGTCAAAATATTCGAACACTTAGTACATTTGTACTTTATTTGAACAGGCTTTGGTAACCCTCCAGATGATATTGACCACAATATAATACTCACAATAGTTATAAATCAGTCCCTTTAAAAGTGTTCCTTGCAAGTGCTTTGGACACATGGCAAGGTCACCTACAAATACAACTAATTTGGAACTTCTCCAGAGTTTCCATCCAAAGACTTCTAAAGTGATTATGGACAGCACAAAATTCTGCTTGTCCTTCAGTAGTATTTGTGATGATCTGGTCTATAGTGCCTGAACATATCAGTTAATGAAAATTGTCAGTTTAGTTCCCCCGAATTTCAAGAAAAAATCCAAACTGTTAGAGAAAGTGGGGACTGAGTGATCAAGGCATACTCCTACACTGAATGTACTCTATTTTGCATTATGAAGGATGTGAAGAAACTTTTTTTTTCCCTACATTGATATCTATGGTGGTATCTGAGTTTAAAAAACACACTGCATACCTGAACTCTCTACAATCCATTTGTTAAAGGGTGGGTAGTGCACGTGCCAGATTTGCTGAGTTTGATTTTATTGATGTTGACGTTGCCAACAGAAATAATCATGCCTGGGGTGACTAAGGGTTAATTTGATCCAATTATAAGTAACCTAGCTATAAAGCCCTGAAATAGCAATGCTGACAATATGAGATGTAGTAGCATTAGATTAGTCTTGTAATTCACCAATTCATACAGCAGAGTAGTTTCTATTTTGGTTTTCTTTTCTTTTTATGTTTTCTAATGACCCGTTTGCATCTGTCTGTATGTCCTTTCCATTCCAATGCTTATTGAAAAAAAATCTTCTGTGAAAAGGGAACAAAAAGTAAAGCTGCATTTAAATATTAATTTGAAAATTACATTTCTTCAGGGAAATCGATTATAATGAACAATGTTTACTAAAACCTCTTAATACAAGTGGTTACACATAAACAAGAAGATGGAGAAATTCCTAGCAGCAATCAGCTTGCAGCTTATTTTCTAGCCAATAACTCCTTAACAGTAAAGGTTGTAATAAAAGATCAGTCAGATAACTGCCACTGGCCTGTGTGTCTCACTAGATGCAGTGTGCAATTTCCTACTTTGAAGCAGGAAATTTAGTAAAACTACAGTAAATGCAGAATAAAAACTCTGCATTATCTTTTTGATGAGGATCCCTGTTAAAGCAGTATGCACCACATCACAGCAGCTGCATACATACAATTAGTATGTTTTCTTCTGTGTCAAAAGTCAGTCAGTGTTCAGATGTTTGTAAACTGAAAACAAAGACTTGATAGCAAGCAAAAGTGACATCCCCGTGTGTCAGCTGCTGACTAATGTTGGTGGCCAACTTCTCTGCTCCAAATGCAAATAATAATTTTTGCTTAGAGGAAATGAGAAAGTCAGCTTTATGTAACTGCTGTGATGCAATAGTGTGTTGGTAAAGCAGCAAGTGTATATAGTATGATATATAAATATTTATATATGTGTATATATACAAGTGTGTTTGTGTAAAAACAGTACTTGGGATCATGCACTTCAATAGCATGGGGTGTGTTGCTTAGATTGTTCTTTCAGCTAACTGTGTATGTGAGACCTGATGAGGGAAAACAACAATCTTTAGCTGAACTTAATTAAATTTTTTTTAAAAAAATCCTTTAATTGGAACTGACAACTCAGCAAAATAGCTATAAACAGACACTTATGACTTACTTTTGTTTTATTGTATTCACTCTCCGGGGTTGCTTTCCTTTTTCCTTCCCTACTCTTTGAATAGCCATAATGTTTTATCAAATAAAACTTCCTCTGAGGTCATTGCACCATGAGAATGACTGCACAACTCTTTTGCTATCCATGTCATTTTAATTTGCAGGAGGGTGAGTAAGCATTAATTTTTTTGTGTCTCCTTGTAGGGTGAGACTACTTATAATCTTAGTGGACTTTTAGGGGGTTTTATGGTTTTTTAGGGTTCATGGTACTGAGATTGTTGAATGCCTCCTCTAAAGTAAAAAAAAATAAAAATTAATTTAATTTTTTAAAATTAAAATCATCATAGCAGAATTGACAAGTGCATCTCAGAATCACAGAATCATGAAGGTTTGAAAAGACCTCCAAAATCACCACGTCCAACATTTGATTGAGCACAACCACATCAACTAAACCAAAACCCTAACTTCAGTCTCTTCTTGAACACTTCCAGGGATGGTGACTCCACCACCTCCCTGGTCAGCCAGTTCTAATCCTTGACAACCTTTCAGTAAAGAAATTCTTGCTGATGTCCAACAGCAACCTCCACTATGTTTTGCTTAACGCTCAAATATAGATTTTTTTTTTCCATGTATCTCCTTGTTTTAGGCAGGTGAAATACACTGGTTTTTTTGTTTGTTTGTTTTTTTGGTTTTTTTTTTTTTTTTTTTTTACTCCTAGCAGCCTTTTTAGCAGACTTTCAGTCTCTGAAGCAATGGGTTACTATGGATACTAACATATTCCTGCATGTTCCTAATCAAAAGTGCCATACGATCCGTCTGCATTTACAAGAGTTTGCATTTCATACATGACTATTTGTAAAGTCCCCTTTCAGGCACAGGTTGTATTCAGCAGGAATGCAGAGACATGTTTTGCATCCTGCAAGCAAACTAAACCAGTTTCCTCAAGTGACGGAGGAAAACTGGATTGTTATCGTGAACGGGACCAATGAAACCTCTGGTTTGAGATCAAAATGAGATCAAAACTTGGATCTTGTCTTCAGCTGACAGACTGAGCTCAGAAACAGTTCATTCTGAATGCTGAGGATTGAAATGTGCTTGATTTTCTTCTCAGTTCCTATCTGGTTTGCTCCAAGTACTTTGGATTTTAACACCAAAATGAAGAGAAACGGTGGTTGTAACATGTTTGTATTTGTGACTTGTCACTCAAAAAAAGGCAAAAAATCCACCTAGCAATCCCACAAACACTTATGCCTCTAAGCATCAGCTCTTGCTGTTAGGTTTGTATTTTCTTTTGGACGGGGAAAATCCCACAGGATGTTTGAAAGTGCATTGTTAAGGATGGAAGCAAAACCTACCATTTTTTGCCATAACTGATTAATTAATTACCCTCAGTTCTCCTCGAGTCAGAAATATTTGTTATCAATAGACATTTTTACCCCATTAATATGAAACCTGCCACAGAAAGAAGTTCTTTCTGACAAAAATGGACAAAATTATTGACAGCACGGTCAGTTGTTCCTCCTCCATGTGATTACCAGCCCAGGTTTTTGTGTGGTCATGTGGAAAGTCAGACTGATAAATTGATCTGAGTTAGGAAAAAAAAAAAAGAAAAAGACTTTGCATGATGTTTTCCAGGTCTATTGCTTTATGATACATTACATTGCTGTGAAAGTACCTGTGCTGCCTAACGGAGTATCATGTCAAATGGGAGTAAAAGGGGTTTGTGAGATCCAGCTGGAAAAAAGTCGGGTATGTTGCAAAATTCTGATGAGGTGACTACTGAAATCTGTATGGCTGCCTTCAGAAATAAAAGACATCACAGTTTATGCCTGAAAAAATGCTGTTCTATTTGCAAGTTAAAAAGAAAACATGCTGTTGTATTTGCAGATTCTAAATGTAAGAACAGAGAGCATATAATCTCTATCTGCATAGGTAATATTGCAGGATGAAACACACTATCTACAGGGATACAGACACCAATTGTTTGAATTAACATATTCTCATGTTTTAAAGCTTATTTTGTCAGTTTTTCCCTCTTATACACAATCTGTCACTGCAATTTGATTATTTATATGTATATATATATTTTTTTTTCTCAGTGTCCTTTGCCCATAAGCAAGCATGATATATTTCTACCTGTAGTGACAGGCTTGCCAAAAAGTAATTACAGACAGAGTCCTTTGTGTGACAAGCTAATGTAAGCATTATAATATTGATACCTGTTTTGGATGTAAGCTCTCTTAAGGAAAGATCTTTGCAAGCACACAAATTTCTTTCTTTTGTAAACACCTCTATTTCTTTCATGTTTTCTGCTCATCAGTCAGTGCAGAGTAGTACTCCTCTCAGCTTCAATGGATTATTTCCAAGCTTTGATAGGAAAGTAAATACTCTTTGCTTTTTGAAATGTGAAGTCTGCCAAGGCTTCATGTAGTAAGACTGTTCAGAATTTACTGGTTTTCCATGCAATTGAAAGAGGATATTGATCAGAGTGCACACACAGGGGATGAAACTCCAGCACAAGAACAGAAAATAATGGGAAAGCCACAATTCATTAATTTTTTTAGGGTGAACAGGGGAAGATACATTAAAAAAAAAAATAAAAATGTTTGTTTGAATCCAGTGTGCACTTACTTGACTACAAACTGAATGATAGTATTTGGTGACTGTCTCCATTGAAGGAGAGCAGAACGTTTATCTTGCTCATTTATATGTGGAAAATAAGAACTTCTGAAATTCTTGGCTAGAAGGGATAGCAAACACTAACTCTGAAAAAAATAAAGCTTCCTTAAATAATATCCAGTATGGTAGCACTGAGTTTAATAACAAGTTTTTCTTTTTTTCTTTTTTTTTTTTTTTTTTTTAATTCTAACCATAAGCTTTAGAGACTGTGTGAAAAATTAAAGAAACTCTATAGAACAACATATTGAAATTCTATCAGTCATTTTCTATCCGGTCTCCAAACTGAGATGACTCTCACTTTTTCTGCATGGCATACCTAGAAAAGGCTGAGAACTGAAGTTCATTTCACATGTTTCACTTAAAATAAAGGTATTTTCAGAACTCCCAAAAGAACTGTAGAATTTGGAAAAAAAAATCAGTGGAAAGACATGGATATACTAAATATGTTGCTATAGTCTAGGAATTCTTGACATGCTTTAGTCTTAGTCTTAAGACTAAGCTCTTAGTCTTAAGATTTACCCCAAACTTCATATCTGAACTTAAGAGTTAATCTATAGCTTCATAGATTCTAAGAGTATTGGGGTTTATTTTTACTTTTTTGTGTACTTAAACTTTTACTGAGCAACTCCCATTTTGTACCCCATGGATACTTCAGGTAGCTGAAAATAGCAAAGAAATATTTTTTATTTAAGTCAGTAATGGCTGCTGAACTTCACTTTTCCATGAGTTTGCTACTGTGTTTTGGAAAGACCACATCAGACTACTTTGTCTTTATATTTTCTCTGTTAAGTTTAACTCTTAACTTATCCACTGTAGGCTGTCAGCAGCACTGACTTTGCATGATTTCCCTTTGTGCCCATCATATGGATTTGAAACAGGAATTGGACAAAGTGGGTTGTCATCGGGACAGCAGCCTGAACGCAGCTGAAGCAAAGTATAAAAGGCATGTAAGATTTAATATTCATGTTATACATTTTTTTTTTTTTTGCTGAACTGCAAATCTCAGTTTTATTGTATTTGTTTGTGGGAACTCTTGAGACTTGATAAGAAACCAGCCTATCCTCATGAGGTGATGCAAAGCTGCTGCTTCTCTGGTGGGGTGTGTAACAAGGGAGTTATTGTACTGGAATATTGCAAGAAAAGATCTTCTACTGGACTGGATAAAGAAAAGAAGGAAAAGATCTAGGTGATTGTCAGGACCTTTTTCAATACCATCATTCTTAAGGTAAGCAGATGCTTTTGTAACTTATTTCTCTATAGTAAAGCTTTTGGAGGAAATTGTCATTGAAAAACTTGTTTCAACAAGTTTTCATTACCAAAAAAAATGTTCTACTCCTTTGAAATTGCTAAGCAACTGGGAAGATTTAATTTCTTGTAATTCTTGGAAGAGAACCTTAAGCAAAGGGTAAAAGACAAAATTTATAGAAATAATTAAAAAAGAAAAAAGTAAAAATGGAGCTGTCACTCTTCATTCTCTCGTGCATTCATGGAACACAGTCCTTACTGTGGAGAGGAATAGGCAAAAGTAACAAAAAACCCCCAAAGAACAAAGAGTAAGGTGTTTGTCTGAAAGTTACTGAGTGCGTAGTGAATGTTTGGAAAGTCTATAATGAACTTAGCTGAACCCCCTGCTATGGCAGGTAATGTTAGAAACAGAGGTAAACAAGATTGAATTCAGGAGATTTAATCTCTCTCTCATTCTTGCATATTCAGATCAGGACTGACTAGTGTCAATAGAATTATGAATATTTTTTTCTCAATGCTGAGGGGTTTAAGAACATCAGGTGTTTCTTAGCTGAGTGCTTGCCACATTCCCCACAGAACAAGGCAGTCATTTGTTTCTCAAAGGGAACTCATAGGAGGTTTTCTGCAGCTAAGAGCTGCTGAATCTATCAAGAAAACAGTTTTTTGAGAAGTCTGATTATTATGTGGGTGTATTTAACAAACAGTGGGAATAGAAACTGTCAAATTTCATTATTTGATTAGTATTCTATTTCATTTTGATCATACTCTTATGGATCACTTGTGAAAGGTAAAAAAAAAGGTGTTGCATGTTGTTGCTGATACTGTGTTTTAATCACTTTCCTTTAAAACAAGATAATAGAAATTGTTACATTCAAGAGATATAAAAAGGTGGAAGTGTTAGATAAGGATCATTTCTTCTGTTCTGTTCTGTACTTCCTGATCTAAGTCAAGTCAGGTTTTATTGTATTTAAGGACTTAACTCCCAGCAAGATCAAATTAAACCAAACACCTTTGAAAAAATCTTTTTCCTAATCCTGAGCCTATTCCATCTTTTTAACACTAAGGGATAAGCATTATGGAGTGAAGGATTTGTGAAGAGAGGAAAATATTTAGATCAGTGATTGGCTGGAAGGAGATCAATTGCTCTTCATAGCTTACAAAGGTGAGACTTAGCCAAAATTTTTGACACATGCTGTGACATAAACAAGAATGTAAATTATTCTATCACACAAAATATATATGAAAGATAGTGGTATTGCTCTTTGCATCTCAATGTATTAGTCTACCAGAATGTTCAAAGCCAAATTAAGAGGTTGCTAAGGAAAAGCTGTATCTAGCTAACTCCTGATCAGATTAGTTTAATGGCAGAGATAAAAATCACCTTTTCAAAAAGCCATTTTCATAATCAAGTTAGAGGAGTGCTACACCCAGTGTCAGTGAAGGGGAAGTTTTGCTTATAACCTTTCTAAGAGGGAAACTTTAGAAGGTGCCCAGTCAGAGAGACGTGAAGATCTGCTTCTTGGGGTTGCAGGTTAGCAGCTGACTGCATCACTCATGGAATGTAGCTCTGGTGTGGTTTCTGTAACAAGGTTTTTATCTGTGAACGTGAGACTATTCTGGTGAAAGGGCTTGTGGCTGAGTTGTTGGGTACTGTCTACACCTTAGGTTGTGTTCTTCAGCTCTCCTTTTCTCCCTGTTGTGCTTTTTGAGTTACTAACAGCAGTTCCACACCCATGGCTCCCTCTTTACACTTTTGTGTATCTCATACTGAAATTTCTGTTTCTAAACCAAGGCAAACTCTTTGCTTTTCTAGGACAGCTTTAGATATTTGAAAATATCTAAATGGGCTTATGTTCAATCCATTCTCTCTAAATAATTTTCTGTTTGATTCACTCTAAGTTTTTATGAAGGTCAACGCTTGGTACCCGTGCACCTCCTATGGAACAGGAGACAGATTTATAAGCAAACCAGTTGTCCACATAGTAACGCCATTTCTACATCACTGTGCTAATCAAAGCAAAGAAGACTGAAGGAACAGAGTTACAGAACGGTCTTTAACTTTTAATGCATTGCATTAATTTAGCATGATGGACTCTTCCTCATTACTTCCCACCTGTGGTATTAAAATCCACAGGATATTTTATCCAATGCCATACTGGTTGAGAATACCCAGAAATTGGGAAAACAGCTTTGGTTATAAATTAATTAAAGAAGAAAATACAACTGGAAGATGAAAAGTCTCTCTTTTTACTTAAATTAAAGCTGTTTTCTGGCATGTCAGTTTCTAATTATCCTAAGGGCAACGAAACTCCATATGATTTTTAAGATTCATTGGCTCAATGATCAATGACCATTTTAAGCCAAGAACATGATTTTCTTTAGAATTAATTAATGAATAATTCTGGTAATTCCACAAGCTGTGTCTCTCCGTCTCCCCCTCACTTTCCTACTGGTCACAACCCTATGTTGCTGATTTTAGTTTAAGTCAGAATAAAGGAGACAATAAAGTATGTGTGTGTGCCCGTGTTTGCTTACATGTGCATGTTCTAAAAAAAGCCTGTAAGATAGTGGTGATCAATTGTCTTGTGCCTCTTATTATGAAGTTTGCAAAGTCATCTGTCACCAAGTATTTTGTCAAGAGTCCAAATGAAATAAATCTTATAGTTATCAAAATTACCTCAGTTTTTAGTGTTGGAATTCATGCTACTCTTCTTGAAGTATTCATAGATTGATTGATAGCTGAGAGCAAATTGAATGGAACTATCTTGTGGTTTTTTAAAAAAATATTTTTTATATGATGAATAAAATAAAGAAGTGGAGGCAACTGAGAAATTAATGCATACACATATGTACTTACATGAACAAAAGCATTCAGATTTATTTCCTTGAGCTGTGTCCTTAATATTATCCCCTCAGTTCTCCTAGGTTGACTGATTTATTGTCAGAACAATCCTAAGAATAGTGTAGTTGGGAATTACAGCCAAATTACAGTCTCTTCAGACCCCTGAATGAACCTGAGAGCTGCTTTGGATCCGACCAAGACATTATCCCGGAGTTCACTTGGCACGTTGCTTGCACTGGACTTGTGCACTGATTTTCAGGAGGAAACCTAGTGGCTTGCATCCATCTGTATCTTTGGTGTGGAACATTTCTTAGCAGCAACCAAACCCTTGAGAAATATTTGTTGTTTGGTGGATTGTTTTTTCCCTTCCACTGTTACATAAAGGGTTAAAACAAGCATGAGAATTCCACTGGCAAGCGGTTTTTTTTTTTGCTGACAACAGAACTGCTTCAAAGCTTGCCTTATCTGCTACATCACCTGTATGTCACTGGAATTTCCTCACCAGCTAGAAAAAATGGAACAAACATACTGATTGAAATGTATTGTGCAGGTAAAAGCACATTGAAATAATGCTGCAAGAACATTAATGCTGTGCAGAGGAAGTGTTACCCCAGAGTTTCTTCTGATGTTAGAGAGATGATAGAGGTGTTACAGACTTCTTGCATACCTACAGAACTGCTAATACTGCCTGAAGCCAAATGGGTATTTTATTTTCAGATCGATATATTGAACTGCTCAATTAGATGACCTACTCATCAGCACAGTAAGGACAAAATTAAAGCCTCAGTGCAGGTGACTGTCTCTCCTTCAACAGCAGGAGCAGGATGTTGCTGTTGTTAGGAGTTTTTGCAAATATTTGTGACCCCTAATCGGTTCAGACCTCACAACTGTGGTTAAAACAACATGTATGTTCTGAGATGTTGATTTCAAGATGTACTTCAGCTATTTTGAAAGGTCCTCTCACTTCAGTGTGTTCAAGCAGTCCCTGCCCTCAGCTCTGCCTCACAGGTTTTGGTCACAAACTGAGCTTGAGGAACTTTCTGAGCATAACAAAATTTGTCTTGTCTCCAACCCCCACAACCTAGCTGCGAATATTTCCTTTTTTTTATTATACCCTTTTCCTGTTGCACTGAAACTCGGGCCTGATCAGTGCCAGGCTAGGCTGTGGGTGCAGTCAGGTTTTTAACAACACTTCTCTGAAGGGTATAGATTCTTCAGATTACTTCAAGTTGTTTTAATTTTAAATCTAAGTATATTTATAAGTTAGTATTGCAGATGTGTTACACCATTTATTAAGATCATGTGCCCTGATCGTTAACTTGCCACTTAATGTAAAGTAAAATCAATCTACTGAAGATTCAGGATGAAGCAGATTTTACAATTGTTTTGCAGATAGCACTGCACAAGAAAACAACTGAAAATCTTAAAGCTAGTCTGTTAGGGAGAAGAAAGTCAGAAGATGGACCTTGATACACCCTTCTATGGGAGAAAAATTATACAAGAAAACTGTACACTGAAATACTTTGTTATATATTTTCATGTTATGCTATATACTGTATTTTCACTTATACTGTATATAATGCATACTGTTCTGATATATAGTAAAATGTATATGTTTATTATACAGTAAAATAAAAAATCATTTTATCACTTAAGTAATTATAATATTTTTCATATGATATATTATTTTATTTTTCTCAGTTTCCTGAAGACAGAAGTACCATGAAGCAATTCTTACTTGTTGCATGAATCCCATGTAAATTTTACAAAGCAGAATAGTAAATTATCTGTAGATAAATTTGTCATATGAAATGCAGGGGTCTCAATTATTTATGTGGTATTACGAGCAACAATAATGAGAGTATTAATAAGAGCTACCTGTACTGAGAGCAGCAGAAGCTATCTGCATGTAGCTGTGTGTAAAGAAGACTTCATTCTTTACTTTATACTGGGAAGAAAGTTGTTGAAGAGAGACCTTTTGACTTATTTTGGTAATACTTACAGGTTAAAAATGGGTCTAAACAAGCTCTCTAAGAGGAACCAGGCACAACAGCAAGGGAATTTTGTAAGTGAATCAAAAGGAAAGGAAGACTGTACACTGACTTCTAAAAAGAATTTTAAGGAGTTAATACTTAATAAAATGCATCAGTTTTAGCCTGGATTTCAGACTGCAGTCTCTGGGAACAGCTACAGGAGCGCAAATAGGAAAAATAGAAGTGTCATTGTGATATAGTTTAAAGCTTCCCAGAAGGAGGGTCAGCTTGCAGCTCAGGATTGGCTTGGTAGACAGAGATTTATTCCCAGCTCTGCCTTAAACTTTTTGTGTAATCTAAAGCATTCTGTGGGGGAGAGGTTTTTGTCAGTAGAGTTTATTGCATATGAATACTCAACATTGAAGACATTCAGGACTAAGATTCATCCAAAATGTTGGCCCTTGCATGTCAATTTCCTCATGTATTTAAAGAAGTTGATGGAAATCACAGAAATGCAAAGCCTGTGTTGTGTTGGACCGAATCACAGTTTAAACCAAAATGTAGGGGTTTGAATTTTGAAAACACTGATAGTCAGGGTTCATTTTTGTTTCAGGATTTATTTTGCATCCTCTTCATCGTTCAGTGGGTTACCACAGCTCTGTTTCCTTCAGACCACTGCTCTTTGAGAGCAGTGGATTTTGCCCAAGATTTCAGATTCTCAGAGCCAGGCCACAGCAGGGACTCCAAGCACCCTAAAAAGCTTTGGGTCCCTTCACTCTTCATGCACAGCCACCCTCAAAGAACATGTACAGAGGCCCTAAAAAGTTTGAAATGCATCAAAATTTATTGTTTCCCTTGTACAGATGTTTCGCATTTGAGTAGTAAACTTTGTATTTTTTCTGGATGACTCAGGTGGATCTCACAATTATGTGAGAATGCACAACACCTAAAACTGGATCTGGCACCTAACCCACAAATATTGGGTGCAAACCTTACACTGTTTATGAACACATTGTGGGACCTACTGCAACTATGGGTATCTAATGTTCAGTCCTGAACCTTTGTGAAGAGCATCTAAGAAACTGCCCACCTGACAGTGTCAAGAGTGCGTGGGCAGAATGAAAGGGAAGACTGGCATAAGGGAAGAATAGCAAACTGTAATCTTCCTAGGTCTTGCCTCAGCCATTTGTATACATAAATTTACTCCTTCATGCAGAATTTTAAAAGAGAATTATGAGAAAATAAAAATAATCTGGACTTTGTGGAGAATGTGACTTTATGAGCGAGCCCAAAGGAGGGCCACCAAGTTGATTAGAGAGATGGACACCTCTCTGATGAGAAAAGGCTAGGGGAGTTGGGATTGTTGGGATTGGAAAGGACAAGGTTTTGGGGTGTTCTAACTGCAACCTCTGGTACCTATAGGGAGCCTACAAGAAAGACGTTTTACAAGAGCGTGTAGTGACTGGACAAGGAGGAATGGCTCTAAAATGAAAGAGTGTAGGTTTAGATTAAACATTATGGAAAAATTCTTTGCTGTGAGTGGGGTTAGGCCCTGGAACAGGCTGCCTGGAGAAATTTGGGATGGCTCATTCCTGGAAGTGTACAAGGCCAGGTCGAATGGAGCTCTGAGCAATCTGGTCCAGTGGAAGGTGTCCCTCTCCACGGCAGGGGGGTTGGAGCTGCATGATCTTTAAGGTCCCTTCCAACTCAGGCCATTCCATGATTCTGCAATATCTCTTGATTGATTCTGTTTTCCCTAGTGTACAGTAGCCAATATGTTAGTTAGCCTATTGTCTAACACAATAGATTTAACAACTTCTTCTGTAGCACTGAAAACCCTTGAGGTGCTGGAGGGGGATGGGGGGGGTAGAAAGGCAAAATAGAAAAAAAAAAAAAAAAAAAAAAAGGTTGATTTCTCCTTTTTTCCTGCTCTGGAGTCCACTGGATAAAAGTGCACTGCTGTGCCTCCCTGCCAGTGGCAAATTCAGATAATCAGTTGTCATCAGCAATTCGCTGACATGTCTGTAAACAACAAGCACGGTGCCACCGTGCTTGTGTCACAGCCTCATGCCTCTCTCGAGCCCATTCAGTGGAACAAAACGTTGCCTGTTCTAAATCTCAGACGGAAAAATTCGGGCCCTGAAGTGGGAGAGCACCCCTTCGGAGTTGGGCCGTCCATCTGCGCCAGGCAACTTGATGTTATTTTGTAGCCCGCTGCTCTGAAGGGCAGGGCTGCATTAAAACCTGTTCCTCCTGCGTGGTGGAGTTCCTTAATGACGGCAGGATTTGTTATGTTAGTTTGTTACACCATAGATTAATCTGCTGAAGGATTAAAAATAGCATGGTAATAGTCTGGGAAGTATATGTTCTTGCTTATCCGTCAGTTATTTCATATAAACAAAAAATGGACCAGAATGTTATATATTTTTCTTGTATCTGAAGGTTGATACTATTTTTTGCAATCTATTTAGAGGCTATCCGTGATACTCTTCCAAGAATCAGAATAACAAATAAGTAAATGGACTTGTTTCTGCAAGTGTCAAGGAATTCACTAATTTAATTTCTTCACCATTCCATGTGATTTCCATGGTTAACTTTATGCACTTTTTTGAAGGAGGCGTAAAAAAAAAAAAATAGAGTGAGGGTGAGAAAGTTTGCTCCAGTTTGCCAAATTTTGTATTTTGTATACTTGTTAGGATTTATTTTCCGAGTGGAGTGATAACATATTTGTCTTCCAGTGTGATGACTGGCACAAAAGAAGCGAAGAAAACCAGTATGAAAGAAAAATGGCTCTAATGTCATCATATATACCATGTTCCTTTTACAAGACTTTATTTCTCAGATAATTCAAGATAGGCATGTGTAACTTAGATCTTTATTTTTTTTCTAAACTTAATTTAAATAAGCAATTACTAGGTTTTCTGAACTATTCATGGCTCTTGTTTCGAGATAATTGTCACACGTAGTTCAGATTCCTTTTATTCTGCTTAACCAGAAGTGCCTTAGGACATTTTCAAGATGAATATAAGCTTTTCACGCTTGCATTTATCATTGATAAGTATGTTATGGAGGCTCATGCTGTGAATGAGAAAATTAGGTATGTCTGCATAGGATAAGATAGTGCTGATATTTGTATCTAATGATAAAATAGCCTGGCAACAGTTATTTATTCAGTGCATATATCCATGATACTAGGTAGCTTCAACAATACTTGACTAGAAATTCTTGTCAGGAATTGTCCTTAATGGAAAAAAAAAAAGAAGCAAAACAGCACCAAATCTTTCAAATAATTTCCTCTTAGTAACATAGAGGTTTTGAGTGGTGCTTGAGAGAAACAGACAGTAATGAAGTTACACATTTCATTATCATGGCTCTTTATTCCTTTAAAAAAAAAAAAAAAAAAGGGAAGAAAAAAGAAAACATAAAAATGAAAAAAACTGTGGGTTGAGTCCTCTCACCTAAACCTCTCATTGACAGGTGAGGAAGCTGAGGTTACTCAAAAATATGAGCCACTACAGTGTAGGTGAAGCAGAGATAAGAACATATCTTCTTATAACAATGGAACCAAAACATTTTTGAGTTTTTCCAGTAGTTTCCAGAGGGTGCAATTTGCCACTTCAGTTATGAGCTGGTATAATTGAAGTGGAGAGAATCATACTGGTAAAAATAGCAATGATTGTATTGTCAATTATAGGCAGTCTTAAAAGTTCTTCAGCTGTGAAGAAGTTTGTCTGTATGGTCTATTTCATTTGAAAAGATGCTTGCCAAAAAAGAAAACACTTACTGATATTAAATAAAGGATTTCTGTCTTCAGAAGCCATTGAAAAAATGAGGGAGGCTTTTCATCATTTTGTGTCTTATGCAAAAATACTCCAAGTTAGGTAATTCTGGCAGTTTGGTAGCTGTGTGCTGTTTGATACCCGCTGTACCTGAATGTTAGGGCTGACATTTGAAATTCAAATTCAATTTTTAATTTGAATGAAAGTTAATGAATGTCTGGAATATTGATTTTTGTATATCCTTAATGCAACATCAAAAATTATACAAGAGACAAAGTAGTGGAAGACTGACACAATTTTTTAGAAGGTGAAATAGATCATACACAGTTTCGTACTGAAATAGAGGACAAAACATACAGTTTCTTGGTATTCAAGTAGGGGATGCACACAGTGGGTTGCACTGTGTTGGCAATTTTTTTGCATTCTTCTGCTGTTTCAATTAATATTGTGTAACCTTTCATAGAATCATAGAATCATAGAATAGATTGGATTGGAAAAGACCTCCAAGATCATCAAGTCCAACCCCTGATCCAGCTCCAATTACTATATCATGGCACTAAGGGCCACATCCAATCTCTGCTTAAAAACCTCCAGGGATGGTGAATCTACCACCTCTCTGGGTAGGCTGTTCCAATGCTTGATTACCCTCTCTGTAAAGAATTTCTTCCTAACATCTAACCTAAACCTCCCCTGGCAGAGCTTGAGCCGATGTCCCCTTGTCCTGTTGTCGGTTGCCTGGGAGAAGAGACCAACCCCCACCTGGCTATAACCTCCCTTCAGGTAGCTGAAGAGAGTGATGAGGTCACCTCTAAGCCTTCTCTTCTCCAGACTAAACAACCCCAGCTCCCTCAGCCTCTCCTCATAGGACTTGTGCTCAACATCCAAAATGAACAACTAAACTGCGTAAAATGAAATGGACCAGTGCAGCACACTTGGGTGAACTCAAATCCCACCTGTGGAAGTGTTCAGGGCCAGTTTGGATGCAGCTCTGAGCAACCTGGTCTGGTGAAAGACGTCTCAGCCCCTGGCAGAGGCGCTGATACAAGGTGACCTCAAAGGTCCCCTCAAACCCCTTCTATAAGTTTTTACATTCCTATCAAGACATTCCATGATTCCATGATTTAGTTTCTGCTACCAGAAGTGTGAAAGCTGAAAACTGGAGAAGGAACAGAAAAGTTTATGTGTAAAACCAACAGGGATTGCCTGGGTATTAATGGCTGTGCAGCATAATTTAAAATTGCAGATTGCACAATCACTTTGAATTCCCCTCCTTCAAAACTGTATATCCTCCAGTTTGATAAAGAGCATATGTTTCCATATGTTGCAATTTAAAACATGCAGCTAATTTCAATGCTCTTTGCACTTTTTCTGTCAGAATCACTGCTGCTGTCTGGGAGACAACGCACGATCACACTGCAAATGTATTTCTGAGTGTATTTATGAGCATGACCAGTAATATGCAGCATAAGGACAAGGAAAATGAATGTGTTCATATGTAATCTTCTATTTCTTTTGGAGATTTCTTGTCCTTTCTGACCCGATTTGCCTCCACGAGAGAGAGAAGCTACAGCTGACTTGTTAAACTGATATGTCAAAATCACAGCCTTCAAACCCACTGTCTTTTTTATTTCTGATAAAAGTCTAGTGAGGTACTTTGAGTTATTTTTGTTCTCCTAGCCCTTCACAGTGCTCTGAAAATCAGGAATGAAAGGATCACTTTATTTTTTGCCTCTTTACAATAAAACAAAAATAATGTTATCTCCCCCTTTTCTTCAGGGACAAGATAGCACAATCTCTGTTTTGTGAAAAAAGGATCAAAGGCAAGGTTAATGTTCTAACAGATGCATAATAAAGATAAGGGTGTGGAAGGAATTTTTCAGAAAGTACCCACTGAGAAAGAAGGCTATAGTGCTAGCTGTTTGCTCTGGAAGCTGTTGAAGAAAGAGGAGGGTTGGTCTAGTGATAGGAATTTCAGCTACAGGTATTTCTGGTATTGATTTCACATGTGATGCTTGATAAGGGAATTAGATCAAGGACAGGGATATTTTCTGCATTCTAAGTTTTTGAAATAAGGCCTCTACTTTTCAGATGGAAGTCACTTGCAGATGAAATCAATAGAAATATGCTTATGGCCACTCTGGATTTTTTAGCTGAACCTGTGCCTGAAGTTTAAAAGCACTGCTGGATACACAGAATACTTGCCTGAAGACAATGTACACAATGTTTCATTATGTTTAATGAAAAACATTGGACATTTGGGATCTACTCCACTGTAGGTGAATGAGTATCCAGTGCGGAGCAGAGGCAGTTGTGCTGCAGAACGTTTCTGTAAATTCAAGAAGTAACTACAAGGCAATAAGCTGTGGGAACATTTTAGTTTATAACACAGTTTAAAAATGATGGCATGCTTAAAACAATTTTTTAGAAGGTGTGAAAAAGCCCATGCAAATGCTATACAATATTTTTGGAACATGCCAAGAGATCACTGATAATAAACTAAATAAATATTTTCCTGAAATATCTGCATATATTCCATAACTTCTCTTTACTTTGAATACATCACATGCATTGTTTGAGCTATGAACTTAGTTCTGATAAATTCCTTTTTCTCTTTTTTTTCTTTTTTTTTTGATCCACTCAAGGTGTGTTAACTGTGTTTGTTAGGTGAGTACAGGAAGATTCTTCATTGTGTTCTTTTAGTCATATTTTGGAAATAAATATGAAAGAAATCACAGCACCAGCTTACGTCACTGTCTCTTTAGATTCCTAATCTGAAGAAACGTTCTAAAATAGATAAGAAATTTAAGACTTATTGGCACATATTCTACAACTGAAAAAACATACATTTGAACTCACTAGAATATTTTCTGCTCTAAAAATAATGAGACAAACAGCCTCCTAAAGTGGAAATATCAGTTTGTTCATGAGTTAGTTGCATACCTAAGGTCGGGTTTGTGTCAAAATTTCTATAGGAAGTGTACATGGCTTTCATGATCACACATATATTTATATTTAAAACTACTTTGAAAAATATGGAGAGAAAAGTGAAAATAAGATAATTAGATTACAAAACCCCTATCAGTGCCTTTGCAGTAGAACCTGGCCAAGATGAAATGGATAAGTTTAATGGATTCATTTTAAGTGGTGCTTTCAATGTTTCGATGAGAAGAGCTTTTGTATGAAACAGTTTCCTTTCTTGCAGAGGTTTCTGCACAACAGAGTTTTTAAATGAGGAACTCTTACACAAGCACAGTAAAAATGGTACTAAAGTTGCAGGGAAGCCAGAAATCTGCTCAGATTCTGCTAAAGAACCACAGGATTAAAAGAAATCTTCTGCCTTTGATGCTCTCTCAGACTCCTGAAGCAAAAATATTTTTTCTTTTAACATTGAAAATTCTGTATTTCCATTAACACTTTGAGATTGCTGTAGCTGTAATTCCCATGACACAAGCTGAAGTTTCACTTGGGAAAAGTTTGTATATAAAACTATAGTATCTGTCTTTTTAGCCTGCTTTCTACTGAACATTACTTCCATAAGTTTTTACATATTTGAGTCGGTTTTGGCTTTATTTTTTATTTATTTTGTGCCTTTCGATAATGGTTATTTAGAGCGCCAAGCAAAAAGAACCAATCTGACCAGTAATACAAGCAGTACTCCCTTTTCCCCTTTCTCCTTTTTTTCCCCCCTTCATTTTTCCTTTTCTTTCCTCTTGTAATGACAAAAAAAAATCATGTTTAGTGCACTGGAGTTATTTTTACTGGGACTTTTTTCTCCCCTCAGAGTCAGTTTCATATCACTCTATTGTCAGCAGGGTTGTTTAGGATGATGTGCACCTTTCAATTTTGATTTAAAAAAAAAACAAAACCAAAATATATGATTTTTAGGTGTTCACTTGTATTATCACAATGATTCTGAAAAAATTAGGGCCTTCACCTTCCTTTTCCCATGGCTGCCTTCACGATTTTGGTTGCTGACATTTTCTCTCAATGAATATTCTGTCTGAGCTTAGTCTAATGTGAACATGCTATTGGGTGTAAATGCATACCTCCCATATCATACAAACTGATGCTGACAGGACCACAGGTCAAAGAAATTATGGAATATATTCTTTGAAAAAAAAGTTTATTTCTAGCTTTAAATTATTAAGGAGTGTCTCTTATCACCCTTACTCTCAGGAAAAGTTAAAAAACCCCTGACACGCCTGCATGGTGTTTGATTCCAAAAATGCTAGAACAAGCAGACAAAAAACCAGCTGTGAATGGACCGTGCTATGGTGAATAGAATATATTAGGAGAAGTTTGTCTATAACTATAATATGCAGAACTAACTACAGGAATGGTTGCATCTCATGAATAACCTCACCACTCTGGTGTTATTTCTACTTTAAACTCCATTGTTTTTCCATTTCTTGTGGTGGTTTTAATCTAGGCCTTCCCTGGTTACCAGTTTGTAACCAAGGAAGGGGCAGTGTTCCCAGTATTCCATACGATTTTTACGTAAATCGTGGTACAAATAAGAATGGAGGAGAGGCCTTTGCTCTCTTCTCTTCTGGCCAAGTTCGGGAACAGTGGGTCCCTTCATTGGTCTCGCTTATCTAAGGCTGAGACCTGCAGCATCCACTGACCTGCCACGTGGAGGCTTGGGGAGTGCTGGCAGTGTCTGCCAATCCTGCTTTCTAAGGGATGTGGTGAGATTTGTTTTCCTAGTTATTTTACTAATTCTCGGGTTTGATTGCGTAGATCTGCTCGGTGTCCTTTTTTTGTTCCCTTTTGTTCCTTTTCCCCTTTCCCTATCCCTTCAGGGGGTGTTTGGATTCAATTTTGCTGTGTACATAGCATCTTAACTGTAATATATGTAAAATATATTTTTTTTCTATAACTAGCTTGGTTTTCAGGTTCTTCAATTGGCATAGTTTTTTTTCCTTTGCCCTGGGGGAACTAAAAAGAGGGGAAGAGAGGGGTTGCTACTGGGGGGTTGGGCATTTGGCAGGGAGCCAAGTCCGAATCATCACATTACTGAATCAGCAATTTTACCCAGGTAGCCACACAAGGCTGAGTTGAACTCTCTCAGGCCTTCATTCAAAGTCTCTGTATAACCTCATCTTGGAAGGGAGGACTGTAAATGCGGCCCGGGGAGAAAAGCCGTGCTGTACTGGTGTTTAGAGCCACCTAACCACTGCTGTGAAACTGCGTGAAATGATGGAGGTTGGCCACATTGGTCTTCCCTGCAAAAGTGATGATGTGACATTCTCTTCTACCATTAATCTGACCCAGCGGGGACCTGCTGGGGGATCAACATCAACATCAGGCTGCAAAAGCAGAAGGCAGAAGATCAAAGCACGCCTGAAACACTGTTCTGGATATTCAAACAAACTCTCACAATCTGTCGCAACTGGCTCAGCTTGCATTGTGAGGTTATGGTAAAACATACCATCCTGATGGCGAAATTTGGAGAAAGCTCCTTGCTCATCGCTGAGCAACAGCAGGATTTTGAGATTTTCCTCTTCTTAAACAATTGTACTGCAAATGGTGATGATGGTGATAATAATAATAGGACATTATCTTGGTTGACAAAGAAGGGAAATATTTTTTGTTCTTCTTTTGCTGCAAAGCCAGAGAGTCAGTTACAATGTTAACAACATCATCTTGGTAAATGTTAGGATATTGTCTTATAAACACATTTGCTTCACTCTACCCATGCTTTTTGAAGAAAGAGTAAAGACTGAGTGAAGCTACTTTTTCATCATCTTTAGTGCCAATCACTGCAATCTCCAGGTGACTCATTACCATTTCCACTGTGTGGTTGAAAGGTTCAGCCTCGGATCTGGTTTATACAGTAGATATTTAATTGCTGCTGCCCAGGCTGTAGGATTGGAAAGCTTACCTTGAAGTCCACTTCATCCATTGAATTTACAGTAATGAAACATTAAAATTTTGAATGCATAAAAAGCTAATCACTGATGTTGACAAAGGCTCATTGAATGTCTGCTTCAGCCCCATATGTAATTTTAAATTCTATTTCATTTTAATTATGTATGAAATTACAACCAAATGAAACAGATGAAACAAGCATTAGGGGCATTACCAGCATGCTGGTTTGGTATTTGTTTTTTATATTTGCTGTGAATGATTAAATCATAATAGCTTGAAATGTATTTTATACTGATGTCACGTTCTTGGTTGTTACATAGCCTGCTTTATCATACAGCTACTACTGAATAACAAGGCAGACAATATTCTCTAACTTCACCAAATTATTTCTTTTTAGGTATACAGTAAAAATCCTTTTGTGAAAGTCATGAACCTCAACTGGGGATGAAGAACGAAAGATTTTGTGAAGGCAAACACTTGGTATTTTAAATACTAGGCTCTGGAAGCAGCCCAACACTCAGTTTTCTTGTGATTAATTTCTTAGTGAATTCAATCCGTGCTATGTGTACTTAAAGAAAAAAATTACATTCACATCTCTTCATGCATGTGCATAAATTCTCAAATGATCAAATAAATAAGAAGGTCACCTGTAAAAATCTCTCACAGCATCACTCCTTTGGAACATTTTCTAGCAAGACTGTGAAGAAATGCAAATGCCAACAAGTAACTTTTTGGTTAATGTCCCTATCTTTATTAATCTATGTCTTCAGACACTGGGAGGCAGAATCCCAATTTTTTAACTTTCTTTTTGCTTCTTGACTCGACATGTCTGTTCAAACTTCTATAGGGAAAAAACCTGTAAATTCTCTCATTTGAATATGAATTTTTTAATTTTTCTTCCAAATAAAACATTTGACTCTGTGGGATTTGTTGCTATTGCTTTTTTTAATTGGTACTGCATTATAGAGGGATCTCTTTGAACCCTGAACTCTTATGCAAAACACCCAGTACACTGTTTTTTCAAAGCTGAAGGTAATGCTATATATATGCAGGCACTAGTAATCAATCTATATTCAATTATCACAGCAGTTCAATGACTACTTAAATCCCATCTAAGTCATGAGAAAGACACTGGGATATAAACAAATGTCCTGTTAAACAGAAACAAGTTTAAGCATGGCTTAAGCTTTCTGTACAGATATTTCTTTGCTGAGGTTTTATTTTGGAAATCAAAAGTATCTGTCTTCTCCTGAACAATGTTAGGCTTGTGTGAGAGGTGTGTAGTGTGTTACCTGTTTGTGCTGATTTGCTTGCTTACCACAATTGCTATAAAATTAAAGAGGGTCCTGAGACAAGAAATGTTTATTCTTCCTGTTATTTGGAACTAAAATTCTAACATGTTGTTGGGGTGAGTATAAAGAAACATGAATATTCTTCATTGCTTTGATTATAAGGTTTAATAATTAGGCAGATAAAATAGATACAGTAGCTGTTCAGCGGGTATGTACCAAATTACTGTAGGGGGACCTAGGCAGATTTTCAAGCTGTCTATAGTACTCCTAGGGAGTTCATTCTCTAGCATGGTATGTGCACAAAATTTTATGGAACAGAAGAAACTCACCAGTTCAAATGTGTGGCTAGCTCACAACTGCCTAAATCAGAATAGAAAAGAAAAAACAAAGGAAAAACGGCTTCTTTGGAGCTAAGATGGAACACAGACATTTTGCTGCTCCATCTGTGGTGTACAAATTCCAAATAATTGAGCTTTTAAACCCCTGCTGCGCTGCTGTCTGCTGGTGAAGGTTACCACATCTATGCATAGACCATTAAAATTTTCATTAGCAGTTTCTCTACTGGAAATGATCAGGTGTTTCTTGTTCATAACATCCTTCTTTGGGGATTTAGTTGATACTCTTTTATTATCGAGTTTCTGAATTACAGTAATTTGACTGATCTGTGTGTGACATTATCCCAGCATCCAAATAACAACTCCTTTGCTAAATTATTAGGAACAGGATCTTTTTGGAAAGGCAATGTTTCCTTTATCAATAACTTCTATATTCCACTATTATGTAAGGCTTTAAGAAAAAATGTGTAAAACCCAGATAACTTTTGTTGGTGCAGCAGGGTTGTCTTGTTTATGGAAAACAGTGTGTTGATCTTAAAACAGGATACCTGTTTTTCCATTGTTATTCTGACTGAAAAAAGACTTCCCTAGCTTTTTCCCCCTTTTGTTAATATCTTTTTATTTTGGAATTATACAAGATTATACTATGATATCCTTGTATCACATTATCACAAATTACAAAAGCCCTGATCAGAAAACAGGAACAATCTGTTTTCCTCAATGATTTATGAATGAGACAGTAACCTGACTGCAGTGAAATCTAAGTCTCTGAGTCCAGCATCTTATGTTTATGGCAGTTCATCCATATAAAGATGTGTTTGCCTTCATTATGCAGTGGTCCACTGTTAGTCTTGTCCATCGGGACCATCAGAGCTCTTTCAGCAAGGCTGGTCCCCAACCCCACAGATAATAACCTGTACTGGGCTCCTTGTTTGTGTCATCTCAGGTGTGGGGTTTACACTGGTCTTCCTTAAACAATGTTCTGTTCTTGCTGTCTCACTCTTTCAGCTGGTCCACGTGCCTCTGCAAAGTATCTCTCCCTTGTAACTATTCTGGTCTTTGCTGCGATAGAATTTATCTGCTTCCTAGTAACTGGTATAGTGCTGTTATTTAGGATTTAGTATGAGAATCATTATGATAACTCACTGATGTTTTGGTTGTTGCTAAGTTGGGTTTACCCTACCTAAGTCAAGGACTCTTCAGATTCTCATGCTCTGCCGGTGAGAAGGGCCACAAGAAGCTGGGAAGAGACACAGACAGGGCAAATGGCCTGCACTCACCAAAGAGAAATTCCATACCATAGAATATGACATTTAGTATAAAAACTGAGGGGAACTGGCCACAGGCTACTGCTCAGGAGCTGGCTGGTAAGAGGTAAACAAGTGCATTGTGCATCACTTGTTTTGTTTACTGTACTTCTTTTATCACAGTTAGTACCATTATTATTATTTTTTTTTTCTTTTCTGTCCCATTGAATTGTCTTTATCTTGACACAGGAATTTTCTCATTCCTGCCCTACCTATTTTACCTCCTTCCCCTCTGGGGCACTTGGCCACCTCACCAGGCAGTTTCATGTCACCAGAAACAAGGGGCTTTCAATCCCACCATCCAGGTCACTTGTGAAAGCACTGAACAGGCATGGGGCTCTCTCTCAAGCCCTGGGAGAGCCTGCTCGTGACAGGCTGCCCAACTGATAGAAAGCAGCCTGTAAGCCAGCCTCCTATCCGTTTCAAAGACCACCCATCCAAGCTGTGACTTGCAAGTTTTTCAAGGAGAAAGCAGGGGGAAACAGTGCCAAATGTTTTGTTGGCATCCAGGCAAGGAATATCCACTGCTCTCTCTATGCTGACAGATGTTACAGTGCTGTGGAAGGTGATCAGGTTAGTCTGGTATGATTTGGTAAACCCATACAGGTTTTCCCTCTTACTGTTTCATTTGTTATCTATCAGTTTACAGAAGGACTTGTTCCACCACTTTCCCAGGTGTTGAAGTAAGGCTGTGAGCCTGTCATTTCCTGGGTCCTCTTTTTCCTGGGCCCTTCTTGTAGGTGGGTATGAGATTTACCCTCTTCCAGTCATGTGGGACATCCCTTGACCTTTACAGACTTTCAGATATTATAGGCAGTGACCTTGTAATAGTGTCAGCCACTTCTTTTAACAGCTTATGGTGGATTCTGTCTGGGTCCATAGATTTATGTGTGTTGAGCCCTTGTAAGACATCACAGCCCAGTCCATCTTCCACTGCCAGTGGGTAAACACAAGTGTTATCATAACTACTTGTTTCTGTGGTCTGGGGTCCAACAAGACAGAGGCAGAGAAGATACTGACAGTCTCTGTCTCATCATCATTATTAGGGAAGAGTTTCCCTGCCCTGTTTAGTCATGGGCCTGTATCTTCCACCTGTAACATAAACTTCAACCCTCCCCCTCCTTTTTGGTTCCTATTTCACTGTAAGAGTTTGTAGCCATTCCAGTCATGTGAGCTTTCCCACCAAGTTTCTGTGATTCCTGTGATACCCATGACTCACAGGCTCCAGCTGCCCCTGGTTGGTGCCCAGATGAAGTGCGCTGGTGTACATGCACCTGAGGTAGCTCAAAGTAGGGTCCTTGCCTTTGGAAAAGGTTGGGGAGCATTCCTCACTGCTCTGGTAGGTGTGACAGCTTTGGTCCCTACCCACCAAGCTTGTTAGTTAAAGGAAAGGTCTTTTAGAAGGTTTTTTGCACATGTCACCTCTTCAGACAACTGCAATTTCCTTCAAAACGAGAAATTCTTTTCTCAAGTACCTACTCCTGTAAATTATTGCTTGGGACTCAGTGGTGTAACAGGTTGAACTCACTCCATACTATTTTACGTTCAGCAGAGGTCAGGTTCTTGCGTGCCTTGCAATGGTGAGTCTTTCCAAAGTTAATAATGTGAATTAAATGTAAGAGTTGTGCTGTTTCTGTTATCTTAAGCATTACCAAGCCGAAGGAAGAGTCAAATTGTTATATCAACTGTGTATACAAATGTGTATACTCTTGGTTTGCAGACATTTATGAAGGATTACTGATAAACAAATTAGACACAAATCAGATTTAAATAAATGGAAATCATTTATTCCCATACTGAATGCAAAACTAGATAAACTTCACTTTTTATGCCATTTATTGCCTCATTTACTACAAACCTTCCAGGTGTAGATTTTTTTTAATGTATAATCTTTGCAGTGTTGAAGTATTTGCCTTTTTCATAATTACATCTGAAGTGCTTGCCATGATTTTAATTAACGTCTTAGAAAATGTTGGTGGTCTATAAATGAAATTAGTTGCTCCTCCTTTCTTCATCTTTTCTTCCCCCACTGCTACATACTTTTTATTTGTGACACTCATTTCAGAAAGATATTTTGAAGATTTTTTGCCTCTGTTTCTCTCTTAAACAGTTAAAGTGGAAATGGCTTTTCTGACAAGGCCACAATTTTTAATATAATGTATTTTCTAGGTCATAACTATGATAATAAAAAGAGTAAAGTGCAGTGTATGTTATAAACACTTAAGGCTCAAATTCAAGCTAACACTTGAGAAAGAAATAAAATGCTATTGGCTTGATTTTAACATCACTATTTCTTCTTCATTTTGAGCAACGTGTTTGTCTATGCATTGAAGAAAAACTTAAAATAATTCAAGAAAATTGGCTCTTGTCATGAGTTGGTTATACTTTTGCATTTTATTTCAAAGACTGAGTTCCCAACAGGGACTTAAAACCAAATCAATAGTCTGAAGAGTTTCGTGGCAGAATTTGTGTAAGTAATGTAGGCACAAACAGATTGCATTGCACATAAGTTTACTCATATATTTTTTAGGGTTTTTTTTTTTTTTCATTTTTATGTATTTCTTTATTCATGACTATTCATCCTCTGGGATAAATTCAAAATGCATTGATTTTTACTAGATAAACTGCAGTTTTTTGACTGACATTTTGGTAATATTTTTCTTCGTTTTGGCTGATCCTTTTCTTCCCTTTTAAAGAAACATCAAGGAGTTGAATTCTATTTTGGCCTGTGTTGTAGCTTAATCCTTAACTATCTTTCTTTTTTATATATACAGAACAAGATCTACTCAAAGAAGGGATTTGGACTCAAAATGTGGTCCTGACACATTGTCTAGGGAGTATCCTGGACAATTCACATGTGACAATACAGACATAACAGTTTCCTTCAATTCTTGTGAAGATCTGGATGTCTTCTCAGATGAAGTTGAAGTGAAATTAGTGCTTTTAAATAACACTAATAGTAAAAAAAGAAACCAACAGGAGAAAAGAAAAAACAGCCCTGTATCCATCAGACTGCTTTCCTAACCTACACAAATATTACAAGGCTGCTTTACCAACTTTCAGGGGTGTTTGAAACAAATTTAAACTTATATTCCCTACCAGTTAAGACAATTACAACGAAAAGCTGAAAGAAATACAGAAAAAAACCCATATTTGTAGAAAATAAGGGTAGTCTTTTTAAAGAGGAAACCTAGATGCATTCTGGTGTCCTAAAGCTGATGCATGAGTTGCATCCAGGCATTTCAATTCTGTCCATTGATTGTCTTGAAACATCTTCATTAACTGTAGAAAGCTGCATGCAACCAATGGGCAAGTTTTCTTTCCAAACATATCTACAGGGTATGTAACTGAAACATATTTTCTTTTTGTAACCACAACATTTAATCTCCTAGAAGTTATTTAAGAGTTGCTGGACTGTGGGTGCAAAAGACTGCTTTGGAATGCAGAGGCAGCTGAGGAGATGACCCTGATAACTGATCCTTGACATACAGGGGCTTGCTGAGGGGATCCTGACACTAAAGTGAAAGGTCTGGATGTAGCAAGAAGAAAGGTTTGTGCTTGCTATTTGAAATCTTGTTAAAATGGGGATTGGCAACCCAAACTGATGCATCTAAAACTCCCACCTATATTCTCCTTCTTCAGATGTATCACACACCTGAAACAGCTTGTTGGTTTTTAAACTGATAAAAATTACTCTCTTTCTGTTTTTCTTTCTTGCCTGGCAATTAGCTGTCTGTCACATCAGTGAGTGCATCAGTTTCTTTTAGTCAGACAAGCAGCAGTGCTGTTTAAGGGGATTCATATAAAGAACCCTGCAGGATATAGGGCAGCAGAGGGACACCAGCTCTTCAGGAGCAAAGGAGCAGCAAGCCTCTAAATTTCTCCTTTATTTTCCCAGGAGCAGTTGCTACTTAGCTCACCTCAGTGATCTGTTTTTGCAATTCAACCTCAAAGACAGAAATAGATGAAACTAAAGGAAAATGTGCTATAGTGCTGGAAAGGGATGGTTCAGTTTAGAGTTCTCCTAAGACAGCTTTGCTGCTGAGTAAAGGTACATGGGACATGTTTTTTTACAACCAAAAGACGTTTAGACAGAGTGGAAATACTGATGAGAAAGCAGTGAGCCTTCTGTTTGAGAGCTTTAGGAGTTTAAGAGTTCCTTGCTTCTCTTTTGTACCTAGCATGGAATATTGAAGACTTTTGATGTAAGTTATGTACACCTGCTTCTAAAACTCAGAAAGAAAAAGGAGAAATAATACAGTGTAGGGAGATTACTGGACCTGAAGAGAGGTAAGTGTTTGTAGTTTTCTGCTGTGGCTCAACCCATTTTCTACAGATAAATATTTAATTGCTATGGAAGTTGTGACCAAAAATTCTTTTACTCAATTCGAGAAAACAACATAAACAGAATAAGTAATTGGAAATTAACTTACAAATTTCCACATCAATTACAATCTGAAAAGTGAAAAAGCCAATGGGAGAATCTAATTGGAAAACTAACAACCTACAACGAACATCCACATCTTCACAGATTTTTCTATATCTGAAGGTTAGGTGTAAGACTTTGAGCTAGCTGCAGATGATGAAATTAAGTGCACCAAGGAGGACACAGCAGAGAAATACCATGATTACCTTGTGTAAGAAAACAAATTCACTTTTCTTGTCTCTGCTTTACTCTCTGAGATTTAAAAATAAGAATGCATTTTGTTAAGTATTCCGAAACACAGACTCTTTTAATATATTTCTTGAAGCTCTAAAGTCATTTTAGGAGACAAAAATTAATTTTTAGTTTTTAGTTTTGTCTCAAAATGAGAAGTGTGTTGGTTCATTAACATTGAAACAGTGAGAATATAAAGACTGGCAAATCTAAAGATATTCTGAAACAGCTGGAAAAAAAGCCAATTATTTACATTTCTTTTGATATACTCAAAATTGTCAGTCTTGTATTTGAAGTAACTTTAAAATAAAATAATATTGGAAAACGATTCCTTTAAAATGTTACATTTTAAAAATTCTAAATTATTTTCTTTTTAGAAATGTAATTTGTAGATTTTTACTTTTTGTTTTTCTGTAATAATATATTTTTAATATAGTGACACGTGAAGACCTGAAGAAGGAAAATAATTTACAATCAGTCCCTGCTTTATGCAGGTAGCCCCTCTTCAGTTTTGTTACTGCAGCTGCAGAGCAAAAAAACGGTCATCAGCAACAGACTTTAGGGCAACTTTTGTGTTAACGTTTCATTCCTTTCTTTTCTTAATTGACACCTGTAGATAT
>NW_020955377.1:400792-462154 GCF_003031625.1 Empidonax traillii
TTTAGGTTTAAATTTTACTATTTTAGTAACACAATGATGGTAATCCCAAGCATAGCTCTATCAGTGATCAGGAGAAGAAGCCTAGATCTGGAGACTAGACTGAGGGAATGTGTGCTGTGTATTTTCCCTTCAGCTATTCCAAATAACACTGAGCTGTCACAGCTTTCAGTATGTTTAGGGGTAATAAATAATGCAAGACAAGTTTTAATGAGAAATACCATGTCTTGTCTACCAACCCTATAGCAGTTAAAGCCTGTTAAGAAAAAAAAAAAAAAACCAAACAGAACTATTCTCCTATGAAATAATTTTCTTTTGTCCCTACGGTGAATAAAATTTTCATGCAATACTTCATGTGCTGTAAAATCAAAATGGAGGAGAATGGACGACACTGGAATCTTACCTGACCAATTCCTTATTTCAGCTATACTTCTGTGCCTATGGTATTCATGTCTTTATTTCCTGAACTTTAATGAATTGATGTTTTGACTGTTTTCTCTGCTAGTCTGTCACTGATTCTTTTAAAACTATTTTCCTTTTTTTTTTTTCAGTTCTTAAATGTATGTTGTGGTTTAATTTTTTAAAAAAAATTTACTTTGACTTCCAAAGGAGTTGAAATCTGTGTTCTGATTCAGTGGCAGTGCAATTACAGCCAGCTGCATATAACTTTCTTTAATTTTGAAGGGTTGTATATCTGTTAAAAGGGTACCTGGAGAATAGTAATTTTGTAGTCACTGTTCTATGAGCTGTTTTTATTTATCTGTTTCTTGAAATTCCTGAACATTTCAGGGATATATTTCCTGAATATGCTATTATGGTGGGGGTTTATTGTTTGATTTTCTTTGAGAGGGGCCTGGGAAATGTTAATTTTTATTATCAGCCTCCTGAAAACTGTGTCTACAGTTAATGTCTCATGAGAACTGTGGCCTTCCATTACCTGAAGGGAGTCTACAAGGAAGATGGAGAGAGGTTATATACAAGAGCAGGTGCTGACAGATCAAGGGGGAACGGCCTCAAGCTGAGGGACAGTAGCTCTAGATTGAAGGTTGGGAAAAAAATCCTCACTGTGAGAGTGGTGAGGCAGAGGAACAGGTTGCTCAGGGAAATTGTGGATGTCCTATCCCTGGAAGTGTTTAAGGCTGGGCTGAATGGGGCTTGGAGTAACCTTATCTGGTACAAGGGGTTATTGAGGCTAGATGATCTTTAAGGTCCCTTCCAACCCTGGCCATTCTATGATTATAAAAGGAGGAAAGTTTTGGCACTTTCTGCACTGAAGAGAGTTTTGTATTTACTCAAGTTAGTTGTCTGTCTACAACTGTTTAAATATGAATCTAAGCTAATTTGTATGATTTCTGAACGAATTCATTAAAGGTGGTCAGTGTCTTAGAACGCAGTAAGACCTAATGAAATAAAATTAGCCCTCCTGTAGCACAGATGTTACCCAGGGGGTTGTTAGATGAGGCAAGTCCAAGCCTTAGAAAAGGACAATTGTAAAAAAAACCAAAATCTTGCAACAGCACGATCCCAAACCAGAGTATTTTTCATTTCAAAACACACAAAAAGAAAATTATGTGTCAAAGATAATATAAAGATTAAGAATTGCAGGCTTGGGCAGTGTGGTTCCACTTCACTTATCTTCCACTTCACATCTTATTATGCAGGAATTTGGATTTAATTGAAGAATGAAGAATCACGAGTGACCTAAGACCTAATCTTCATTGATCATCCCTTACTGGGGAAGGAATAGGAAACAATGAGGGAAAGCAGGCATGTCATTGTTTTAATTTCAGTTAACTGAAATGCACTCTCCTTCACTGATGCAAAAAGAGTAAAAACAGTTAAGTGAACTTCAACTTTCAAAAGATAAAGCTGCCTAGGTTTTCTCAATACAGGAAGAACAGTATTCTGGACGGTGATTTCTCAATGGTTAAATTAAATTCTGTTTCTAAAATATTTTTGTCATTACATTAATTTTAAAGTAGTAGTAAGAACTTTGGCTTGTGCAGCTGAAGATTGCTTTTATACTTATGTGCTCTGTGTTTTCTTATTTGGATTTTGCATCATGGTGTTTTGGGGGGTGATCTGTGATTTTTTTTTCCCCAACATGAGGGGTTAGTTTTCTACATATGAATTTAAACATGACCCCCTAAAATCTGCCTCTATTTCACACCTTATCTCTTTCATCACTGAAAAGCTGGGAAAGGGCAGTTGTATTAGTGAACAAAGAGTCAAACTATTTATAAGCTTTTGGGAGATAACAAAGAGATGACTAGCAACTAGCTAGAATGGCTATATCATGAACAAAATCTATCAAATCAGTTTAGTTTCCTTCCAAGGCAACATCCTTGGAGATAAATATGCAAAGTAGCCATACTGAAAGGAGAAAAGCAGCAGATGTTTAATATTCTTTGGAGATGGAATTCTTACAAGTAAGCTGTAGAAACTGGGTCTAGATGAAAGAGTTGTTAAGGTGAGGGGGAAAATTTATGACCCAAAAGTACACAAAGACTCATGGCTTCTTCTGTTAAGGAAACAGAACATGAAATAGAGGCATGTCTGACAGATTAGCAAAAGTCATTAATATGAAAGGGGGTGCAAGACCAGTGTGGTTTAAAATGCCTTTGGAAGTCGGAGAAGTGGTCAGAGGGAAAGTAACACACCTCAGTAAGGACAGGTGCTATGTTAGGGTGTATCAATACAGGGATTAGGTATTAACTCTCCAGAACAAGTAATGAAGAGTATAATAAAGGACCACAAGTGGAATAAAATTCATGAGGAGCAAACAAGAGGAAAACCTATTCTGCAAGGACTGGAAACTGTGATCCAGACAGAGCATTTGACTGGTTACTTTTCTGCCCAAATCCTATCCAAATTTAGAACTAAGTTGCATTTTTTTGACATGACTTGAAGATTATAGCCAAAATAATGTGAAACACATCATCAGATTAAAATATGATGAATAACTGACGGCACAGGTAGTTATAAGATAATTTAAAAGAGAAAAGAAGCCCCTTTTATATTTGGCACAATATATAAAGAACAAAATCAACATTTAAAAGATCAGTTGGTTTATTTTTCAAGGTTCTCACAACTTGCAAGTTGGTTCTCAACAACTTATGTGCTTGTAATACATGCACATAAAAGATGATTTCCTAAGGACTATTTTTAGATACCTCTTATAAACCATACAAATTTTTTTGTTTGCCATAAATACACATTTTACCTGTCATATATACTATATTATATATTTATAGAAGTTGTAGAAATATAAAAATTTAGTTATTTGTCGGCAATCAACAACTGTTTTTAAAATAAGTAAATAAATAAATGAAAAAAAATAACTCCTTACCAGGAAAAGTTAGCAAACGATACTAAGCCATCAGTGCTTCTATTACTTTGTACCATTTTAGAGATTTTTTTGACATAGATGATTTTAATCAATTAATGTAACATCTCTGAGGGTTGTTTTGTTTTAAGCTGAATATAAAGGAACTTGCATCTGATTTGTGTTGAAAAGATTTATATATTTTTCCAGTTCTGCATTCTGTTTTACAATTTAATTTACCTTTACTTGTTTATTTCTTTAAATTTTTTTTTAAATTACCAAGATTTGTAATGTTCTACAATATTACTCACTTGACACTTTCCTCCTTTCCAAAATTTGGACATGATTTATTGAATGTCACATCAATATAACAATATAATCCCTACATTATGAACCCATAATTACAAATATTCAGCTAGATTTCTCACAAAAAGTTTTGGAGAGGCTGTTGTGCCTTTAGCAGTTCTATTTTTCTTTTGTGGGGAGTCACAGGGAAGTGCTGACAGAGCTGCACTCATATTCAGAATTTGTGCTTTCTATTAATTAACAAAAAGAATAGTGTTGTTTTCTATATTACTTTACAATATAGAAACTCATATAGGTATTTGAACAAACTCATATAGGTATTTCACTTGTTTGACCATCATAGAACATTTAGCAAACAGTTTCAAGTATCTATCAACTACCAGGACTGAAGCCAATCACCTGATGTGTCCTCCTTAAAGAATAACTTAACCTCCTGAACACCTTGGAAAGGAAAACAGATTCAAGAGATATCTTCTTTTGTGCTGAAGTGCATTTTCAAATCTGAGGTATCCATCAGCCTTCCAGACCAATACCAGCATTTCTGCTGATCAACACAGAATGGCTTGGGCTGGAAGGCACCTTAAAGATCATGTAGTTCCGACCTCTCTGCTGTGGGCAGGGACACCTTCCACTAGACCAGGTTGCTCAGAGTCCCACCCAGCCTTGAGCACTTCCAGGGATGGGGAATTCCAGGAATGCCCACAGTTCCTCTGGGCAACCTGTTCTAGTGTCTCACCACTTGCAGAATCCCCTCCCTCTCCCTGCTGGCCACGCTGCTTTGGGTGCAGCCCAGGACACAATTGGCTCTCTGGGCTGTGAGTGCACTTCGCTGGGCCACGTCCAGACTCTCACCCACCAGCACCCCAGGGCTGCTCTCAAACTGCTCATCCCCCTGCTTGTACTGATATATAATATGTTTTAATTGGGGTTATTAACTTTACTGACCTTTGCTAAACAGCAAACAAAAAAAAAAAAAAAGAGTTCGTATTTTTTACAATTAGTCCAACAATGTTAATAATTTTACCGTTTCCTTTTTGACCACACCTCATGCTTTTATCAGGATTACTTTCAGTAGCCTCTCTTTTCTTACTTCTAGATGCATTAGATTTCTTGTAAGAGTTTGCTTAGAAACTTTAATTCGTTTCATTGATCTTTCTCCTCTTTCTATTTAATGAACTCCTTCCCATGCCGTTAATATATGAAATTTCTTGATGAGATTACTTGTCAGTTTTAATTCCTGCCAAGGAGTAGGTTCCTGTGTGTAGTTAAAAGTAACACATGTAGTCCAGGATAAGTCACATCTGTTCATAATTTGTACTGAAATTTAAGAGTGAGGTTCATTCTTCTGTAAGAAAAGGAACCTTGATGTGATTTAAGTGAAACAATTGCTGTCTTTCTTCTGTGCATGGGAATACACTTTACCTTTGATATTAACATCTGGTGCCTGGACTAAAGGCCCCTTCTTAAACTACTCAGCTTAAGATGGACCCAGAAACATGAAACTATGAGAGGTCAATCTGACACTCAATTTTGTTTACATAAAGAGAGGGTCATTTAATGCTTTTCAATGCAAAGGTAAAAGACAGTTCAGGACCTTTGGAAATATCAGCACTGTTTGAATTGACAGATGAGTCAGAACATTTTACACTCTGGTGGAATTATGATGTGTCTTGCAGATCTGAGTGACTAAACCAAGTTATTCTAGCGTAAGAGAAAACAAAGGCTTCTTGAGATGTCTCACAAGACAATAAAAGTAAAGAGTAGTTTATTGAAAAATTATGGATCAACACATTAAACCATTATGAAAGGTGAACTGATGGTGAACATAGCCACCATCAAGAAATAGTGAGAGCTATACTCATCTCTATTAAACAATTTAGTCCAGTCTTTAGCATATTATGCAGCATTCACTACTAGTTTTTGCACTGGTATTGGGTTTTCTTTCTCAGAATCATGGTTCCACTACTACTGCCCTCCTAGCAGATTAAAAAAGTTTGTGGAAAAGAAGCCATTCTTGACAAGTGTGCTAAAGCAGATCCTTTAACACTGTGAGGAAATTCTCCCTGAAAATAATTCAACTGTGTTTCTAGAGAATGTCTTCTCCCCCTATATTATGTGAAAGTAACAAACTGACCACTACCCACTATCATCTTGGATTCTTAGTGTTAAATACAGCCTTTGGTGTAGGTTAAGTATTGCTTGTCTTTGATGCCTGTTATTACAGTCTATGGCACTGTAAAGTGCCAAAACTTTCTTACATTTTCTTTGTTTTGGCAAGACTTAGTGTGATATGCTCCTGCAAGCTGGTTGCAATACGATAATACTAGAACTGATAATTAATGTATGGCTGCCAGGCTGCAGCATGTCTCATGCAGCTTCTTCAGGGTTTTGAATTCTACGATACAGCACACAATACATTCATTTTTCTTATCACAAAATGATCCAAGAGAATGGTGATTACTTTAGAAGCATCAAGTAAACTAAAACACTTAAGCCTGCTTACAGTGAACCCTTTAATAGCTGCAGTTTGTATGAGCACCGTTATTATAAACTTGTGTAGCCTAGATCTGTAAAGATCCAAAACTTGGTTTTATTGCTATGCACTTTGTGCTTCAAATGGAAGTGTATACTTGTTACATAAAACCATGTTATCTCAACACTAATTTAATTTTACAAAATTAACAGGTGGCTGTTTAAGTAATTTTTAAGAATGGAATTGGTAGAAACTAATTATTCTACACCTGTTGTCTTGTTTTTCTTTTTGTTTTGTTAGAAACATGCAATTTCACTAAAAATAACACAGTGTTGGTTGATCTTAAGAACAGAAAAATGGATTTAGGGACTGGGTAAAAGTAAGAGAAAAATGTTGTATTGTTCACAAGCGGGGTGGGTTTTTGTTTGTTTGATTTGCCCTGGGTTAGGATTGAAGGATGTTTCTGGCTAATACAAGTTTAAAAGAATAGTATGTCTCTGACTTTGAAATTATTTCATTATGATTCTACATATTCTGCACAAAACAATATTTTTGTGAGAGAAAAGTGTGATAAAGAAAGCAACTTCGTTGCATAGACATGAAAAATGAAATAACGCAAGATCTACTCAAATCTAGAAACTATCAAACGTTTTTGAACTGCTTTACATGTAATTGCAAAGACTTTGTTCTGCAAAATGTTTAGTTAGGTTTGTTTGATAACTGCTCAGATTTCCTTTCTGTGTGAGGTTTTGAATATTTATCTCTCAATTAAGCACAAGGATCTTTGCTGTCTTCTTTGCAATTTACATTTTGCTTTCCTCTTTTGCTTTGGGGAGAGAATGCTGAAAGAAATATGAGAGATCAGAATGTATCTCCTGGAATCATTAAGTGTGCTGATTATTGATTTTATTGAACTGGAAAGTCTAATTTACATTTCTAAATTAAACATTTTTTTTTTCTTGCATGCTCTCAAACTTTCCTGCAGAAAGGAAAGAATATTGAAATTATTACTGTGTTGTTTAAACAACCATGACATGTCATGAAGGACAGAGGCACATTTTTAACCTCAAAATCAATTTATTCAATTTCTAAATTAAAGAATATACTCCAGGAAACAATTGCAGGAACTAGAAACTATAATTTTAACTCTGTGGTGCATAAATCAGCTAAAAATATCTTAGTGTGTATTCTTTCCTCCAAAGAAAGCCATCTTGAGAATTATCTGTCCTTCTGCTTGGCATACCTAGGAAAAAAAAAGGTGGAGTGTGGTACTTACAAGGTAACACAGCAAAAATGACTGAGTGTCTCAACAGATTCTTTTGCCACAGTCCAAGGAAGTTTTTTTGCCATGATGCTGCATTCTGGAGGCCCCTTAATGCAGGGGCATCCCCGCTGAGTCATTTTTACTGGTTACAGCATGCTCTTCCTAGTGAGCTGCGTATTTAAGAAGTAAAATTTGGAAGTTGATTTAAAAGAGCCCTTTATCCCACTGCAGAGTGTATTGAGCAGTTGTTTTATCTCACTTCAAGACAATTTTTGGCACTGCTCACTCCCTGGTTTTATAAGGGACACATTAAAAGGTCCAGGCGTCCTGTCCTGTGTGGTCTGGAACAGCAGCCTCTCAAAAGGCAGTATTTGAGAGAAGGGAAGAACAAGAGTCAAGGGAAAAAACATTAAGGTATATGAAGCATTTGAACCCACAGGCCACCTCAGTATGCTCTTTGTGTTTAACAAATCTGAAGATATATTCTGCATACTGCCAGCTCAGGGGCCCTTTGCATCCTAGAGAGTCTGAAAATTGCTGGTTCTTACCACCTCAAAATCAACTGCACACTGCACAAATAGCAGTGTTCTGTAAGCCTTAATATTTTACAGCCTTAAGGAAAAGTATGCAGTACAGTACAAGTAATTCTTGTTCCAGTTATGTCACCAAGATCTGGGTTTTTTTATGACCTTTCCATGCAGTGTTCTCTTAAACAGGATGGCCTGTCGGATTTACGCTGTGTATTCATTTGTGAACAACAGGGAAATTAGAATTTTCTATGTGATGGATGATGTTTAACAATTAGAGACCAAGCAGGTGAGAGAGCTAGAAAAAAAAGTAGAGGTCTTCAGGAGGATAAAGGAGTACGAAAGGCATTAATACTGCATGGATAAAGCTACACTAAAAGTATACAGTAGTCATGTAAGAAATGGTATAGAGAAAAAAGCTGAAAAGAAAATTAGAGGAAACAAGAGAAGAGTTCAAAAAGTAAAATTTGAGCAAGGGAGGGGTTCAAACTGGGGATGAGAATTCCAGAATATACCCTTTATTTCCTAGATATGCAATACCTAAATTTCAGCCAACTCTTCTGGATTGTAACTGTATTACAGACATAGGGGCATTGTTATGGCACAGACTATATGGTTACTTTTTTTCTGCTCCAGATTTATGACATCATTTCTCTGGTTCAAGACTTAGAATCATCAGTTTGGAGTAGCTGGTTAATCATCACTAAGGTTTGTCCTTGATGTCTTCCAAACTATCAGCCCTAGATTTGCTGCTTACTAGGACAGTTTTTGACCATAGCTTTACAGACCCTTCAGTCCCTCATTTCATTGTTGGAAAGGCTTGGAACTGACCTTCGCCTGAGTGTGAAATTTGATAAATTAATTACAGCTGTAAGCAGAAGGACGGTTCTATCTCAAAAAAAGGTTTTTTGGCTATTTAAATGCTAACATCATTCACAAAAACATTTACAATGGCATGTCTGCTCCAATCCTGGGAAAGAAAGATACTATGAATGATAAAATAAACAGTCTGGGACAATGCTAAAGGCATTTGTATGCAACAGTTTTCAACACCCAAACCTGGAGAAAGTGGCCTTCGGTCCCAAATCCATTAAAATAAACTCTTATTGGCTAAAGAAGAGTACAAAAAAACCCCAGGATTATGCAGTCCTGACGCATATAAAATAGAAGTGATACAATTCAAAACACAATTTGGTTTCTGCATCTTAAAATACATTTTTATAGTGGTGGCAGAAAACAGATCATGAATCAAAGTTTCCATTATATGGTATTTGTGTTCGTTCTCAAACAAAGATGATCTAATTAAATGAGCCCTACATGTTGTGGCCCATATTCTGCTTTTTTCATCTTCACTGCACAGATTGCCTTCTCTGATGTTTTAGACTACCTTCTACTGCATGTTTTAGAGGGTGATTAACAGGCAAATGAGTTTTCAGGTCTGACTGTTTCAGTTTAATTAACGCACTGCTGATGGAGTGAGTACTTGCAATGACTGTCATTGTTGTTTGAAACAAGAGATAAAGATTGGTACAACAGAAGAAGTCATCAGGCTCCAGATTTGACATTGTTGCATGATTTTTCTCACTGCTGCAATGATTTTCAGTTGATGAAGTCACCCACATTGAACTTTCCAGATTTTTTTTACAGCTACAAAGTCATGATATTGGCTTCCTCTTTACAGGATTTCTGCCTTGTACATGCTTTGTAGTTGTAAATAATGTTCTCTGCAAGATAGTTCAGTGAATTAAATCTATGGCCCATATATCTAAACAGCAAACAAAGTGTTTTTTCCTGATAACTCTGTGGTTTAATTGAAGCTTCATCTTCACAAAATTTCACATTCACATGACGAACTTGAAATTCTGTTAAGAAGATAATGTAGCTTTTCATACCAACAAGTGATATCAAATATGTGAAAGTCTCTAATTAGTGGGAAAAAAAGGAAGTGTTTTGATTTTCTGTGCCTTTAAAACCATCAGGAAAAATGTTTCATTTTATTTTGCATGTAAGCTGAGAATCATCATTTTCCTTGGGTTTCTTTGTTTGGTTGTTTGGTTGCTGCTTTTTTTTTTTTTTTTTTAAATTCTAACTTTTACATTGTTACATTAACAAAGAGATGAAGGTGAAATGTAGATTTGTGTCCCTCAGATGGATTCCTCTTTCTCAATAGGACAGAATTTTAATTACTAACCACTGCTTCTGTGCCACCCTGCAAGTGTTCTGTGCTGCTGACTTAGTCTTTTGGATCAGAAGTCGCTCAAAGGTGACTGCTGCTGTGCCCTCTGGAATGCAGCAATACTTGATGCCACCACTGAGCTGATTCCAGTGTGTTTTATACACCCACTAGTGTATAAAACGGGTGCAGTACGACCTTCCAGGGGTTGCTCCTCCAGCGAGTTGCCGAGACTCCTCACCACCCTGAATGTGGTCTTTAGTAAAGAAATACTGTGTGTGTAAGTAAAGGAAAATAATTTCTCCCAGCTGTGACAGTAGGCTGAACTGTGTTTTCCCAGCAGTTGGTTCTGTCTGTAATTTGTCCCTCGCTGACAGAACTTTTGCAGTTCTCTGTTCTCGGAGACACAGTAAAGCCATAAAGGATTGGTGTAAGGTGGTGCCCACAAACATGGATTATCTCACTCCTTATGAAGCACCTTTGCAAAGGAAACTCTAAATGAAAGTACTAAACTCTTTGTATAATTTTTTTCCCCCCAGAAGTATATTTTAACTATTTTCTCACATGTTGCTTTAAATACCCTGAATGGAGATATCATTTGCAAATACAGACCTCTTGCATAAAGCCACTAACACCATTTAGGATTGTTTTGCCACTCTTTGATCACATGTAAAGAAAAGTAAAGTAAAAAGATTATCATCAAGGGCTGTATAAGATTCACATAATTTACATGTCTTTATTAGGTAAAGTCATTTTATGACAGTATTATTTTGGTTGGAACTCAGAAATTAACTAATTATATCTATCCTGGTTTAGAGTATTTTATCAAACCTACCACCAAATATAAATGGAAAGAGAATTATAACCTTTACATTATATGTAAATTGAAAATTTTAATCAAACCAAAAAAATTTGTTGCCTTTCTATTCCCTTTCCTGCCTTTGAAACTAGACTTACTAGTGCAGTGTTACCTTACTTTCTTTTATTTGTAGGCTATTTAAGGGGTTTTCTAGCAGATTTGACTGGTTTCAGTCATTTGGCATTCAATCATTTTGGTGGGAGCTAAAATCCTTTGGAGTTCTTAAATGTATAACTGTAAACATGCATTCTGTATTAGGCAGAAAATTAGACCTTTACAGTGCAATACTCAAAAAATATTTTAATATTGCTAACCAACTTTTTTATTTCCTGTACTGAAAGAGTGATGTGTATATGCTGCTAATAGTAGATTACTTAATTTTCTGTTACTAATGGTAATGAGAATTATATGCAGTCAGCATGTGATTATCTGCAGATAAATGTTGGTTTGGATGATGACAACTAGGACACCACAGTTTGGAACCCAGGCAGGTAACCTGGGCAGCCTTTAACTCTGATTCACGGGCTTACCACCTGATATGCACACCAGGTTTGGGAGACCAGAAAATGTCATTGGTCTTCACCCCAGTCACACCTTCAGTTTTATTTTGACTGACTTAATTCATAGTTCTAACTCAATCCATGCTTATTTGTTTTCTTCCCTGTTTTCTGGTTAAACAGGAATTGAATGGGTTTTTTGTCAAGATGAATTAAATGTGCACGCACATAAATAAACCACTAAAACACAAAATATGCATCAAAAAGCCTACTTTATTTTAAGTAGTTTAATATATAATAAGGTTTTACAGTTCTGTGGAGAAAATAGAGTCTCATTTTGCTAATACAAACTGCTCTTCAGGAAAAAAAAAAGTATTTTTATTTAGGGTCAGCTTAATAAGCTTAATAAAAGGCTGTTTCAATTGCAGTTTCACTGACAGAAAGTGCTTCAAAGACTAGATAGAAAATTGGGATCCATAGTTCTTAGATACCTTTTTATATCTCTATTTGGAATATTTCTTTCTTATAAAACATCCTTTTTTTTCTTTTCTTTTACTGGCCTCCTGTCTTGAGAGAAGACCTTCTTCAAGCTAAAAGTCACAAAGAAATGACACAAATAAAGCAAATTACTTACATTTCTGTCCCAAATTGGAGGCTTTTTCTCTCTAGATTTTGTTTATTTTTCTTCTAATTAATCTAATGAATTGCTACTCTTCGATAGATTTCAACTTATTTACAAGGGGAAGGTGTTGAATAAATAGGTTTTGGAAGAAAAAGGGCAATTAAGGAGAGTCTGAGAATGGCAAAACATAGTGAGTGCATCAGATTGCTGTTGAATGTTCAGCAGAAAAATATATAGAGAAAAAATCTAGGTAAATATTTCTTTAAAATAATAAAACTACATTTTGATAGAGTAAGGTTCACATGTATTTACTATATAGTGTTTCGAAATAAAGCGACGCTCTCAGCCAATACACAGGATTCTGGATGAGGGTTATGGCAATGCTGCAACAAATGAACCTTGCATGGAAGTATTTAATTAAAAAAAAAAAAAATTAGTGGTAAAGCACCAGATTCACCAGAGAGGCTGGGGATGCCCCATCTCTAGAGGTGTTCAAGGCCAGACTGGGTGGGGAGCAGAGCAATCTGATCCATGGAATGACTTCCCTGCCCATGGCAGAAGAACTGGGACTAGATGATCTTTAAGATCCCTCCCAACATAAACCATTCTACGATTCTGTGATTCTGTCATTCTACACTTTGGAGGCTAGATCATTCCCTCACATGACAAACTAGAATGAAGTAGATGAGGGAAGAGAAGAACTAAATTTCCAGGCAATTCTTTTCTTGTTGTCTGTATGTTACTGTATACCAACTTGGAGTAAAATACAGTCCTCATGTTTCTGCCTCTTCCCCTTTTCCACACCTGTCTCTGAAAAATCTAAGAAACACTGTTTCCTTCAGAAATTCAGACATACTCTGTAGTTAGTTTTTCTTTTCATCATTATGAAGCTGACACTTCTTTCATCCTATTGGGTAAATCTCTCCACCCCTTTCACCAATAATTCTTTCAGATATATTTACTGCCATAATTTAAATAAATTAAATATAATAGTGTAAGCATAATTCTAGGTAAATTATTAATTTTTAATCAATGATGTTATTATTAGCTTAGAGTATAATGTTATATAATATATAATATATAATATATAATATATAATATATAATATATAATATAATTTTATATTATATTAATATAATATAATATATTATATTAATATAATATATTATATTAATATAATATAAATAAACACGTTATAATAAATTTTTAAGTTTACATAAAAGTAAGTATAATTTAAATAGCTCAATCAAATATTGCTTATGTCCAGTGTGGGATACTATTGAATGACTGCATAGAACTCAAGGGGAAGAGAGTTAAACGTGGTAGAGTGCTGTCCAAACTTCTTCTGGTAATGATTCCTATCCTACTTTTCCTCCTCAAAACTTCCAGCCCGGGAAAGAACTAAGATAGTCCCAGGAAAGAATGGCAGTTTTGGTGTTTAGTTGGATGTGGATCTGCTTCCACTTTTGCTCTTAAACAGTTTTATTTGTCAGTGAAAACTCTGGATGTTGCTCAGACCACTGTCAAAGCCCCTTCTGCTGACTGACAGACCTTCCCAACAAACCCTTCCCCACCCCTTGTGCTTCAGGTAGAACCACAGAATTTTTGTTGTCCTCGGGCTGGTTGGACACACCCAGGCTACAGCCTTTGAGTAACAGGGTTTAGGGCTGGAAGCTGCCCATCTGTGCACAGACACAGAGTTAATTATTTCAGTTTAGCATGTATGGGTTTACCATCTGACAGGTCTTACACAGTATGGACATCCCAGCTGGCACGGGGCATCCTTGGGGTCTGTGCACGGGACTGCACTGGAGCTGCTGCAGAGGTTTAATGCTCAGAGCAGTCACACAGCTGAGCACATGTTTAACCTCAAGGATGAAGGATGTGGCATCCTTGGGAGTTGTGCACATGATCTGACAGAGGCTTGGAAATCACTGGCAACTCATGAGAGATGACATCAAATTATGTTAATATGCTACACGTATATAACCACCTATCCTTGTCATTTTGATTATTAGGACAATTAAAACAGGTTGTAGGGAAAAGTTACTGGCACTGGTAGAAAGAAAACAACCTTTTCAGGTCATTGCATTTAATATTTGTCATATGAAATCATGCTGTGTGAGACAGAATAGGTCATACAGGAGATACATGACCAATATGATGATTCCTGCCCTTTCTTGCAAATAATTATCCTTCAGCACATCAACAACTGAAAACCACTGCCTGCAGACAAAATACCAGAGCTGTTAGGTTTTGATTCAGTAGGTTTAACATTTTTATATGCTGTGCAGTATTACAGAGCAGTATTCACAGGCACTTCGACAAAAAGATTTTTCTCAATGTATTTGAACAGCCTTGCGATGTACTCATCATTCATTACTCTATTTATGAACAAAAATAGTGTACATTTTTCTAGCCAGCCTTTTGTGAACATGTTCAGAGAAAATGTTGGTTCTGTATATTCTTGCTGCCTAAAGCACACATATTCTACTGAAAATTATACAGAACCAGAGAATGAATGATGTTGGCAGGAACCTCTGGAGAATACAGAGGGCTCCCCCCTTATTGCTACAGTTACATCAGGGAGCTCAGGGCTGTGCATCTTCAAGGACAGTAACTCCATAAACTCTTTGGGAAACCCATACCAGGTTTTTACCTCACACAGAAGTGGTCTTTTATATGATTAATTGGATTCCTCTGTATTTCACTTTGTTCTCAATGTCCCTTTTCCTGCCACAGGGTACCAGTGAGAAGTGTGTGGCTCCCTATTTTGTATCAGGCATATAAATACATGGGTAAGATACCCCTGTAGCTTTTTCTTCTATGAATTAAACAGCCTCCCTCTCTACTTTTCCTTATATGAGCTGTGCACAGGATTTTTTGTTATCTTCGTATCCTTTCATTCATCTCTTGTAATGGAAAGTTCTGTGTAATGCCTGTGTAATTTCTGTGTGATTTCTCCTAAAAGCATTCTGTTATGAAAAGAGATTATCTCCCTTTTTAAGTCTTAGTCTCTATGCACTTTTAGCAGATTTAGTTGACCACCGTTTGTAAAATGGTGAACAGTTAAATATCCATATATATATTTTAAATACTTTCAGCTTAGTTTTTACTCATGACTTGTTCTTTCCTTCCAGTTAATAAGTATCTAGTATAATTAGATCTTAGTCCTCTGAAGTCCAACTGCTGATACACTAGTTAAAACTCTTGTGATTCCCTGTGATACAGTGTCTCTCCAAAACCCATCTTGATAGGCACTGCATCCATGATTTTCACATTTTCTTGCAAATTACTCAAATTACTTTCAAATTTCATACCCTGCCAGCTGTGCATTGCATCCTATGAAATGCCAGTTATAAGTGTGCATTCAGTCACTTCAATCACCACAAATATATGATGGACTGCCAAAGACTCAAACATGTTTGTGCATATCCAACTTTTGCCTTGTCAATAATGACACATTAGTTAATATCTAATAGTGTTTTTAGCTATTGCCATAACCTGTAACAGCATTTCAAATTTAATTCTGTAGATCTCCCTCATATGAAAATAATCTTAAGAAGTCTTTATTCCTGAAAATTTTCTGTTCTAAAATATCGAGTGTTAACTTTTTCCAAACACTGCTCTGTTGAATCTGTTACTTTATGTACTGGCAGCTTTATATTCTTTCTTACTGGAAAACTACATCACTTTTTAGAAATACTTTCTAAATTCTTCCTACTGTAAAAACCTGACAATTCTTGGGCCATTACTTAATTTTACCTTTCAGAAGAATTAAGCTGTATTAGCAAAAATTTGACTGTTCAGTAGCTTTGGTGAAATAAGAAGCCAGACTTTTCTGTAATGCTTTTTCTTTGAGTTAACTAATATATGGCTAAGAGTATCCATTATCAAACCTGGATATTATTTTATTTTTTGTCCATAATATCTTCCCAGATAATTCCCACTCTTTTGATAATTACATTGTGAAAGAAGTTCTGATATTCCCCTTTTTTTTTAACACTACAGGACACGGGTTTGACACAGTTTTATGACTGCCTAACCTAAGCACAGTGGATATTAACCTGAAATACTTCACAGCAAAGGTGTATAAATTTCATAGCTTGTCTGAACAAATTACAGGGTATAATTGCTTATCCTAAATTGTCTTGTCTTACAGTGTGGAAATATTAAACAGAATTGAAGTTCAGTTCCTTTTGGACAACTTATAGAAAGAGCTTTTGGAGTCTCTAGATATTAATCACTGAGCACAAAAAAACCCTGAAAAGCTGATAAATAGAAATCAAGGCAAACACCTCAGCAGCCAAGTGGACAGCAAGAGAATAAAGTCCTATTTCCTGTCTGTGAAGAGAGTTGAACTCCTAACAAATGCTAGACTGGACTAGAAAATATTTATGAGAAGAACTTTGTTCAAGCCATGTGGCTTAGATGAATTCGCTTTCCATTTACATTTCAGACAAATCAGTTTGCCAACATCTTATATTGCAGCCTATATTAAAACAGTGTTAAATGGATGGGAGAGGCCTCTTTTGTTTGTAAGGGGAGCCTTAAGCTTTACATATTCATCCTAACAGAAAGAAATAGTAGTAAGGAGTGTTAGTGAACAGGCAGAGATCACACCATTTTAATGGTGGCTTCAGCAATTTTACCTGTGTACTCATTGTGGTAGAGGGTTAGAAATAATTGTTTTTTACAAAGCAGACCCTTTTTAAGCTCAAATGAAAGGAGATTTTACTTTTTACTTCATCTTTGCTGCATCTTTCATGAAAATGAGCAGGAAATCAAAGAGATTATGAAAAATATTATTAAAAGTGAATATAAAAGGGAAGCTTCTGTGTATTAAAACCAAAAACAAAAACTCAAATGCAAAACTAAAACCAAACCAATCAACCAACAAACAAACACAAACAAAACAAAACCAAAACCACCAAACAAACAAAAACCCAAACCCAAACAAAAACCATAACAAACAATTGAACCCCAACAACAAAACAAACAAACCTCAAACAAACCCCAAAATATGCAGTCAACCATAAAACAAAACAAACAAACAAGTACCAAAACAAAACAAGAAAGCACAAAACAAAACAATCTCCCACATTAAAAACTCAGAGTCAGGCTTCAGATTTAATTCTATCATCTGTCTTTCACACAGGAATTGAAAATAAGACAAAGCCCAGAAGTACTGATATGCTTTGAATGCTGAGTTAATGAAGAAGTTTGTTGATTACAAATGGAATTGTTGTAAAAGGAGAAAAAAAATGATAAAATAAAGACTTAATAGCCAGCATCACTGTACTTAAGAGATTTCTGATTCCACCAGTGATATACCATTCATGTAGTTCTCAGATGTACAGCCTGATGTCAGCTATATATCCAAGAATAAGGTAAATACCAAATAGTATCACCTAACACTGAGAAATTGTTCCTGGAAACATGATAACTTTTCAGGTAAAGGTTATTTTTTTAACAATTATGATTATTATAATTCTGAAAATATATAAAAAATGGAAAATATCAGTCTCCTAACTACACACCCGATTTGGAACTATATTTTAAAATTTTTGCTTCTTACTATTCTCTTACTCCTTTATTGTTAGTAGCATATAATTTTAGGAGATGAGATTTAATGGAAAACTGAATGTTCATTCATAAAGTGTCAGCATAAAAAGGTAGTAAAATATTGCAAAATTTTCTAAGTGAAAAAAAGACACAAATCTGCATTTAAAATGTTGTAGGCAATTGAAAAACCAAGTGTTATTGAATCTTGCTTTGCTAGTCACCTACAATCCATTGCAGTGAAAAGATTTATGTGACAGTTAGATTTCAACTTTTTTAAATTAAAGTTGTTCTGCACAGTATTTTTATTTTCCCTAAAGACCTGAAAAGCATTTTTCCCCAACTTAAATTTGATGCTTTAATTTGATAATTTAGGTTTTTTTCTGAACGTTTTAGTTAAAAACATTGTGTTCTCCTTCTCCATAGCATATCCTAAATATAGATGTGTTTCATAATTTGGTCAAACTTGCAGTGATAATCAGTTTTGTTAACAAAAGGAGATATAAGCTTTTCCTTGAACATCAGTCAGTGTGATGTTACAAAACTGTTAACAGATAAACAGAAAAACTGCTATAACCAGCTTCAGATGATAGATGTGGAGAGATGGATGAGGGTAAAATTAGAGGAAACGGAGAAGTTACATTTACATCCTAACAGAAGTCGTAATGGTGTGGGAATTATAAAGTGAAATGCAGTTGCTACTTCCTGGATGGAACCTATTCCATTAGGATTGCCCATACACAAAATCTACAATTGGAAGCTCCTGCTAAGGGGATGGAATGAAGGGTGGAGCGGAGTGGAAACACCATGGCCAGGCTCTGATGAAATCCTTGAAGGGAGGGGAACTCAGTGGTACTTGTACACCAAATCAGTAAGAAAGGCATGAATGACTAGAGTCACTCTACCTAAACAGAAAGAAATTGCATGGAAGTTGAGAACGGGGAAAAGTTTAGGAAGACGCCATCGTAACTCCTGGCATGAGTCAACAAGCTAAGCTTGTCTTGATCCCCACAGGGACGCCCACTGAGTAAGAATCACACTCTATGCACTAAATACTTCAGCTGGGGTCAGAGCTTGTCTGTACACTGCTTTGAATACATTTTTGCAGTCAGATACTGTCGACAGCAAGCCTTGAACCCGAACCAGTGACAATTTCCTGTTAATAAGGAGTGTTATTCTTTAGACTGTTAGTATGAGTCCTTCGTGGGTGCTGGCAGTCACTGGAAGTGGGTAACACACCCGAATAAAGTGGGAAGACTCACTGAGGGATCTCCCTTAAGCTGTTGTTAAGTGTTCCTGAACAAGTCAGTCACACCATCCCCCAATCCAGAGAGGATGTTCAGTAAAAGGTCCCCGTAAAGGGACACTGACAGACTGGTTGGGCACAAGGGGCTCAGCTTTCCTGGGGCACTGAAAGACAAATCAAATACTAATGGTTGAGGAAATCCTCCCCTTTTCATGTGACAAAATTAAAAATCGTGTCCTGGAAGTGAAAAGCGAATTGCAGAAAGAGACGAGGTAGCATTAGGTCTGGACAAGAGTTTGAACCTAAGTGATGAAGACGTGGTGAAAAAGGAATAGGAAAAATAAGAACAAAATCATTTGTAAACTAGAAAGGGTAGTCCGTGGGGACTTTTAGTCATATGGGTCTCTGAAAAAAGAGCATTTTGGGGGTGTGTGATAGCAGTGGCTTGTAAGAACAGGGCTGACTTTCCTTTTCCTGCTTTCATACACTCCCTTCACTTATCCTTGTAATACACAGTTGACTTCATGCCTAGAGCTTAATTACCACTTATCAAAGCTGCCCAATAAGTGCTCTCTTGTAGTTTATAATACAAGTGCAGTGTCTCAAGAGACTTACTGTGTTTATTTTTTCTTTGAAGCTGTCAGCCTTACAGTAGTGCGGCTTGTGAAACCCAAATGGGGAGCTCAAAAGCTTCCACGCAGCAGTACCGAACAACATACCATTTCCACCAACTTGCCTTCCAGGTCACTCTGGCAGTTCCTGCTGTCTGATGCATCCCCTGGCACGGCAGGCCTCTTGTCTTTATCTTCAAAGGAACTGCAGCACAGAAAATCTGTAGTTTTAGGCTGGGAGTTAGAAACCATCACCTACAATTGCCAGTCACGCCACACGGAAGATGAACTTTGCTTCATCTGCACATTTGGCCAGCATCTTAAATCAAGACTCTTAAATAAAGGAACATGTACATTCTAATCTATTCCCCCAGCTAAGTTTTCCTCCCAGCTATCAAATAAAATTTAATTGCTTACACCATATGAGCCTGTTTCCCTGTTTTAGTTTGGTGTACCCTTCGTCGTACGTCGCTCACAAGGTGGTTTTGCTGCTTGTGAAATATATTACTTTTTGAGTAAATTTAAATGGAAACTTCAAATCTGATGCTTACAAAATTGTTTCCACCTTGAAACGCAGCAGTGGTGGTCTAAGCCAGTGAGTGAAGCCTGAAAAGCTCCGGAACACAGGTGTGGTGGGAACGTGAAATTAAAGTAGTACCGTGCTGGACACCACAGAGTGTAGTTGTACATATCTCACTGCAGACTACTTCAGTCTTTTTGTTCACTTCTTTTCCACCAGTTTGTTTGTTAGTATTGAAAAAGAAAAACAAAACAAAACAAACAAACAAAAAACCCACACACACAAAACCCACAAAAATAAACAAAACCCCTCCAAAACCAAACAAATAAACAAGCCGCCCCCCCCCCGCCCCCACACACACACAAAACACAACAAACAGAAACCAACCAAACAAACTAAAAAGCGCCACAAAGACCTCTTTGAGACTCTAGTATCTCTAGTTTCTAGCATTATTTTTCTGGTTCATTAGTTCTCTGGTGATGGATCTTCGTTTAAGAGAGCCTTATATTGTTAGATAATGCATTAGACCTTTTTCTGATTTTTTATTTTAGAGATCCTCAGCAAAGTTTCCTGGTGTCACTCACTATCTTTCAGGGTATCCCACAGAGTCTATCAAAGAGAGTTTCTGCGCTGTAGTTCAACCAATTTTATTCTAATAGCTGTAATTACTGATCTTTATCTTTTACAGCCTTATGTCTTTATCTTGTCATGGAAATTTAATTTATTTTTTATTAACAGTCTTATTCATATGGATAGAGATGCAATTATGAAATACATATAATAACACATCTTCAGTTGTATTGTGATTTGCAAGTGATAGTCTTATGTTACAAATGGATGCAAAATTTTCACCTCTTTTGTTGTGTTCTTCCTCTTTACCTGTGAGGGGTGCCTAAAAATAATTTACATTTTCTGTAGTAATATTTCTCAAAATTAATATCTATTTCCCTCTTTATGTCTGATTCAAATTGTACCATTTTCCTTATGTTTTCATGGTTTATATTTATAAAATAGCAAAACCTCTCTAAGGGAACTTAAAAATCTCCACCTCTCTTTTTATGAAGGAAAAACAATATTTCTTTCGAAAACACAGTGGAGGAAAAGGGATACCACCATTTATGCCAACTGTATATTCTGTTATGTATTTTATATATATTTCTGTTATAAGTCTAATACTATTTTTTATTTCAAGAGTAGATAGGATACATAATAATTCAGTACCATTTTAAGACCTCAGTCATCTATTTTTTCCATTAGATCTACTTTTATTTGGAAGCAGTTCTGTTAACTGTCCCGTTTTATATTCAGGAATTTTCATTTAGCTTCTTGAAACAATTGTGAGTAACCTGGTCGGACATAAAATTAATTTTCTCTACGATTGTTTTAATCTCTGTTACTAGAAGGAAAAACTCCAATCTTTGCTTTTAAATTCATAGAGACTATATATGTTGACATCTGTGAAGAAGTAATTTTAGAGAAGATTTCTGATACAGATGAAGAAAGGTGAAGAATAAGTAACTGTTGGATGCACAGTACAGTAAGTTTGCAATTTCACAATAAGCAGATTCTGTATTTCAGTTATTAGTTTTTAATGATGTGTATCTTTCTAATAGATATGGGTTTATCTCTTAGTGTAAACACATACCAAAATGTGGGCAAAGACAACAAAGAAAACAACGACACTAAATACTTTCAATGCCCCATTTCCAAATCGTGTGTTTACAGGCCAAATACAAGACGCTTAGAGCTGATAATACATTATTGCAATGAATATATATAATATAAAAATCTGGCTCTTGTTCATGAAGTAGTTAGCTGAACCTAAAACAGGGGTGAAACCAACCTTACATCTCCCTCTTTCAGAGACTACTTCAATGCCACAGTAGAAGCCTTACTTACACACTGTGTGGACTATGTTCTGCAGTGAATAGGAAGGTTTGTGCTTTTGTGTTTATGGGATCACCCTTGGTTTGTTGGGGTCTCGTTTTGCTGCTGCTGGACCTAACAAAATTTCATTGCACCTTAAGCTGTGTCAGTTTTCAGCTGCTAAAAAAAAACGTGGTAAGACAATGCTGAAATGGCAAAGTGCTTGCCACTTATTTTGCAAGAGTTTGATCAATGTATGCAGTAGAATTCTTGTTTTTACAGCATGTTAACAGACTCTTATAAGACAGTGCATTCTTCTCACATTTGCTTTTATTGTATATTATTCCTCCTTACCTTTTCTTCACACACACTTCATTTTATTCCCAATGCACTGAACTATGTGTTTCCCTCTGTTGCATGTAAGATAACTACTTCTCTTGTTGCTCCCTTTTTTGCACATTTGGTTCCACAAACCATCAACAGACATTTATTTGCTCCATCTTTAACTTAACTTCTGCACTCTTGACCTTTACTTCCACTGAACTTTAAAGTCTGCAGATTCTATTTCAGATCTGAAGAAGGCATAGCAGAAAAAAATCATCCAATTTTTCCAACTTTATTAAGTTGGTCCAGTAAAATATATTATTTCCAACTACTCAGTTTGTCCTGTTTTCCTTGCCTCTCACAGGTAAATGAATATTAATATTATGGATATTTTTTTCTGTATAAAAAAAAAGGAACTAAACATACTTTTGCTATACAAGAATGTTTTTGTGAAGTGTTGACTTCACTGAGTGCTCTGAGATTCTCAGAGATGAATAACCATACTTGAGGAAAATACAAATGTTTTCCCATTCCACTACATTTCTAAGTCTTAAAAGTGAATATGAAAATAATATGAAGCCAATAATGCATCCCTTCCTTGACTGTATAACTGCAGCAACACAGAAGTTAAAAAGTCCTTACATGTTATAGCACTGAATCATGTGACTAGGCAACAAATAGAAGGCACATGCTCCACAGAGTGATTTATTTATAAATTGTAATTATAATGTCCAAGTGATATATATGCTGTCACACTGGTTCTTGATGATCAGTTTAGTCAAGGATATTTAAATTCCTTGATGTCATGAAATTGCAATGTCACAAAATGACAGGGTCAGTCAAAATCAAGGAACTTTTCCTAGATACTTTTTTTAAGAAACATTCAAAGTTTGCAGCAGATGATTTTACAGACAAATGGGATGGGTTCCCATGAAGAACCTCCATCTGTTTTTTCTACTGCTGGAAAGCATATATCTAATCTGGAAGCTACATTTCTGCTATTCCACTGCAGTGTTTTCCACAAAAAAAATATCCCATTCATGTTCATGTATAGAAAGTGCTACACAGAAGAAATGCAAACATAATTCCTGCTTTATATATCTGCCACCACGAAAAAATGCAACAATAAGTTGAAAATAGATATAAAGAGTAACAATTACGGTGTGTTTATAACACAAGCACATTGTAGAAAAGTAGAAGAAAATGTAGTTTATAACAGAAAGCAATCTTGTGACAGAAGTCAGAAAGGTAAGGAAATAGATATCTCGTGGTTAATGAAAAGAATGAGTTGGCAATATGCCGCCAGTCAATGCAGTACATTTCTACAGTTAAAACAAACAAGCAAACAAATAAAATAAAATAAAATAAAAAACTAAAAGAAAAATATAAAAGACAAATAAGAACAGTCACATTGCATAATATACCAAGGTCCTCATAGAATCCTTTGGTTAATTTTCCCATTTCATCCACAAGCCACACCTGTCAAAGGCAATCAATGCAGTGCTGTCTGTTTGCTGAAGCAGCACCAGTTCCTAACAGTTATGTATAAGCCAGCTAGAAGTAGATGGCCTATTAATTTCCTGGAATTGGTGTCTTGCGACAGAAAGATATAAATTTCCAAAATAATTGCTATCAGGTTAAGTGGAAGCCTCGTTCCATTTATTAGATAAATATGTTGATGCATTTCTCTTCAGTAAGGCACAGTAATTGAACAGCATAATTATAAATGTTTGAGTCTCTATTTCAAAACGGGACTCCTTTTAACTTAGCTGATGCTCCAGTGAGCAATCTGTGTTAGTAGACATGTTATTAAGTATAAGTTTAGCAAAGTTTTACATTTATCTATTTATCAATCTAATCAAATCTTACTGCATAATCATTAGGTTTACTGTAAGAAAATTCAGCCACAATACATCATTATCACAGTGTAATTACTGCATAGTTAAGGTCATGCCTTTGCTCATCGGCATAGTCCTGTTTGCTACTTAAGATAGTAAATTTTAAGTAATCAACAAGACTTTTTAGAATCTGATTACTCTAACGTGTTATCCTTGGCATTATCTGTGTACTCTATCATGTGACTGCATTTACAGAAAAAATAGTGAGAATATTCTCCATAGAATATGCCTCAAAAGAAACATAAAACATAAAATTGAGTTAATTTATGTAGCCAAGTAATGAAAAAATAAAAAGGAAAGGAAGCTAACAATAAATATGATACTGTGAACTATAAAAAAGCATAGCAAAAAGTTTTTCTCATGTTTTCAAAATGATGGGAAAAAAATTTATATTTAAGGCAAAAAGTCTAACCCAAGTTTTATAGTACTCATGATGAGCATATGCATCTTCTCCAACCTTTATGTCTATTGAAGATAATTTGCTTAAAATTTGCTTCCAGTCCAGACTTGATTTTTACCTTTGTTTTCATCATTTTCTTATGTTAGACCTATAAATCACTTGTAGCTTTTCAGAAAGTAATACATAATGAAAGTTATGGATTTATGGACCAAATGAACCTTCTTACAAAGTATAGCACGACTTTATTTGTTGTTTAACTAAACATGCCGGAGAGATAGAACAAGGACGATGGTAAATGGATGGTTTCAGAAATCAAAGCTGAAATGAAAGAATTAATGTCTGGAGAAATAGTTGGACCTGTTCTCCATTTAACTGGTAAGGAAGTTTCCGGAATAGCAGGTGAATGAGATCCATCTTACTACGAGGAAATAAGGATACATTTGAGTAGGCAAAAAAGTTAGTGAGTAAGAGAGGCTGACCTTCATGTACTTTAAATGTTGACCTACCACATGCCTGCAAACTCCATGGATGGATTTGCAGCTTTTACCAAGCCAAATTTTGAAAACCAGGTTTTGTAGGAAGAAAAGTTAAGGGCTTTTTTACTCTTTGGGTCAAAAAAAGGAAGATAGCTAGTGTTGGCTGGAACGGCCATTGATTTGCATGCAGGGCAGGTCAGAGGACTGTAGTGATTGTAAATAGAATTCCAGTGTTCATCACTTCTTTGCTCTTGGCCGAAGAAGCTGCACAGTTGAATTCCAAAAAGAAAATCAAGTATTCAGTAGTTCTATCTACCCAATTGTTACCCAAGAACTTGATATTCTTTCACAAGACAAGCTGTTACCATGGTTAAATAGAGGATTTTAGAATAACTTCGAACTGTGCCTATTATTTTCTCTATAAAAAACCCCAAATCTTCTAAACTTAAGATGCTGCATATGAGAAATCCTGAAATTATTTCATGCATCTGACTGCTCTGAACATTTTACCTGACATATCTTTGAAATGTCATTGTCCAAATAATGATTAGCAGGCTATTTCTGGGTTATTGTTTTATACCGGAGTGGATTGAGATAATTTAAACTGATTCATGTCTAGTAGCTGTAGAAACATTTCAAGACATATATAATTACACCTGATATTAAATAATAGATGTTGTTGGGATTTGAGTCATAACACTGAATTACTCTCACAGAGTGATAGAAAGATATGGTGGTAAGTGGTTGTTGATCAGCACTGAAAAAAAATTAATTTATATGGATTTATATGGATTTATAATGAGCTCTTAACTCCTAACTGTTAATTTGTCAGTTTTGATATAGACAATGAGTCCTTTAATATTTGTAATGCGCATAAAGCAAGTTTCAGACTAAGCTATTCCAGTTTTGCTTGTGGACTTGCTGTTTCATTTTCTGACTGCTGCAGATGTTCTTGGCCTCATGTTTTGCAACAAGAATTGTTGGTTTACATGCAGTGATAGTGATGATAAAATACCTGTACTTTAAATTATACTGAAGTTTGGTCTATTAATATTTTCACCTGCTCATTAACTTGTAAACCAAACAGCAAACCAACAAACCTTTAGAAGATAACATGGGAAATTAAAACAATCCTTGACTTAAAGCACTACTCAGCAACAACCCAAGCATCAGTGTGCCATCAGCATTTTTGTCATGCTGAATACAAACCATTGCAACTGCACCAGCTATTAAGAAGGAAATTAGCTTTATCCCAGCCAAAACCAGGATATTTGTATCACACATAATTGACACCCAGAAAAGCATAAGCCTGCCTTAAACTCTGTGTAATAATGTCTGGGTTTTTTGGTGTTTGTTAACAAGGCAATTCACTTAAAAAGTGATGTATTGTACTTTGGCCTTGTGACCTCTCCTAAATTCAATCAGCTCGACTCTCCTATCACTCTCCTTTAATGTAATATGCTTCCACTGAAATGAATGGAGTTATTCCAGTGCCCACCTCCGAAAAGATTGTGTAGCTTTTGGAAAATCTGTGCCTTACTTAACCATATCTGCTTTGAATAAATTCCCGAGAACTGTCCACCTACTATGAGCACACATTTTTCTTATGCTTTCTCCCTATTTAAAAGGAACAGAAAATGTAGTGTTGGCTATGTGTATATGGGTGAAATGCATTTTTTTTTTGTTATGTACTCCTTGTTATGTATTAGCCATTTAAATCATTATTCTCTACCATTTCTGGGGATCTATCTATGAATATGAACCACCATCTAGTTTGTTTGCAACTTTGTTGATAATTTTATAGCCTCTATATTTTAGAGGATGTTATGTTAGAAAATACATTCAACACAATAATTTATTTGCAAGAACTTTTTGGAAGGCAAAATAATTTAGAACACTATCTTAAATATATCAACTTTCCATCTGATTAATGGTATTTTTAATCATGCCTTTGATACTGCTAAGATATAGAATTATTCAACAAAAAAAAAATCTTCTCTACCACCTTCATAAGATGTTGGACAATCCTTTGAAGGATGAAAAATTATTACTTAGAAATCAGTAGAAAAAGCTAGCATTAACAATTATGAACAAGATTTTTAAACTCTTATTTGTGCTATCTAGATTATATTTGAATTGTTTATATATTTGTTAAGCAAACCTAATCAGCAAGTGATCAATATAAATTGTCTATAAGGTTCTTATCTAATTTTTAATTATCAGTTGTACTGGGAAAAATAGGGAATTCATTTAACAGAAAAAAAAAAAAAAAGAAAGAACTTCTAAAATTATATCACCTTTTGCATTATTTTGGGGTAATTTAAAAGATTTTATTTTGATGTCATGTTTATGTAGGAGAAAGTGCCAATAAGGAGAGCTACAAAAAAAATTAAGATTCATAAGTTATACTTCTCTCTGAGCCCCAGTCAGAACATAAAAGATTATGGAGAGAAAAAAACTTTGGTGTTTCATGTTCTTGATTTTGCTAGTGCAGGATTTGCTGACTTTGCTACAGTGTGGGATGATGAGGTAGATAAAAAATAATTGTATTCAGAGTTAGAGCATGACATTACCATGTGCACAGGGTCAAGCACAGTACCTGTAGGAAAAAGTGTGTGGGCTGCTCTGATTCCTCTGAGGGGCACAGAGCACTGGGGACTTGCACAATTTCATTATTTTCTTGAGGAGCAGCTTGGTGACAGATAAGCTCCTCTGTAGCTTGCTTTCTGTGTTAATGCCTGCAGTGGCTGTGAAGATGAGTGTAACTGAGGCCAAAGTTTTAAGAACTTTCTGTCATTTGCGTCCTCTTGCTTTTCCTTATTGGGGTTACGCCAGTTTTAATTCCTTTTATCCCAGGTGAGTAGCCTGGTTTGAACTCTGCTCTCAAGCTTACAACAGATACACGCTGCGTCAGATTCCACACAGTGCACCCAATGTACCATTTAGTTTTTCTTTGTTGCTATGGCACTAAAATATATGAAAATTATTAGATATTGTCTTTTTTATATGATAAGCCAACTCCTACAAACTTCATTTAATCTAATTACGTGGAATGGAAAAAGGCTTATACTTCCTACACAGTAAATGCTTGAGTTCCTTCTGAATGTATGTCTCTAAAATTGTTGGAAGAATGGAGTTAGAATTGCAGACCATTTAAAATGGTTTGCCCTTATTAATGTCTCAGCTGAGATCAAGAGCTTATTTTCAAGCAAACCTCACTACTGTTCCCACTTAAACCAACCTGCATCTTAGACAATTTTTCAAAGTTCATGGTCTCAAAAAAAGAAACGCATTGCTCCAGGAGTGCATTTAATGTCCTGCAATTGGCAGCAGAGGCTTTTACTGGCTAATATAGACATAATGTGCATTAAGGCACCAGAATTCCACCTTTCACAATTTAAATTAGTTGTTTCTCTTTTTTTTATAATTATATAATAATACCAGCTGTATTTTGACTAAATGAACTCTAGCATGCTTTTGATATGAACAGTAGTAGTGGAAAGTTCTAAGACAAAAATGCAGTGGTCCAGAATACAAAAATAAAACTTTTTGTTCTGTCTTATTAATACCTTTGCCTAATGATCACTGTTGTGGCAAATAAGAAATATTGTCTCAAGTGACTATTTGTCTTCCTGGTTTTGACTTCAGCTGCCTGCAATAAAAATCCCTGTAGCTGCACAACAAAAGTAAGTCTGCAGTCCTATTTTAGAAGTTTTGGCACTATTCTCCCCAGTTGTTTGCTCCAGAGGAAAAGAAAGAGAGGAAAAGCGAGAAAAAAAGATAGAGGAGAAAATATTTCTGTGACCTTTTCTAGGACTCATGAGTAATTGGATTAGTTGTCATACATATTTTTCTGTTTGAACTATTTTAGAGCAAGAACAGCAGTAGCAGCAACAAAAAATCCTGTGTTTAGACTGAATAACTGCAGGCAGGTACTTATTAGTCAACACAGGAGCTGAATTAAGTCTGACAAGATGTCAGTACACCTACTGACCTACAGTATGTTTATCTTAATATTATTTTCCTTTACCTGGTATGGAAAAAGAACCATACTCTTCTCGCAGTGATTTATCCGGTATAACAGAATTCATACTTCTTTCCTGCGAAATAGTTTTGGCAGCAGTTGCCACAAGGCACAATATAAGACGGCAAATACCAGTTCTTGTGTTGCCTGAAATATGTTACATCTAAGCTTACTTGCCTTGTTTTGTTTTGCCATTCCTGGGGTACGTCTTGAGGACTGCATTCAAAGCCTCTTTCTGGCAAACATCTCCAGCTGCCACCCCAAGTGACATTTCTAAGTAAAGAGAGATTGCTTATTACACGATACAGAGATTTCTAATTGGTGAGCTCAGTTATGAGTTCACCACCTCTGGTGTCTGTTGTTTCTTTCCATACAATTCAAACAGCTGCAGACAGATCGTCTGGTGGGGCCAGGCAGTGTGTGTTTGTTAGCTCTGTGTGTCTGCAGCAGCTCCATAATGACACAGTATTGGACTCTGTGCCCACAGCAAAGGCAGCTTTCGGTTTCAAGCGTGAGGGATGTGGTGAGTAAGCAGTCAGGAGGAGAAGGGCATGCTCTCAGGGAAAGGTCAGCAGCTTTCCAGCCTGTTATGCTACACCAGGCGTCACGGTTTAAGCAGTCGCAAAAGCGTAATTGCACAAAGGGTGGGAAGTGTGCGGAAGGATGTCATGATCCAGCACTTCTGTGTTTTAAACTGATTGTGGCTAATTAATGCCCCGCTAGTCATCTTTACTGCCTCTGAGTTACTTTACTTTGGCTTTGGCTTGCTGACCTGCTGATCTTCCTTTCTGTTGATAAAATATGAAGCAGAGTCTGACATCAAAACAACGTGTACCAGTGTGCTAAATATCAAAATTCATGTGTGCATAGAATTGTTAATCAATCGATGGTCATTATAAAACAAGAAAACCTACAAGCAAAAATCCTATCCTCCGTTATTTTGGGGGAAAAAAATACAGTTTTGCTGTATGTAAGTAAAAAGCAACTTATTAAAAATTAAATGTTGGCTGTCCAATGGTCAGTCCTGTTCATACATCTTAAAATTCTTCTCTCTCTCTCATTTTCACTCTTTTATCATGAAAGGCCTGATGTTTGCTGTAGAGAAAATACTTCCATGATTTTCCCCCCTTTTTTATATTGACCTCTACTTCTGAGAAGAAGGGGAGGAAAAAAGAGAAGAAAAGGAAGTGCAGTCTTTCTCTAAAATCTTTAAGATATTAATTCACAGCCATAAAAGTATATTCATTGTGCCATTGAGCTTCAACAGTTTCATGGAAATATTATAAAATGTGTGGTATATAAAAACTGTACATCTACTAGAGAAATGTGTTGTACCAGATTTCTAATCTGTCAAGTATCTGCTTTTTAGGTATTCCCTCCTTTTCAAACTGGACTCCAATTGCTGCCCATTCTACTGTCAGGTACATTTTTATTAGTGTGTCTGCAAACTCCAAGGTTGCAGAGTTCCAAATTGGATGCAAAACACTCTTTGCTTAGTGTCAAAAAAGACATTTACCAAAGCTGTATAAACGTTGGAGCCTGTGATTGTTTTATACTATTCACACTGGTATAGATTAATCTTAATTCCAAATTGCTCTATCTCCTTCTTATGGCTTAGAATATTGTGCTTTGGTGTGAGGAAGCTGGCATGAAGAAGTAGTAGTGGTATCAAAAACAAGAAATCACTTAACTTCTAAAACAACCCACCACCTGATGTAAGCAAGGTGATTTTTTCCCATCCTGAAGCTACTTCAGTAACTTACAAAGGATATGTTGTGTGAAGTCCATGAAAGGTATCAGCCTTTATCTGATGGGGCCCAGGTGGTTCACGTGAAATTCACCCAGGAGCAGGCTACACAAGGCCTCCACAGAAGTTATTAAGGACTATGTAAAGCTCTGTTGTGCACAAAGGAATGTCCTTCGTGCACTGGAAAATACATTACCAATACTACAGCCTTCTGAGGGAAAATGAGAGGGAAAAAAAAAAAAAAAGGAAGTGGATGAGTATACTTTACTACTTCTCACTTTTCCTTAATCAATCATGGAATTATGTTAAGGCAGGGTATTTAAAACACACAGGGCCTTATTTATGCTTAGATTCTGCCTGTAGAACAATGGCACCAAAATTTTTCTATGGTAGTTTTTTGCCCTTTGTCTCTGTTTAGTGGCTACACAGCACTCAGAGTATCTATACCTGTCATGCAAAAAGAAAGGTAAAAAAGACAAGTTCTGTGTCCTGTTTAAGATATCTAATACTCTATTAAAAACATTTTGCTGGAGATATCTCATCTGTTCTTACTATTAAATTGATTTTTCTCAGTTGAAATCATGTTCCTCAGTCGTCCTATTACAAAACCCATGCATTCCTTTCCCTCTCCTAAGTTTTGGTTAATGACTTGTCTTTTTTTGATTATTTCTGTTGTACATCACAAAGCGGAGAACAGTCTAAGTTGAAAGCATTATTTTGTCACTTGCTCATGCTTTGTGCTTTTCAGAAAATTATGTTGTTATACTTAACGCATTTAAGACTGAACATAAAAAGAAGAAAAACAAAGACAATTTGTTTCTCAAAAAATTATTTACATCTGAATCTCAACCTAATTCCTTAGTGATAGATGGAATTTTTTTCTTCATGTCTTGAGATATATTTCTAAAACTAATATGTTTTTCCTCTCTGTACTCTCCTCTGGTGTCCTTTTAATACACACAGATGCATTAAAACATCAGCACATTACGCGTTAGAAAACATAACTGCATCACCTCGTATAAGCTAATAAAAGTAATGAAAACTTCTTTTCTAGAGGGAAAGGTAATCCTACTTATGACAAAACCACTTCTGAAATAGAAGAGCAGCGACACCAGTAGCACAGACAGGAGATGCTGTGTAGCTCCTATCCCCTCAGGAACCGCGCGTAAAGCACTGCAAGTCTAATTAGATCTCAGGAGAGTAGGAAAGCCCATTTGACTGTCAATTTAAAGACAGCAGTGCCAGAGCACTTTTATTTCCAAAGACTTTTAGAATCTGAGTTATCTTTGCGTGAGGCATGTGAATTTAGAGCATGATATTTACTGAGAGTCAGTATGAATGTGCTTCACAGCGTCATGGAAAACATGCCCTGTCTTTTTATTATTCATATTAGCAGACTGAAAGAAAAGAAAACAACATTCAAGACTAGAAAGGAAATATATGGCTACCCACTATCAAAAGTAATTTTAGTGACCTTAATTGTATAAAATTGTGCCTAAAGTGAGTGTAATCCATACATTCTCAATGTTAATGTTTAAGAAACACCTTTATTCTGTGATGTATATGTATGACTGCATTTTTAAAGAATTTTAAAACTGAACTGATTTTAAAACTTTTTTATTTTACAGTTGAGATTTCTGACTAGCATAAAATGAATCCTCTACTTTATTATTATTATTAAATTAAGCATGTATCTTTTTTAAAGTTTTGCTTTGGTTTACCTCCAATTGGTAAAATACAGTACTTGGAGTCAGATGCTGTGTGCATATATGTAGATGCTTCATGACACAAAAACTTGAAACTTTTGACTGTTTGACTGCAGTGTGGCCTTCTGATCTTGCTTCTTTTAATTTGATCCAGCTTCAAGTTACAATGGGACTGAAGGAAGGAGTTGAGAATGACCTTAGCCTGGACAGGAGGGTTCATTTCATGTCACCTACAAAATCTATTAACAATAACTTTGTTACCTTTCCTTCTTCATGTCATTGGTAAAGGTGTTAACAACATCTCTAGATCTGATCCAGCTGCAGTGAACAGCTCTGAGAAGACAAAGAATATGAACATATGCTGCCTAGACCCTGGAATTGTGACCCTTCTCAATGTTGATGGTATGATAACAGATGATCATCTCACCGCTGATCATTTGAAGAAAGTCTTTTCCTGCCCCTTTATATTATTCTTTTATTTATTTCCATAAATTAAAATCTGTTGTATCAAAACATCTCTAAAGTGAAAGGAACTCCTGAGAAATTAAGCCTGCAATTTTTCAGAGATAGCCTAATCCACAGTGGACCATCAGGCTGCATATTTAAATAGCTGAGAATTCTCCAAGATGGTGATGCTCTGGGTTCAGTAACTTGTTAAAAATATAGTGGTAAACATAATGCATTACTGTAACCGTTCATCTAACCTGTTTCTCATAGGAAACCAAAGTGATGCCTATCACATCCTTCGTACTTTTGTAGTGTCTGATTGTTCTGGTTACAAGTATGGATTCTACAGATTTTCTTATTTTTAACAGACTGCCTATTCTCTTTTTGTGCTGTTGTCAAATTACAGCACTTGCATCTTCCTCCTTCTCAAGGAGTTCCTTAGCTTTACCACATATTTTGAGAAAAAAACTGCACTTTTTTTGTCCCAGTCGGTCTTCTCCTTTCATATGGAACTCCCTATTACTTGTATTGGGAGAAATGGCAAAAAATATATATCCATCTCTGTGATGTTGATTATTCTAAGAGCATGTGTATTGGCCCTCATATCTACGTGTGATGTAGATTTAAGATCATACTGATGTTGTACTCTTTCCTGAGTATAATTCCTGATTTTGACTCTGCAGGTGGTTCACGCCGAAGAACATTTGATTTTGAGAGATTTTGTAAAACACTTATCTGCTTAAAATGGAACTCTGCAGACAAGAAAATTTAGCCTTGGAATTCGTGCCAGATGTGGCATATGATTTAGTCAACAAAATCGGAAAAACTTGGAAATAATGAAAGCCTAATTTCTGCTACTTCCGATGCAGCAGAATGCATTTGGAGGTCAATCCCAGGCTCCATGCTCAGACTTGGAGCTGGGAAGGGGTATGTGCTGCACTTTTCAGATATGTGATAGGTTACTGATTAAGCCGTGAGGAGGTGATGTCTCTGCTGGTCTTCTGTGTGGTAGGACAGGTCTGTGGAACTGATAATAGAAAAGTAGCTTCATTCTGACATCAGTTACTCTGGTCTTGGGGTCATGTTCTTGCAGAACTGCCTGCCTGTATGTTTTTATTTTAGAGTCCCCTCTGAGCTGGAACAAGACCTCCCTAACTATTGAGCTGATGTATATATAAATAACAGCAAAACTACCTCCTTCCTCCACTTGAACTTTGTAAATGATGGTTATAGTCTAGTATAAATATATGCGTTTCCTTTTTTCTCTAGCTAAAGAAATTATGAAAATTTGAAGACAAAATTGCAATGTAAATTTTAGTCTAAAATGGTTTCTCTCTGAAACTGAGTTTTTAAAATTTTTTTGAATTGAACTGAAATTTGTCAGCTGGACTGTGCTGACCTCAGGTGATATCTGGGAAACAAGTGATCATAATGCACAGGAAAAAGTTTTTCAAAATAGTTTTAAAATGTTAATTTAATTGCATTTAACTATAAAGCAGTGAATAAAAAATAATTTCCAAGTCAATAAAGTAAGGCAAATTAATAAATGGATGTAGGCAATTGCTATAAATTGTTTTACACAAATAATAAAGTAAAATCCTGATGTTAGTAAGACCTGGTATCTTTAATTATGTTCTTAGAGAATGGTCCAGGTGGGAATATTTACATGAGAGTAAATTCTCAGCCAGCACCAGAGCTCTTCTTTTTTTCCACTCTTACAAATAAAATTGCATTCTATCTTAAGACAAATAGGCACATCTTGTTTGTTATTTGTGGTCAGATTTATTTGATCAAGTATTGGTTCGTTTCTTGCTTCTGTTGCATTCCTCTACAAATGCCTGGTGTTTTATTTCACGCTCCATGTCTTATACTAATTTGTGTCACAGATAACCTGTGTTATCTGTAGCCTTTTTTAAAAAAAAAAAAAAAAAAAAAGTTTTTGAAATGTGTTTTATATAGTTTATTCCTCCAAAGCTGACATGATAAATGACACAAGCACTGCAGTTACTGAAACACAACTTCTGAGAGGCAAGAGTTTCCAGTAGGAACAGCAGAAGGGCTGCAGGGGAGGGGATGAGTGGACAGGGAAAGGGAGCAAAGATCAGAGTTCTGTGTGGTGTTGGGTGATTTTATACTATCAGTTTAACAAGAGATTGAAAATGTGCAACAGTTCACAGAGAACTATTCTGAAAATTGACCATTAGGCTTGGCAAAGTCCCAAAAAATACAGAACCACAAACCCACATTTTTAATGTGAGTGTTTTCACTTATTACTGAAGTGTCAATGGAGAAGAGTTTCTTAAATCTATCATAAATATAACAAAAATTAGTTTCTTTAACAACTGGCACCTCAACTCTATCTACTAAGCGAAACAAACCAGCTCATTTAAGAATAGCTGATTGATTGTTCTGTGATCCACCTTTTGTTCAAAGCAAGCTTAGCCTGAACAAGTAAGATGGTCTTTATAAACCAAGATATAGTCCCTGTTTTGTTTTTTTTTTTTTTCTTTACTTTCAAGAGATGAAAGGGTAATCTAAAAGTATATAGAACATTAATAACTAATAATGATGTAAAAGACTCAAAGAGAAGCTATTACAATATGAGGAAAAGCAGAATTCTACTTTGCTTGGTTCTCTTACTTCCAACATCCAGAGTGCCTGATATTTTATATTTCTACACATTGTGTTTCTACCACATTATGTTTCTACAAAATAAGCAACGTTTCAGGCAAATGCTTAGAGCATAGGAACATAGATTGTTGAATTTTTCAATTATTTGGCCAGAATCTGGTAAAAACTAGAAGCTGAGCTATGGGACTACATTCTTAACTTAGAGTAATGCAAGTGCAGTTAATAAATTATTGCCAAGCTGGAGAGTAACTGTTGAACGTTATACTGTAATTATTCTGTGCACATTCTCTTTATCTGAAATTAAATGAAAAGAAAGTCATCCTGTGTTTCATAATTATTTTCCATTTGATCATACAATCAAAACTGAAATAAGATTTTCTGAATTTGCTGCTCTGAGATGAGCCAGTTTGGAAAAATATTGTTCTCATTACTTTGTAAAGGTAACATACCCTTGATGCAAAATATGACTAAAATCAAACTGATGCATATGAAATAATTCTTACCTTTTGTTTGTTTGTTTGTTTGTTTTTTCTGAGTCATCTTTTGCTCAGAGAAAGTGTACCACCCTGTCTTCTTTGCCTCCCAACCCCCACAGTGAAGAAACCCTGTGTGGTATCCTGGATTTGCTGACAAGTCATGAATTAGATGTCAGGAATCTATAAATCTTATCTGCCTCTTCCATAGATCAGTGTTGTTTTTACGAACAGCCATGAAGAAACTGTTTGGGACACTGTAAGAGTGGAAAGGAACCTAAAAATATATGTGTGTATGTGTTTATGTTTGTTTGTAGTTACTGATGGATCATTTGCTACAGATTCTTTATCTCCTCTTCACTTTATGCACTTGAATGCTAACATTTCAACTGGATATTGCTGAATAGTTCATAAATGTCTTGGTCATGTGCATTACTTTAATGTGCATTGATAAGACTACTAGATGAAAAATTAACTTACTAAAAATTTAACTCCATTGGAATATTTGTTTAACCAGAAGAACACAAAAAACACTGGTAACTTATTGCTTATAGACTGAAGACAAATCCACGTGATGTGATTGTCACCTGAAGTGATTTGAAAGCACTGTAGAAAGGATTGCACAAAATCATACAAAGATGATCAAGACAGGAACAGGAATAGAATGATTCTGGAACTCATTCATTCTTGGTAGGAATTTAAACCCACCCAAACCACCTTTTAAGTCAGCATTCAAGTAGCAAATTGAAGATGAGGTGCAAGCCAGATACTGCAAGGAATCAGCAATTAACATACAAGCCCTACAGAAGTCCTATACAAACCCTATAAGAAATCAGCTTTCTTCTCATATAATGATAAGAGATAATATGCAGGAGAAAGTAATGATTTCTTCACATTTTTTTTTTAGTGACCTAAAAGAAGAAAGAAAGAATTTAACCATTCAAAGATAAAAAGAATGAATAGGTTTAGTTCAGGCTTTCAAGTAGTCATTCTTTTAGCCAAAAAAGTGCAATCAAAAAGATAAGAGCATTCCCAGTTGACACAATTGTTATGTGATATAATTTTTAAGCAGGAAGAATTAAAATGGCTTTTGCAGTTCTATCAGTAACTACAGGTTGATTTGATAAGTGGAATTAGTAACAGTTACCATTAACTTTTTATTCACCTGGGGATATAGCGACATTAGAGAACCTCAGAAACAGCCTAATTCTTGGGGGCCTTCAGAGAAAACTCTTGGGGAGACGCACCACAAAGGAACACAGATCTCCACCAAAAGGAGGATCCTCAAAATGAGGATTTCAAGTACTGAAATGGGAAATTTTTTGCAACTGGTAAAAAAAACTGTGATAGGGAGCTTGCATTGAGTCACCCTGAAGTCATGTATTTTCCTTAAAACATTACAAACTCAGCAAGAGATTTGTTAAATTATGCAGGAAATGCTTCACAATCACTCTACGAATGATTGTGTTAATTGATGAGTGAAATCAATGCAAGACAAAAAACTGTATCCTTCCTAGATCACCACTATTTTAAAACAAGTATGTTTTGTCTTTCATGAAGTGCTATGCAGATGACTGTGTGTAGTAATATTTTGCATCGTGGTAACAAACTTTTAGATTGTACCAGAATTTTTATAGACACTTATTTATATTTCAAATAAATAGCTGCTTATTTTGTGTTCTTATCATATGAAGAGATTTAACACAGTTTACAAAGATAATGCAATTCTTTTATTAATTATTAATATTTTTCATATAATTTGAACACTTTTGTTGCTCAGTATTTACTGAGCTTATTGCTTTAATTGATGCATAAATATGTATTTTTATTATGTAATTTTATGTAAATATGAATTTTTCATATTCCATTCCAAACCTAGGAAATAAAAACTTGTTATCTGTTATCTGTTGCTGGAGAAAATGACCTCCTGTGTACAGCCATGATGATACCCCACAGACCAGTGGCTACAAACTTCCCTGTTTGGGTTGGGAAATATTCAGCGTTAACTTATTCAAATCTAAATAAATTATTTGGAGTCCATCTTAGAAATAGACTTGTATATGGAAAAGAAAAAATTTAGGACAGAAAATGGTTTGAAGGCATTATTTTTCTTCCTCTGGAGTGACTAATAACACAGAAACTGGTTAGTTAGATTCTTAGTACCAGGTATATCAACTCAATACCTTTATTTGTAAATCTCATTCTATCTGCATTTTATGTAACATGGTCTTTATCACCAAAAAAATGTTGTGTTTGTGTGTATGTTAACAAACTCTCAGGATTATGCCACAGTTATGATGATGATAATGAAGTTAATTCTAGGTGTCCTTTTTCAAGAATAAAATTATTTAATTCCAATAGCAAATTAGTACAGACACTTTATGATCCTTTGTCAAATACAGTTTATGCAGATGTTATTTACAAATATTTTCTATGTTACTTAGCAGAACTGTGATTAAAGTATGTTTTTAGATCTAGTTGATAAAATGTCACCCCGGCTTAGTGGTATTTGCATACAGCTGAGAATAGTTTTCTGTAGCTAGAGTCATTCAGACCTCCAAAAACAGAGTCAACCCTGCGATAACTTTCTGACCTCCTGATGACATATCACAGCAAAAAAAAAAAAGTGATATTTATGCAAATCACTAGGAAAACAGCTCCAGGTTTGATGCTTATACAGCTCGTGTTAACCTGACACATGAGTTTACCAGCTACATTAATATCTGTTGATATAACCTTGAACAGATTGTCTTCAGATACTTTACATCACTCTTGCATATTTTTTTCAGAAGATGCAATAAAAATGACAACTAATGTCTTCCATCAATATTCTCGGAAGAACAACATTCTTAAGAGACTAATAATTGGAATGATCCAAGAAATATTCTGAAGGAAATAGGTTTCAGTTTAGTTACGGTACAGGAATCACAGAGTTCACCCATTGAGAATAAGTCAGGAAGTACTGAGTCCTCAAATCTTCAAGAAGAAAGGTAAAAAGTAATCTAAATTGCCATCTGGTCTCTATGGCCTGCTGAAATGTATCAGTGATTCCATTCTGTACTCTGGCAATAAATATTTGGTGAGGAAAGTGGGGGTGAAAGGTTCACCGGCTCTCAGCAATGTTTGTGCGCTGGCACTTATGACATCCTTTCTGCACACTTAATAACTTTCTTATATTTCAGTGCCCAAAACTGCCTCAATATAGAGGTGAGGCCACCCCAGGTCAGAGCAGAGCAGGGCAATCCCCTCTCTGGCCCAGCTGGTGATGCTTTGCCTGATGTCCCCAGGACAGGGTTGGCCCTCCTGGCTGCCAGGGCACTGCTGGCTCAGATTCAACTTACCATCGACCAGGACCCCCAGGGCCCTTTTCAGCATCTCATCCCCAGACATCCAGGGCTACCCCATCCCAGGTGCAGAATACGGCACTTTCCCTTGTTGAACTTCATATATTGGTGATTGCCCAGCCCTCTAATTTGTCAGGATGTCTCTGCAGGGCCTCCCTGCCTTTGAGGGAGTCAGCAGCTCCTCCTAGTTTTGTATTGTCTGCAAACTTGTTCAGTGTCCCTTCCAGTCCTGTGCCCAAGTCACTTATGAAGGTGTTGGAGAGCACAGGGCTGAGGATGCAGCCCAGTGGAACTCCCCTAGTGACAGTCACAGTCTGATGTCACCCCACTCACTGTCACCCTCTGTGCCTGGCCTCTGAGCCAATTAATTGCTCACCCACCACATGGTGTGTTCATCCAGCTGAGTGCTGGACACTTGGTCCGGAAGGATCCTGGGAGAGACAGTAATGAAAGCTTTACTGAAACCCAAAAAAGATTACATCAGCTGGCTTCCCTTGGTCAGCTGGGTGGGTGGCCTTGTGTAAGGTAAAACATATGCAGGTATCTTCCCCAGGAACGCCAAGGCAGTGGAAAGTGTTCAAAAAGGGTTTATTTCAGAGGCAAAGACATTACAACTTGCAAACATCTCAGCACTCCAGGCAGTACTGGACCTCAGAGAGTAAAAGACAAACCTCCTGTTTCCTCCTCACCTTTATTTTTGCTGCCCTGCCTGACTCTCCCTGGGGCCACAACACTCTTGTAACATTTCTGTACATTATCTCTCTCCTCTCACATATCAGAGAGAGAGGCTGAGAACTTGTCTTGCTGGGCAGGGAGGGAGAAAACATTGAAACTGTCTTTGAGAAAGAGCTATCTTTTAGGCAGAAAGCCTTCCTAGCAAGCACAGATTTTAGCTTTCCCATTACAAACTCTTCTGAAAAGCACTACTCCTGCACCTTGTCATAAAAGGAAATCAAGTTAGGAAAGGAGGACTTTCATCTCATGAAGTTGTGCTGGCTGTGACCAATGACTGCATTGTCCTTCAAGTGTTTTTCAACACTTCCGTAACTTTACCAGCTACTGAAAGTGAGAATGACAGGCCTGTGGTTTCCAGAGTCCTCCTTCTTGCCCTTCTTGAAAATCGGGACAACCTTCACCATCTGCAAGATGTGATGACATCAACCAACCCTTTGAGGATTCTGGAATGAATCCCATCAGGACCCATAGATTTGTAGGGATTCTGCTGAAGTAGCAGATCCCTTAAAAATTCCCACAGGTTAGACTGGGACTTGATCATACTCAGAATCATGGTCCTCCAGCTCCTTGCGTTAAGACATCCTTGGTCCATCATCTGTGCTGAAAACAGAAGCAAAGAAAACATGAAACACCTCTTTCTTGTCTCTGTCCCTGTTTTTGAAGTGATAGGCCAATGATAACTCTATACTACCTATTGCCATTAATTTATAATTACATATATTTGAAGAAAAGCTCCTTTTATTGTCCCCCACAGTCCTCTTCAGCTGCAGCTCAAGCTGAGCTTTTGCCACAAGAATTTTCTCCTTCCAGTGCCAAGCAGTATCTCTGAATTCTTCCCATGTCACTTGACCTTTCTTCCTCTGGGCATACACCTCCTTTTTTTTTGCCTTATTTCCAAGAGAAGATCCCTGCTAAGCCAAACCATCCTTCTGCCTCACCTGCTTGATTTTTGACATTTGGGAATTGCCTGCCTGTGATGTCTGAAAAGTGACCAGCACTGATGGACTCCAGCATTTAAAAAATCCCACATTTTTCCAAGCAGCCTGACTTACTAATTCCCTGAACAGCCTGAATTCTGCTCTCCTCATGTCCAGAGCTGAGATTCGCTGGCAATTTTTCATCCTGCTAACAGAGATTTTAAACTTGATCACTTCATGGTCACTGTGGCCAAGAGGCCCCCAATCTCCACTTTGCTCACGAGATTCACCCTGTAGACAAGCAGCAGATCAAGGACAGCATCTTTCCAAGTTGGTTCCCTTAGGGTCTGTTCCATAAAGTTGTCATCCAGGTTTTTTAGGTATCTCTTGGCCTGAGTTGTACAGCTGTGTGATGCTCCCAGCTAAATTCTGGCAAGTTGAAATCCCCCCTAAGGACAGGGGCAGTTGTCTTGGAAGTGTCCCTTAGTTCCTGTAAGTATAATTGATCAGCATCATCATCCTGGCTGGGAGGTCAATGGCAGACTCCCCTTCCAAGCTTATTTTAAGGCTCTGTGGAGGAACCCCACTAACTCCTGTGCTAGAACTGTCTTATTCCTCTGAGAAAGGTGCATCCCACCTCATTTCAGTAACCAGGTGTTGAGTAGACCGTCCCATGGTCAAAAACCCCCAAATTTTGGTTTCTATTACACCAGCCTCAGAGCCACTCATTGACCTGGTGAATCTTCCTATTCCTATCAGTGTTATTCCTTGTTACCAGACGGATCAAGGAAATCACTACCTGTGCTCCTGATCCCCCTACCAATCATCCCAGGGCCCTGAAGTCTCTTTTGGTTGCTCACAGGCATGCTTGGTAGTTACTAAGTGGTAGGTTACAAACTGCGAGTAGGAGTATGAAATAGAGAAATTGTGAGGTAGAAATCCCAGGAATTAAATGATGAATCAATTAATTCATGTTACACTAATCCACATGAAGGGGATTGAACCCTTCTGCATCACATAGGTTTACTTTCCTGATGAGCTCATAAAGCAAAGTTTAAACGACAGAGTACACTGTCCTGCAAATTCGAGAGCTCCAAACAGGCAGTGACAGTGCAATGGGGGGGAAAAAAGGCATTTAAGTGTAGAACATGTCACTAAGTATTTTCAACATTAGTTTGAAATAAAAATATGTACCATCTTTGATTTATCGTTGATTTTTAGTTCTGGTGTCTGATAAGAAGTTTACCAGATTATACTTTTATTCATTAAAATAGTCATGTAAGAAAATAACTTCTCACCAGAAAGTATATAGGATCTTTCTTTTAATCTTTGTATTGATGTTGACCATTTTTACAAAGTAGGAAAAGAGTATGGACATCATCTGAGTATTCTAAAAACTTGAATTTGTTACCTTTTAAAAGCTGTGAAGTTGTAAGATTAAACATACATTCACAATAGAATTTTTTTGTAGCTCAATTTTTATTAAAATGTTAATTGACCATTTGAAATCGCTGTAATTGCCCAATTTATTATTACCTTGAAAGTCATTCTTATTAACCCTCTTACACAGACACATATGCTCCACGTTTTTTTTTCAGATTCTCAATATTGTTACAAATCTCCTAAGAAGGAATCTCCAGCAAGCTTCCAAGTGACAGATAATTTCAACCCTGTGAATGTTGGCCAATACACACTTTAATTAATCTCTTTCTCCACTGCAGCAGTCTCATGATCTCTTCAAACAATATTCTCATTTAAAAAACATTGCAGGTACTAACTCATTACACTGGATAAGGTATTTCACGTTTGGACTCTTATGGTGGTGTGTAGACTACAGTCTGCAGGGTAATACAGAATTCAATGCTTTTTTCATACCTAAGTCTGATTCAGAATTTTCTCTTGAAGTTAGTGGTCCTTTTAAAATGTTTCTTGCCAAAACCTAGAGATTTCATTAAAAAAGAAAAAGAAAAAAAAACTTTTGACTAAAGTTTAACAAAACACTGATGGAATTTCAGAAAAGGTCATGCTTATATTTGTTTAGCTGCCAGGAAGCTTCAGTATCACCTGGTCTGGAGTTCAGGCCTTCTTCTCCCTGTCTTGCTCCTGAACAGTTCTGGCACCCTCTGGGCTCCTGTTTTAAAGGGTCTAGACATTCCAGTGATGTTAGCTGCCACTGGGTTTGGGGTAACATTTGCGTGTGTGACCTAACTGTAATTTCTCGAAATTTAATGAAGCCGTGTGAAGTTCTGACATTTGAATCTCTAAGATTAATTATTTAATTTCAGTCTAACTTTGTGTGGGAATAACAACAGGTAAGACATTAGTTTGCAAGATGTGTTGTGCAACAGAAAATCCTAACTTGGGAAAAAATGCTCTCACAAAATATTGTTGGCCTTGGTTAACAAAAAAAAAACCCAAAACCCTCAAACAAAAAAACCAAAAAACCCACAACAAAACAACAAAAACCCCCTCAAAAAAATAAAACCTCACAAAACAAAACAAAAACACAATAACAAACCACACAAAACAAACACCCCCCCCAAACCAAATCAATCCAATCCAAAATAAAATATACAGATTTTACAATTATATGCATAGATTTGAACAAATTATTCTCATAGTAAAATACAAAAAAGAAGAAAGTGATCTGAGTTATGCAAGAGCCACAGGTCCTCTGACCTTTTGTAGTTTAGAAGGAAAATGTAAAATAGACATGGAAATTATTCAGCCTGATTTTTACCGATTGCCTGTGTCATGAATTTTATGTTACCTTTATCAGCCAGTTTTACAGGAAAAGGAATTTAGCTGCATGTTTGGCCAGCAGTTCTTTACTTAGAAGTGTGACAATAAAAGCAGAATATTGAAGGTTTTACACGTGTAGTAGGATGAAGCTTGTCACGGTTGGTGTAGCAGAGAATTTGTGAATCCTTATCAAAGTAAATAGCAAAGGGCTCCAGTGCATCTCAGTGTGAATGAGTTAGGGGAAATATCAAAAAAATGCACTGAAGTGAGAATGAATCTGGTTTAGAATCTTTCAGATTCTGAGCATATGTTTTATTTTAAATTTTTCTACTTAGGCCTAGTAAAATCTTAGCTTCAAGGGAGCAAATCTCACTGCCAGTAAGGGGCAGGAGGATAGGAGAGCAGATGGAAGGGGAAGAGGTGGAGGATTTAAATGTAATTCTGCCAATTCAGTTGTTATGTGTAAGTAGGGAAGTGAAACTTGCATATTACTTTGATAACTCTGCATCTCACATGACAGAAAAAAAAATGTGAGGTGACTGTGAAGGTTAATCCAAATTGAGCACTTTTTGATTTTTTCTAAAAAACGACGGCTAAAAAAAACCATCTCAAACCCCAGATGATTTCCCATTGTTTTCTAACCGCACAGAAGAGAGGAGAAAGGGGCATGATTACCAAATTATCAGGGATTTTAAACAGGATTGATGGAGGGCTGAGACCTTGGAGGATAGAACAGAGGTAGGAGTAGAAGGGTAGATTGTGAAGCTCTGGACAGAGTCTTTTGGAATATGTACATGGCCAACATATCAAAGTGGAAAATTTCGACAAGTGCATGACAGCAGCCTGGATTATTTCCAGGGACCATACCTGAATATTGTTTCTCATTCCTCAATGTGTTACAACCGAAATTTCAAAAATTTAGGAGCTTGATGTAAAAGTTAGTTTGCTAAATAACAAATGGTGGGTTTTCTAATGAAAGATGTATGAGGGATTTCGCAGGTATTAATTTTCACAAATCCCTTAACACCCTGTTAAGATACTAAGCAAATTTAGAGGAAATTGTGGGAAAACATTCTGTCCAATCTTTTTGTTTCTGCATGCTATATTAAACGGCTATTCTCTCCATGTCTGGTATGCTGAGCAGGATCAGGGTGTACACTCTTCTGGTATGACCTTCCATGAAATATTAGACACATAATTTACGAGTGGCAGGACTCAACCAACCACGAGTGGGTGAAAAAGTAAATCCCAAACAGTATAAATAAATCTGTGACTTCAAGGAAGGTCATTCCAGGTTTGATTTATACATTAACCTGTGAGACAACACTGGCAAAATCATTGATGGAGGATGTGAGGGAGGAGGTTTTTTACTGGTTCCTTTCCCGTCTTTTAATCCTACAAAACTGCTAATTGATTTCATTCTCTGAATTGTTGGATTTTGTGTTCTTAGAAAGAATAAAAGAAAAATTGTAGCCAAAAAAAAATGAAATTATAATGAGTAAGTAGATATCTGCAGCAATAAAAAGGACATAATACTTGATTTTGACTCAATTACATTATCGTGACTGTCACAATATCCTACAAGGAAGTATTGTTTTAAAGGGCTTCAAAATTAGAAGAGACAGAGTAGTCTCCTTTTCTCAGATATCTAGACTCATATTCTTGTCTCTCTAAGCTACAATAAAGATACTATTAAAACTAAACATTCAAGACACAAAAGGAGAAAGAAGTATTGAAAGAAAGAGAGGTAATAGGTGGTAAAATCTACATCAACAAGGCATTCTACTTTTCTCTTGTGCCCTTTAGAAAACTTTACAAACTTCTGGAGTTTAAAATTCCTCTCACTGTGCAACGTAAAATATAGTCTGGTTTGGTTTCTTCCTCTGAAATGACCGATCATTTACAGAAGATATTAGCCTAAAACAATTAAAGGTTGATGTTATCTAGTTCTCTATGAGACAGAAGTATCAGCATTTTCCACAAGACGTTTCAGGCTTGGAACAACCATCTCTGACACCAGAAATGAAAATAATGCAGACACTCAGACTGACCTCTCAGGGCTCATGGTAATTCAGTGACATTACGACTACAGTCTTTGCAGTTTAGATATGCTTGTACTGGGACCATCCTCAACCCAAGCCCAGTAATTTTGCACAGGCAATGTGGTAACTATGACGGGATGCTCGACAGTGTTTCCAAGCACTGAATTATAAAATCTGGACTGAAAACTCAAGTGCAGTACATTTCTTCTCTCTGCACCATAGAACCCTTGCTTGAAGAATTCCGCTTTGAAAGCACTGACAGGTTTCCCCCTCACGTGCAACAAGGTTACCTGCTCCAAAAGTTTTGCTTTGAACTTATTATTTTAGTGTTTTCAGGATTTTCATTGACTTTTACCACACAAAAAGTAGAACATAATGGCTGAATATAGAAATGTACCCTTTTTTACAGAGTGGAAATCAGGCATAAAGTAAAAGTATAGCACAGTAGTATTCTGTTAATCAATGTCTTAAAAGACGACAGAGACAAGTTTTCTCCAAACAAATAAATACAACTACTTTGTTAATATGGAATATAAATTCAATATGTTGTACCTCACTATTATAAAATGGTCTTACAGATAGAAATGTAATGAAGTAGAAAAGATATCATGCAGATACAGAACCTTTTCTAAAGGACAAATCACGGAGTCTCTGTAAAACTTCCCATAAAAAAGACCTTATCACTCAGTATCAAAAGAATTTCCAAGACCTTTCCCTTGAAAAAACACTTGAAATATACCAATAACAGACACCATATTCAGTTTGGAATTTTTAAGAATATAATCTTAAATAAGTTGAAATACTGACAACCTGGAAAAAAAAAAATTAAAATATGCATGCAGTGCCTGAGAAGAGCGATTCTCTGAGTTCTCTGCCGCTCACACCATGTAAGCACATTCCACCCTTGCTTTTAAAACATTTATGTGTTTTGCTGTTTGAAATAAGATTAGTGAAAGGTGGAATTCAAGGTCAGTATGAGTTGAGCACACATATTTGATGTATTTATTCTCCAAAAAAATTCTGCTCACCATCTCTCTGAACTGAAGATTGAAACACATTGGGCCAAAATGTTTGGCTTGTAAGGCACATCAGGATTCTCAGCTAACCTTTTATTATTGCCCAGTTTCTTGAAGGGTAGCAGGAGAATTTTGTATCTACTACTTCACAGCTTGTTCCTTAGAAATGGTAGGTGGGACATAAGTTACTTTAAGCTACACTGTGTGTTCGCAGGAACAAAACATGCTACTTTGATAAAGTACTCCTGCATTTGTCATCGATGATCTTTTCATGCAGCTGATACCCACAGTGGATAATAAATTAGTTATATATAGTTCCACTGACATGAACTAAGACACATCTTCACAAAGTTGTTTTTCTTTTTAAGAGTGATTTATTTCCTTCTCATGTTTAACATTTCTTTTTCTGCTGGTACAGCTTCTGTAAAGATGCAAGAGTTGAACTGTTCATCTGCATCTTGTGTTAGGATATTTCAATAATTTTCATTTAGAACAGCGCTGAAGAAGTCAGGCCAACGATCTGCTCAGCCTAGTGGTGGAACTGAGAGAAGAAGTGGAAACACCGAGGAAGACATTGACTGGTTGAGCTGCACTCTACAGTGTCTCAGAGAAGAGGACCCACAAACCATTTTGTAAGAAGTAATGGAACCCCTTCCCTCTCGCCACAAGGCAGAATGGGGGGACCTTAGAAAGAGAGGGGAGTGAAATTTGATCCAGGTTTCTGCTTGCAGTGGCAAGAGAATGCCCTCACCCCCTCAGGTGTCTCTGCATGATAAGTATGAACCCTGGAATCTGAGGACAAGGGAAATGAGGAACTGGGTGAAGGTCCATCCAGGTTGAAGGGGTCACTTGGGGCAGAGCAGCCTAACCCCCACATCACAGCCTCCTCTGCTAAATGAAAAAGAAGGGTAGTAGTCGATGGTGACTCCATTCTGAGGGCAATGGAAGGCCCAGTATGCTGACTGGACCCAGCCCTTGGTAGGTGTGTTGTGTCCCTGGCTCCCAGGTAAGAGACATGGCGAAGAAACTTCCCAGCTTGGTATTATCCCACTAGCTGGTTTTCCAGGTGGGCACCGACACAGTCCCAGCAAGAAGTTTGAGGGGAGTCAAAAGGGACCACAGGACCTTTAGACAACCAGTCAAGGGACTGGTGATCAAGAATAGTCAGCATGAACTGACTAAAGGTAAGTCATGCTTGGCCAACCCGATTGCCTTCTATGGTGAAACAACTGCCTGAATGGACGAGGGAAGAGCAGTGGTTGTTGTCTACCTTGACTTTAGCAAGGTGTCTCTCATAGCATTCTCACAGGCAAAGTCAGGAAGGATGAACTGGAAGAATAGATAGTGAGGGTGACTTGAGAAGGGGCTGAATGGCAGATCCCAGAGGGTTGTAAGCAGTGGCACAGGGTCTAGTTGGAAATCTGTCAACCAATCGTGTCCCCTGAGGTTCTATGGTGGGCCCAGTACTGTTTAACCTATTCACATTCATATGAACTCATAACATATTCATCAACGACTTGGGCAAAGGGGCAGATGCCTCCTCAGAAAGTTTGCTGACGACATAAATGTGGGAGGAATGACCAATACCTCAGGGTGCTCTGCAGACCTTTGGAAGGAACTTTACAGGGTAGAGAGAAGGAACCATCTGAAATTCAACAAAGGTAAATGCATGGCCCTGCACCTTGGGAGTGATAACCCCACGCAGCAGCACAGGCTGGGGGTTGATCTTCTGCAAAGCAGCTCTGTAGAGATAAGGACCTGGGGATCCTGCTGGACAAAAAGCTGTCCCTGAGCCAGCAGTGTGTCCTTTTCTCATTACTAGTAGTGCAAGACACAAGGAGTGCCATGGGAGACTGCCTCCCTTCTCAGAACAGAAATTCACTGCATTCCAACAAAACTGCTACAAAAGTTTGTCGAGGGAAGACATCCTTAGAGCATTCCATGTCTCTGCCTATACCCAGATATCATGATGTAAAGTATATTTATGCCTAAAAGCCTAGCACTGAAAAGAATATTCCAAATTATTGGTGACTGCTAAGCCTGCTGAGGTAGTTACTCCAGTTAACACGGAAATCACAGTCAAAGGAACAAATTCGATTTAGTGGCAGCTCAGTAGCTGAGACATACTAGCAACAAGATGAAGGCAGAAGTAGGCAGGGTGCTAGAGAAAAGGCTTAATTTAGAAGTGCTGGCAAATTGTAGTTTATTGAGTGAAGGACTGACACTACTGCTAGAGGAGAGAGTTTAAAAATTTATCTAGAGAAGAACCGTAAATAACACAATATAGTAGCAGTCCTTTTCTTAATGAAGTCATCTTTGGTGATTTGTAGCTTGGAGACTTTCTTTACTTAAAGTGTTCTCTGTGTGCTTTATAATCCCTGTCTGGTTGCATGGGCCATCTGTAGATCTGAGAACATTCACTGTGATTGTGCATAATTATAATTTGTGAGGTCTTTTTGTAGCAATCCCTCTAAACAAATAAAGGCATATGTATATATATACTTTTTTTAAAAGTAAGCAGAATTCCATTAGCTGTTAAAATTTATACTTTTCCTTAATCTGTTTTACCAGATGTGGAGTCTGAATTGGGTATTAAGACACTGGTTTTAAATCCTACGATAGTTTATTTTTTTTTCTGAATATTGATGCAAGTTATTTTATAAGAATACTTATTTTATAAGAGGAATACTTAGGGCTTACTGTAAATATCTGCTAGCAGGTGTAAAAGGATACCAGTTGCCAAATATGCAAACTGTTCTTTTATAGTTTGGGACAATTTTCTGTGTGAGGGAATGGGAAGTTATAGTCACACAATTTTTACTTATAAAGGTATGGCTGTTTGAACATTTCCCATGAAGCTGAAAAAGGAAACATACAATTTGTTGATATCAGAAAATTATGTAAAGCTGATCTTTGAAAATCATGATAAAAAAGAGAATAATCAAAATGAAATTTCTGTGGTTTTTTGTTTTGTTTTGTTTTTTTTAATTGTGCCACTTTGCTTTAAAAACAATATATACTTAAATTTTTCCTGGATACACTTGTGGTTACAAATGTTAGTTTTAGAGATGTTTTGTTAGCATTTCATTTATACTATTATCTTGTAGATTTATAATCTACATTTTGTTCTGACCTTTCTTTAATAGTGAATACAGTTATATATACAAGATAAAGTTACCTTTCTGCTTTTGGTTGCATGTAGCCAATTGTAGTTAATACTGTATATGATATCTTTCTACATATTGAAGATCTTAGAAACCTTTTTAGAAATTTGGATTTTAGAAAGCCTCTTTCCATAGCCTTTTACAGATAGAAATACAACCATTGATAAGGACTGTAAATAGAGATCCTGTTTTCTTCAAATGAAGGACAGTGAAATACTTCAGTTTGAATATAAGGGGATTACACCACCAAACTTGAAATGAAGGAAAATTCAAAGATCAGCTTATTTGTTCTAAGATCTGGATTTGTATTGCTTGGGGGGAGGATTATGATTCCCCTAATACATTTTAAGGGGCCTAAGAATAAAGAAATTTGATTTCCTTTTTATGGATTGTAAATGATTCACCACACCATTTTACGCAGCTTTTGTTAACTTACACAACTTAAGTGATTCTCCTACTTTGCAAACAGTAGCCAAAAAAAAAAAAAAAAAAAAAAAAAAAAAAAAAAAAAAAAAAAAAAAAAAAAAAAAAAAAAAAAAAAAAAAAAAAAAAAAAAAAAAAAAAAAAAAAAAAAAAAAAAAAAAAAAAAAAAAAAAAAAAAAAAAAAAAAAAAATCAGAAATGCTTATATTTACTTGTGTGATCTAACTTTTGAAATCCAGTTGTGAAAGTAGAAATGATGAATTTCCAGAATGAAAAATATACCAGGAAATTGTTTATATGCATTTTCAATAAAACAGCTCAGTTTCAAAAAGAAGATGAATTCTTTTACTCAGCTGTATAAATTTGCCAGATTGTGACAGAGATCTCTGTAGACCAGATCCATCAGGAACCTCTGATATTTGTTACAAATACTTGTGTATGATTGTATCTATAAAAATTGGTCAAGGTACTGTGATAGCACGCAAAGAAATTAATGAAAAAAATCAGCTGAAACAACCCTAGGGTGTGCAGGGAGAATACAAATGCTAAGTGGGATAAACAGACATATTTTTCCTTCCTGAGAAGATTTTTGTGGGTATGCTATACTCCAAGGTTTTCCTTTTTTCATTTTTGTTTGTTTGCTTGCTTTTTGGTATGTTGGTTGGCTAGGTTTGTTGTTTTCTTATTTTTTTTTTCTTATTTTATTTGATGACAGAAGTCATTTGAGTCAGTTTCTAAGCAGATCATCTTTCCACTACAAAATTACTGACTTTAATTCAACTTCAGGGAAGGAGTGACCCAACCTGTGATGGAAAATCAGTAGAGCCAAAACCATAGATTTCTACGGAAAAAGTGTGGAACAGGTGATCACTATTTGAATCAGATTTTCTGTGCACACTCAGTCAGCCCACGGTTCAGATCACTGCCCCTTTGTGTAAATTCTCAGTTTATAAAACAGGCTCCACCTGCATTGCAGTTCTTCTTTAAAAAAGCACCAGTCAGTGAAGATTGTAACATTTCTGAATTCTGCTTTCCCAGCAGCAACTGCTTTTGCCAGTGGTGTAATGTAACATATGTACCTTAAGAAGAATAGTAAATGTAGATATTATTTAATCTGTTCATTCATGGTAATCTACTGAATCAGTGTAACTCCACGGGGCCTTTAGCTACCAACAGGTGGTTGAACTGTCCTGTTAGTTACTGGGAGAGAAAGAAATGAGACAGCAGCCACCTGCCAGTGTAGAAAACCAGGTGTATGCTCTTCTGTGTGTCATAACAATCCTCCAGGCAGGCAATGGAAAGTAAAGTAGGATGTGGCTTCAGGGACAAGATCTGCTGTTTGTAGTTAGCTTATTTCATGGCGCACGAGTATGAACGTGCTCAGGTTACTAACAAAAAATTTACATGAAGAAAATCCTAAGAACTGAAAAATCTGTTGATTTATCCTCAGTCAGCTTACTCTATTGAGTGGAAGCTGGCTATAGAAAGGAAATAGGGGAAGCAAGGCCAGAAGAGCATTTGGTTGTTGAAACCTTTCATTTTCTAGGATATATGTATAATTTTGCTCTTTCCTGCCTGTTTTCATATTTTTTTAAAGATCAAAGCAGTATTAACTGATAGATTGTTACAGATGCTTGAAGATACAGGCAAAAGAAATTAGCATAATCAAAGTCACTTTAGATTTCTTCTACTTTATTCCTTCCTTTCCCATGGTTGGGTTTATTTTTCTCCTTATCTGAGTCAAGTGCCTTCAAAATAAAACTTTCTCAGCTTATAATGTAAAAACAACCTTTTACTGGTTTGATTTGGTTTGGGTTTTTTTGAGTGGGGGATGTTGCTTGATCTTGGTTTTTTCTCTGTTGAGCATTCACTGGTCTGACTGGCTTGCAAGTTTGGTTTTGTGCGTGAATATGTATATGAGGGAAAATATAGAGATACAAATTCGTACAGGAATAAAAATACCATATGCAGTTCTGTCAACTGCCCTATCCATTAATTTTTTTTTTTTTTAATTATTGCACAGTAGGTTAGAATTTGTCTACAGTTGTCTTTTCCACAGTACCTGGATTATTTCCACTGGGGAAAAACAGAATTTGCACGCTGCGGGGAATCTGGTGATCAGGTGTTCTGTATAACTCTCAAAATCTGTGGCAGTTGTTTTCATTGCTCTATTTCTCTGATTTTTTTTTTAATTGCCTTTGTGTTACAAAAGCTGCTCTTACAGCACCTGCTTACACACCCATAGTCCACTGTATCAGCACTGACAGTTTTCTCTGTTGCAATGCACATGTAGTTTTTGACAGATGCTGCTCTACCTGCTGCAACTGCTGTGGGAGAATGTCTTCCTGTTGCAGAGACAGTTTCATGCCATCCTCTCTTCCTGAGTCCATCCAAGGCCAGCAAGATTCTCACCCCAAGGCATGTACATCTTACCACCTCCATCCTCTCCACTTTGCAGGAACAAAGCAGTTTCAGTCACTGCATCTCAGTCATCTCAGGCATTCAATCAGCCTGGAGGAGACACCAAGTAGGTGTGGCATTATGCTTACTGCCCATGGAGAATATTCCCTGATCAAGAGTAATCTTCAGACCTTTCCAGTCATTGAGCTGCATGTGTCGACAACCAGGATGGGTAAGGAGTTGAGCACCAGTACCCAGGTCCACATCTTGGCATTGTTTAATTTACTAATGTGGGGAAAAACTTCTTACTAAGGAAAATCTCAAAATTTCTACTTAAAAGTCAACAACCAAAAACTTTTTCTCCAGCTGCTTGACAGTCTCCCTAATTATAGTCTGCACAGCACTTGCTGAACCATCTCACTGAGGAACTATGGCAGTATGGGGCTTTCAGTTGCATCTAATATTAGTTTTATATGGGTCCCGAGTACAGTTTGAAAAATATACTCAAATAGTTATTAGTGATGAGTGAGTTGTAATAAAATTCTTTTCTCCTATCAATTGCCTGTAGTAGCATTAATCCCAAAATGACACTGGAGTATCTTTAGAGTAAACAAGGCATAAACACAGTTTTTGAGTGCTTTCACTCTGAAAGCTTTGAGAATTTTGAAAAGTGTTATCTGGTCTAACTGTCAATCTAATGAAATGTTCATTTTCTATCTTTTATTCATTTGCTTTTTTTTCATTCGATGACAGGAATTGCAGAGCCATTTGTGCATAACTGCTATCCCTTTTCAATTTTAAACATGTCTCCTCAAGCAAATACCAGAAAATGTCCACTGGGTAACATGTAGATTTTTATTGCTATGGGAGTTCTCTGTCCTTTTAAATTTTTTTTTTTTTAAAAGGCAGCTGTTTTTTTTTCGATGACACAAATGAAATGATACAAATTTAATGAAACAGCATACACTAAAATGTGTGCTGAATTTAAGTAGCCTGTACTGCTTATCAGTGGTTTGCACTAGTATACAATTTTCTACTGGGGAAAGTAAAGACTTAGATTGTGTTTCTCTTTCTACCCTCTTCCACTCTCTCTAAAACAAATCCGGGTACAAACTTCAATGGTTTGATGTAAGTGAGGCTCATCTGAGCCAAGGCAAAACAGGAGCACGCAGAAGAAACAGCGATAAGGTGCCTGATATGGAAATGCCAGTTAAAAAACCTCTCTGCATTAAGTGAGAACCTGTTAATATGAGATTCAAAGCACATTGTACAAAACATTTAAAGAGTGTTGCAAAGTGTAGTTCATTTTGTAAATGTGTGCAGTTTTTACTTAAATACTTCAATGGACTGTATATTGCTGTAATCTGCAAAAGGACACTGAGAAGAAGACCCTCTGAAAGAAAAATTACACTGAAGAATGTTAAGTCGTTATGAAAGTAATATGATAAATGTATAAGTAAATATGGCAGATTAACATTTTAATCAAAAAGAAGAAAAACATCCTCTAGGTAAGGGGGAAAGAAGGGGAAAAAAAAGAATTTTTGTCATGAAGGATTGTCAGTGCAAACCCTCTGGATCTGTGGAGATTAAATCCATCTTCTATGAAGTGAAGATGCTTACACCTAGATAGAAATCATGACTGACACTGTTTCAGGAAGGGAAGAGGCATCTCTGTGGTAACTTTAACAAAGATGTGGAAATTGCTTTGTTTCTTTTTTTAAGACTTTTATAAGTGCTTTGAACTATGCCGTATGGTTTACATATTACAGATGAACATTTGTTGTGTGTCATTTGTCTTAATTTGTGATTAAGTGTAATTTGAAGTAAATGGATTATGGAACGGTTCTTATCATTCTAGGATTTGATGATTTTAAAAAAGTAGGACCTGCAGCAACAAAGTGAATTTCCATTAGAAAACAAGACAGTGATGTACCATCACAAAGGCCCGAGGAATTAAGTAACCCACAGGAGATTGTGTGTGACCTTGAAGGCTTCTGGTCTGTATTAATGGCATCAGGCAGGTGAGAGAGACATCAGAAACTATTGTTGGGCACATAAACTGTCAATGAATCAGAGCCCCATAGAGCCAGAGCCTGATGGCTCAGAACAGAGCGTGTTTAGCAACGCGTCCTCCAGAATTGCTGTGTGAGAGCTGCTACTTAGCCTCTGCTTGTGAAACAGGATGTCTCTTCTTTAAAGTGCTAACTCATCTACCATTCTGTACTCATGAAAGTTCATAGCCTGTTTAAATGCTTCTGTAGGCAACAGCCTGGAAACAGCAATCTGAGGATGCAGTCTGCAAATATGGAAAAAGTCTGAGCTGTGTAGCAGCGATTCAATCTCACTCCTTCAGGTATATGTCAGAGTAGTTTGACTGATATGAGATGAGAGCAACCTACCACAAACTAGCCTTAAATTGAAAGGAAATGATTGCTTACAACACACAGAAAGCTATTTTCTCAGTTATATTCTTTAGGGGACATCTTTGGATGCCGTTTATATTTTTAACCATTTTGAACAGTGTTTTTCAAAATAGTAATTGAGACCAGGGTGACTCAGACCCCATCTGAGCTACTCTTTTCTCCATCCTTGGTTCTGTTCTCAAACTTCATTTCATTAACAGACGGCAAGGACACAGAGGTGATAAACTACATGAGAAAAGGAAGTAGTTGCCTTTCTCTTTTATTACTTACTGAACTTTAGGTTTCTTAGGTACCCGTATGCAAAGCCAAAATAAAACTAGCATCAATGACCGCCATTACTTCTATTTTCTGCCTACAGAATCCATGAAATCTCAGGTTTCCTCCTAGAGAGGTGCATATCTTTGTAACCTTGAACAAGAAATTGTAAAAATAAAGAGGTCAACTTTTAGTGAAGTGTAGATATCAGGCTTAGAATACACTTGCCTTGTTATCAGTATTAATAAGTGCATAAACAGGAATAACAGGAAACGATATTGGTACTTTAATGAAGTTGAGTCAAACTTTCAGTTACTTAAGTGATGAGTTTAAAACATGGAATTTTGATCTGCAGCTGAAACCCAAAGCCTTCAAAGAATTGTTATTCATTCACAAGATGTTTCTTGTGAGAAGAAACATTATTTTTAACTCATACAGTTGTGTGAGTTTGGTGACTACAATGCCCCTAATCCTCTGTGGGGTATATATCTCAACTGGGAGCCTTACCTCTGCTCTCTGCTTCCTAAATATCTTGATTTTTAGCAGAGCATGTCAAAATCTAAGTTGTTAAGGTTAGAAAATTCCACAATTCCATCTGTTTGGTCTGCTACATGGTTTCACTGTCAAAATCCTTATTAAGAAAAAGTTCCACAACCTGCATATTAGCAACCACATGCTTCCATTCTAATTGAATTTTGCTTGCCAGCAATCTAGCATGAAAGAATAAAAAAATAGTGATACAGTTTTGTTCCCAACACACAATTAGTCTTGAGATCCTATTAACCCTTTACCCTCCTAAGAATTAGAACAATTTCGTTGTACTTCCTGGAGAGAAGTGTTCATGAAGAAAATCTATATGATCACAGAAAGAAAAGCTTGGTTGTCCTTTTCACCACAAAAATTCCCATTAGGGGATTTAGTAGGTATTTAAAACATTTTAATTAGAGCTCTTCAAGAAACCCTTCTGAATATTCAGTGGTTAATAGAAAGAAACTTGCTATTCCAGAGTATAATAGCAAGTAATATCAAGATACTTGTGACATAAATTCATTGTTCTATCACCATGATATAAAAGATGCATTATTTATCAGTGACAGTGCAATATCTCCATCAGAAACAACCATAATTATTTAGTAAATTTGGTTAATGCTGCAGCTTTTCTCTTGGAAACTATAGATTAAAACAGTGAATTCATGTCCTCATGGTATCTGACTATATCAGTTAGTATGTGGGTATTTTTTGGCACTTTGAGTGTTTTCCGTGAGAATATTTTTACGAACATCTTCTTGGGGTATAAATAAATCTTTTTACTAACATACATTGGCTATATCTGCACTTAAAAACTACTTTATATTCAGTTAAGTAGGTGGTCTGAATTTTTGGGGGGTTATTTTTAAATATTAATGCAATACTGCACTAACTGTAATGTGCAAAACTGAAAGATATACTGAGCTCTAGAGAGATTTTTAAATCAGATTAGAATGAATCCTGCTTTACAGGGAACTGTTTTCTACATTTAGTGTATAAAATAAGAAGTCAGCTATTCTGTGACATTAACAACAGCATCCCAAACAAGCAATATAGTTTTTGACTCTGCGAGGTCATACTCATTAGAAGGAACCAATTTATTTTCTTTCTACATGATAGAATGTTACACTGTGAGTAAATTTTATGGCAGTTAATTCTGATTGTTTAATTGCACACAACTATATTATCTTTACGTTTCACGAAGTTCCTATTACTATTTGCTTTTGGTAAAACTGCTAGAAAATGTATGAAGCTTAATGTAGGTCAGCACATTATAAAAAAAAATGTTTTTTTCATGAAATCATAATCATGGAATCATAACATATAAATCACATTTCTACCATTCATCTTTATTTTCAGTGGTGGACTCGGCAGTGCTAGGTCAAGAGTTAGACTCAACAATCACAAAGGTCTTCTTAAATCTAAATGATTCTATGATTCTCTGATATAACAGTTGTTCAGAATTACAGATTAGTCAACCACAGAACTGACATCATCAGGCATATTACAGTATAATGTACAGAAAAGCAACCTTATTTAAACAAAATTTCTCTACATGATTGCTTTAATAAATCAGCTCTATTTATGGCACAATTTTTGTTAACATAAAATAATTGGCATAAGAAAAAGCACTACGATGAACAAAAACCCAGATGGGGCTGGGCAAAACAGGGCTTTCTTTTGTGAAATAAAGCACGTCACTGGACAATTTCAAGGTAAAATTTGTAATTTACTGAGTATTCTCACACGGATGTATTAGCAATACGTCTGTATAACTAATGAGTCTGCAATAATTTCAGTTTCGCAGATCCTCCAATAATAATAAAATATAACTGCACCTGAGGTAGCATTTACTGCAGAATAACAGACGTAGAGAATCGTTTAGGTTGAAAAAGACCTGCATGGTCATTGAGTCCAACCTTCAACTGATCACCACCTTGTCAGCTGGACCACAACTGCTCCTCATACGACTGACCCTCTAGACCCTTCATCATCTTCATTGCCCTTCTCAGTGTCTTTCTTGAAATGTGGGGCCCAGAACCTGACACATTACACGAGGTGGAGACTCACCAGTGCTGAATACAGGGGGATAATCACTTCCCTGGTCCTCCTGGCCACACTGTTTTTAATACATTAATTTTGATAATTTCTATTTGTATCCACTAACTGGACTTGTGCAATGTTTCCAGGCAATGTTATATGTAACTTCTAGCCATTGGTTAATGCCCCATAACAACGGATTTGGTCCAATAGCAGTGGATTTTGAAAATATAATCTTACATCCCTTTACGGGAAAAGCTGATTTGGGCAATCCTTGATTTTCCTGTAACTGAGAAGCATGGCAGCTATTAATATTTTACCTATTGAGAAATTATACCTTTTGAAATTTACCTATTGAAGTTTTACTCCTTGAGACTCCTGGGAGATGTGATTCATATCATAGAGGCTGAGTCACCTGCAGGAAGAGGTACCAGCAGGAGCGCTCATCAGGGTTGGGGCTGTCAGCATGGCCTATGTTTGTGGTAGGTGGATGATACACAGGTCATCTGGACCTGCAGCCTTGCAGATGGTCAGAGGGATTGGGCAGCCCTGCCCTGGTGCTCAGGAGCAGGAGGCTAGAAATCTGCAGAGGTCCCAGACTGGAAGCTGGTGATGTCGTTGTGATTTTCAAGCAGGGCGGGAAGGAGGACCCTGGAAACTACAGGCCTGTCAGTCTCATTGCAGTGTCAGGGAAAGTTATGAAAATTATTCTTGGAAATGTTGAAAAACACTTGAAAGACAACACTGTCACTGGTCACAGCCAGAATGACTTCATGAGAGGAAATCCTGCTTCTAAAACTTGACTTCCTTTTATGACAGGGTGACCCACCCAGCTGACTAAGGGAAGCCAGTTGGAGTGATCTTTTTGGATTTCAGTAAAGCTTTTATTACTGTCTCTCACAGGATCCTTCTGGACCAAATGTCCAGCACTCAGCTGGATAAACACACCACGTGGTGGGTGAGCAATTGGCTCAGGGGTCAGGCACAGAGGGTGACAGTGAGTGGGGTGACATCAGACTGTGACTGTCACTAGGGAGGTTCCACTGAGCTCCATCCTTGGCCTGTGCTCTCCAGCGTCTTCATAAGTGACTTGGGCACAGGACTGGAAGGGACACTGAGCAAGTTTGCAGATGACCTAAAAGTGGGAGGGGCTGCTGAGTCCTTTAAAGGCAGAGAGGGCCCGCAGAGAGACCTGGACAGATAAGAGGGCTGGGAAATCACCAGACAGAGGAGACCGAATCCAGAGTCTTACTTGTACCCACATAGTGATAAATTGGTCCTGCCCCTGTAACCAGAACAGTGATCTTGTAGTTTAATGTGTTTGTTGCATCATTATTGCATTCTGGTATATTGTTGTTCCATTCTTGTTTTATAATACTCTATGTTTAAACTATTGATGTTTTGTAATCTGTGTTCTTAAAGAAGGTAAACTGAGAGATTAAATTATTCATGTAGATTAATTTATAGTGGTGGGGGTAGAAAATAAACCACTAGTATATTTACCTTTACAACTTAGAGATTAAAGGTATAATCTGATATTATTTCCAAATATTTTATTACTCTTTTCTGTATATAGTTCAAAGAAAGATGAGAGCATTTGCTTTCACTGAGAAATATGAGCCTTGATAAAAACCAAAAGCCTCCTATATTTTGACATTTTTCAAAGAATGAATAATAATAAATCTTATCTGGTTTTATTTTTGTAAAGTTCTTTTTCATTGAAACATGTTAAGCCTGAATTGAAAGCAACACTGAACCTGAATATTAAGCCTGAAGTGAAACCAAACTAATCAAACAAAAAAATCATTAAAACATTCTTGCAAATCTAAAAGAAGTGAAAATGTAGTTCTTTACAAATATGTCACATCTTTGCTGATATAAATTTTTCTTAAATTTGTATGGCAGAATTTTTATACTAGTTTTAATCAAGACTGGAACTGACTTCCTGATGTTAATACAAGTCACTCCCAGACTTGTCACTTCTAGTCACTTCTCACATGCAGAGAATATTTTTTTTTAAATTTGAGTTAGTCTAAAAGAAACTCTGGGCAGGTTTCTATGCTGAGAAATGTTACTTGAACATCTGCAGAAAAGAGCACAAGAGTTTCTTTGCCAAAAGTAGTATCTGAACTAACAATACTGATAGGAGCTCTTTTAAGGAAGAACGAACTGTTTCAGAAAACACCCCAAAATCCAAACTTATGCTTTTTGAGCTGAGTCAGTGCTTTGTGGAATGTTTTATTTTGGTTGAATGTTATCCTTTAAACTTCTGTCAAGTTCTCTTATTTCCAGTTTACCAGTGTCATGGTTTTACCGAGTTCCTAGAAACTAAGTAGGAATTTTTCCCTTCCCCCTGCCCACTGCCTGCAGAGTTAAGTGAGCACTTAAAAGAGACAAAAGAACTGGCTCTCTGCTTAATTGCCCAGAACTTGGTCTCCTAGGAAACTAGGGAGATAAGGGGCTACTTTTTACTTTTTTCTCTAGTCTCCTGAGAAATGAGGGGAGGAGTTGGGCTGGCTGTGACTGGAACACAGGTTGGAGTGGAAGCTCAAGGGTTCCTGTGGTTCTCAACCTGCTTGACAGCTACGTTCCCTGCCTGGATTTTTCATCAGAGAGGAGCTGTTTCCCTGGAGGCTTTTGTTTGTTTTTTTTCCCCCTTCCTGTTTATTTTTTTCCCTGGTGGTAGTCCTTGTGCACATCAGGGGGAGAGAGAGGACTGTGCAGAACAGTTTGACCAGTTGAATGGAGTGAGTTTGGTTTTGGTTGGTTTTTTTTTTTTTTTTTTTTTTTTTTTTTTTTTTTTTTTTTTTTTTTTTTTTTTTTTTTTTTTTTTTTTTTTTTTTTTTTTTTTTTTTTTTTTTTTTTTTTTTTTTTTTTTTTTTTTTTTTTTTTTTTTTTTTTTTCATTTGGAGGACTTTCCTTTTGTTGTTGTTTCCCTTCACCCTCTCCCCTTTCCCAGTGTTTGGGAAGAGGAAGGGAAACCCATTTCTTTTTTGGTTTCTCCAACACAGCCCGGAGGGTGTTACCCCCCCGTGGCAATGCCCAGGGATTCCACAGCGGCCCCTGCTGGCCGGCAGAGAGAACTGCAGGCTCTGCCTCTCCAGTGACCCAATGGCGCCCCCTGTTCCCTGTGGTTAAAATTGCACCAAAGGATGTAAACTTATCATAGAATCATAGAATAGATTGGGTTGGAAAAGACCTCCAAGATCATCAAGTCCAACCCCAGATCCAACTCCAATTACTATATCATGGCACTAAGGGCCACATCCAATCTCTGCTTAAAAACCTCCAGGGATGGTGAATCTACCACCTCTCTGGGTAGGCTGTTCCAATGCTTGATTACCCTCTCTGTAAAGAATT
>NW_020955377.1:462616-518769 GCF_003031625.1 Empidonax traillii
TCTCTGGACCCGCTCCAGCACCTCAATGTCCTTCCTGAACTGAGGGGCCCAGAGCTGAACACAATACTCAAGGTGTGGCCTCACCAACGCAGAGTACAGGGGAAGGATCACTGCCCTGCTCCTGCTGGCCACACTGTTCTTGATGCAGGCCAGGATGCCATTGGCCTTCTTGGCCACCTGGGCACACTGTTGGCTCATGTTCAGCCTCCTGTCGATCATGTCTTTTTTTACTTTGCTTGTTTATTGGTTTGTTTGAAGGGGATTATCTGTGGGTATAGGAACATTGTTTGGTTATTCTACTTGTTTCTTTTTCGTTGTTTCTGCCAATACACACGTACTTTTTAACAAAGGGCTGTTATTTTTTCCTTTTCCATCTTTTTTTCCTTCAATCAGAGCCTCTTAATTTCGGATTTATAATTGCTTAGAGGGAGGAGTTTGGATCTTTTCTCATAACTCATCCTCAGCAAAACACCTGTGTCTCATTTCAACTGGGACAACCAGTAAAATTACCCCCTGAGAAAATGTGCTCAGCTTTTCTCCTGTATGCTCTCTCTTAAGGTGTTAAAAGAACCAGGGGCCCTTCTAAAAATTTTTGGAAGAGGGTAATGAGTCCTCTCCTTCCAGAGGAAGGAGGGCAGGAAGGAATGGCAGAAGGGAGGGACGAGAGGGATGGTGTTATAGAGCCTGGTTTTGTTTCTCATTACCCTACTCTGATTTGATTGGTAATAGATTAATTTCCCCAAGTCGAGTGTTTTGCCCGTGACAGATGGGGAGTGATCCCTCCCTGTCCTTATTTCAACCCATAAGCTTCCCATTATGCTTTCTCATCCGTGTCCGGCTGGGGAGGGGAATGGTGGTGGATCCACCCAGGGCCAGCCACAACACTACAAAATGTATGAACACCTTGGGGTGGATTTACCGATACTTTGTTTCCTTAGACCATGCCAAAAACTGAATATGGGAAGAAAAACTGTAAAATAAGTAAGTTGCAAAGCCTTTAATTTTTATTTCAAATAGATAGAAATCTTCTGAGGGTCAGCCTTATGCGGAATAATCCAGAAGGAGGAAGAACATAAGTTTTTATTACAAGTGGACACTCTTTAAAATATATCTTGCCCTATTTGCAAGCAACTGGACTGATCTGTAAAGAAAAGATAGGGTAGGAGTAGTTATAAATTTTAAAAGGCAGCTAGAAGTCCTAAGTAAAAATGTCTGCATGTTTTCTTTCCTGCAATCAATTTATCTCAATTGACAGAGCTGAGCAGTGAAGTGTAGCTGAAAATATATGGGGGAATATCCTTGGACATTCTTTTTTTTTTTTTTTTTCCCAGAGAATTTGAGTATGTGTACTGATGAGTGCAGCAAATACAGCTGCATTTACTGAAAATTTTGTCTAGAATCAAGTTTAACACCTCCTAGTCATGCTGCCAGGAACCAGCAAAATAAATAATGGGAGCAAACATTAGATAAAAGTTTATTCTGAGTTAAAAATCCAGGTGATAGCTGTAGTTAAAGTTCACTGAAGTTTATTGTACTTTACTTATCTGAGCTTAATTTCCAAAGTTGTGAAATTTATCTCTCTACTTTTTAAAGGTCACTATACCTTTTTCTCATTAATAGAAGATAGTTGTGAATGCATTACTTTTGAGGAAGTAGTGCTCCAGACTGAAGTAAATGTTAATTTACTTCATAATACGAGTTTTGAGGGGAATTGTAAGGCTTTGCTACGTGCTCTGGATGTTATGTGTTCTGATAGCATTTCCTTTCCAAAACGCAGGAAAGCAGTATTGCAGAGGGTTCATTCAGAGTTATTCTGGGTAGCTGTGCTAAAAGCTTTCTTAAAGATGCTCCTCATTCCCTCTGAAAAGATGTAATTTTGTTTATCTCCTGTAGCATTAAATAAAATAAATCAACAAATATTCAAACCCACTACAATGCATTGTGAAAGAGCAGACATTTTTTCCTTTTTTTATATAGTTTATAGAAGAAGGTATGTTGTTGAAAGCTGCCTCTACATATCAATAGCACTGAAATGTGGGTGCTGTTTTCTGGTGAGTAGCACCAAGTATATAAATGTTAATAATGATTTGGCTGATATTTTTTTCTATTTAAAATGATAGCATGAAAAAGTTAGAATGAAATATTCTTTGCAAACCAATATTATGTAGCTATCTTATACCCATACCTCATATATTAAGAGATATCAATATGTTTTATGATCTACTGCAGGAGAATTGTCATGTACAGGAAACACACAGATAACAGGAGTTTTTCTCTTGGAAGTCTGTTTGTCTTGGGTTTTCATTGTCTGGCTCCTAGACTCCTACCTAGCTGCTCTCTTGCTCTGCCTCCTCAGCAGGACAAGGGTAAGAAATAAGATTAAAAGTTGTGATGGATCCAGTTGAAGACGTGGTGATCATTTGCTGGTTGCTTGGACAGGGAAAACAAACTGAACTTGGGAAGAAATAATTTAATTTATTATAAGCTCAAATTAAGTCAGATGGTGAGGAACAAAACCAAAAACTGTAATACTTCCCTCTTGACCCATATTTCTTCCAAGGTCAAATTTCACTCCCACATTTCGAGCTTCTCAACTTCCTCTGCTCCAAGCGGCACAAGGGGGTTGGAAACGGAGGTTGTGGTCAGTTTGTAACACTTCATCTCTGCTGCTCCTTTCTTCTGACCCTTTTTCCCTGACCCAGGAGGAACTTTCCACAGACAGCAGTTCCTTAGATAATATCCACCAGGTCTGGCAGGGGGTACTCCTCAGGCTGCAGTGTGGGTACTTGCTCCAGGGCCTGGACTCTTCCTCACCTAGTTCATCTGGCTTTGGTGCCTGCAGGTTTCTTTCTCACGTGTTCTTTTTTCTTCATTCCTCACAATGATGGGCAGGGCTTTGCCCTTTCTTAAAGATGCTTTCATACAGACACACCAGCTAGTCTGAGGGTCCCAGCTGTGCCTTGCAGTGGCCCTGCTGGAGCCAGCTGGGATTTTCTGCATCCAGCACTGAGCAGCACCAACCACTCCTCACAGAGACCAACCACCTCTGCAGCCCTCCCACCCTGCTGCTAACACCCAGGCAGTTAAGCCCAATCAGACTTCCCTCTCTCTTTGTCCTATCACCTTCAAGTAGATCTTAGACCTTCATATTTCATGGCAAAGGATCAAAGTAAGCACCTGTTGAATTATGGAAGAGATGCATTCTACATTTCTCAACTCAATGCCAAGTGAGTTTCTCTCCTCTGAAACCACACAGCAGACAGCCTACAATTTTCACTTGGTATGAAAAATAGCTAGGCTTGAACAGCATTTGCGTCTTCTCCTGCTGGATTCTCAGTTTAGGATCACTCAGTTTATTTTTAAGTTTTGGATAGGCAAACAATTGTTACTTCATCTTTCTCTTTAATTAGTGGTTCAAACTGTGCTGATTTGCAATGTAAGTAAGAACCAGTAGGAGGGAAACGCTGCTGTAGGTGGTAGAATGGCATTGAGGGAGGAGAGAAATGCTTAAGACATTATCAGCTGAGGTCCACTGCTCAGGGTCTTGCTCTGCATCAGAGGAAATAGTGTATAAGTGTTCTCGAGACCAAAATTTTATGCCTTAGACTAGAAAGCTCTAAATTTAAGCACAGCTCAGTGCACTCATGCACTGCTTTAAAAATGAGAGGACTTCAGCTGAAACAAGTTTTTAGGGCTGTTTCACACTGTGGGGATAGATACAATCTCAGAAGAATCTGTAACAGAAAGTTAGGGACTCGGCTTTCCCTCGGAGGGCTTTCTGCTGACATGGTAACTTTCTCCAAGGCAGTTTCAATGTTTTCTTCCCCGCATAGCAAGTGAAGTTCTCTGCCTCCCTCTGATATGTGGGAGGATAGAGATAACCCCAACAGGCAGGCACAGGGGCCTTGGGAAGGCAGGGGAGAGACAGAGAAGATAAAGAAGCCCTGTGAGGGTGAGAACTTGCCTTTTGCCCCTGAAGGCCCTGAAAACCCTGATGTTCTGCGCCGTCCTTGCATCTGAAATAAACCTTTTTTTTTTAATCCTTCCGCTGCCTTGGAATTTTTGGGAAGCATACCTGCATATGTTTTCCTTACACACCCAGAGAATGGTGATGAGGGAAAAAGGGTTCTTTTCACTTCGGTCATCGAATAAAAAAGTATCAGAGTCAGTCAGAGAAACTCTTAAACTGAACTGCAGAAGTTCTGCTGCTGAAAGGATGACAGGCAAAATAGACAAGAAGGACAGCAAAAAGGAGGGAAGTTTAGCTTTTTTCTGTCTTAAAAAGAAGAACTAGACATAAATATATCAAAATTGTATTTAAACGTCTGTACAAAAAAATTTAAGAGTCTCATGTTATTCTTTTTTAAGGTACTTATTAAGATTTGGGAACTCTGATAATCACAAATATTTCAGTGTTTCAACATTTTTTAAGCAGCATAGAACTTTTTTGCGTGTGTTTCTAATTTGAAATTAGAAACTAAAAATGCTCTGTCTTAACTTCATTTTTTTCTGGTTCATAACTATTTCTACAATACTATTAGTTTTATTTTATACTTTCACCACTTTGATATCTACTAAAATGAGAGTAGAAAACATAATGAGGTAATATTTCTGAAAAATCAAGAATGACTATGGAACTGAGTTACACATTAAAGTAAATATTAATGTTAACTATGTTTAAAATATATAGTACATAGGCAGTATGCCCAGTTTGAAGAATTCATCATCATAGGTTTGAGTATTTCTGTCACATAAATCTGGATATCTCAGTTGTAGAGTTTCCTTGTGTTTCTGTCGCTTTCAAAAATCACTTTGCCTTTAATTTTTGTCTTTCAGACAGTTACTTCACCTCTGACATTTCAAGAGATGACATGAAAGAAAGATGTTACGATGGCCTCTATTGTTCCTGAAGGTCAACATTTTCTATGAGCAGTGAAAGCAAGGTGGAAACTGATCACTATAGCTTTCGCTGTGCCCAGAGCATGTTTGATTTTGTTCAACATTCTCCGTTTTCCATCCACTCACATCAGACTTTACAGGAGAAAAGTGCATAAACATCTGCAATTCCAGACAGCTCCTCTGCATTAGCAGCTGCTGCAAACAAGATCATCAATTTAGTTTGTGTGGCAAAGGTAGTAATTGCTCACTGCCTATGCATTTTAATTGTTTTCACGCTTAGTTTCACAAACCCCATTCTTTTTTCGGACATAAATGCATATTTATTCTGTGAGTATTTCTACAAGACTTTGTCTCTCTAAACTCTTTTCTGATCTCTGATTCACGGCATTGTGCTCTGGTTGCTCTCTCACAAACAGTTTCTCTGTTAGGTTGTCCTCCTCAGCTCCCCAGTTTTGCTAAGTATGAAGATTTGGGACTCTGCTGTGATCATTCATGAGATGCAGAATCTAAGCTATTTTCTCTCCCTTCCTGCACGTACATAAATCTCTACCCATTCAACTGCCTTCAGAATTACAATGTTGCAGACTTGTCCTTGATTGTGCTGAACACTTTTTTGTCACTAAACTTTAAAGAAGTGGAATCTCAGTAATTAAATTTGATGTCATAAAACTGTCTGTTAACAAATAATCATAGTTATATTGTGACTAACATATTACTATAAATTTTATGCATTAAAATAATTCAGATACATAAGAATATGGATAATAAGGTGATGTTAATTCATATTGAATTGTCATAATATAATTTTCATAGGTTTCTTTAACCGAGTTAAAGAAACAAAGCATGACATCTCTTGCAACTTACAGTAGAATAGTTTTTCCACCAAAATCTAAGCACTATGAGCACTGTTTATACCTTTTAAAATACTTATTTCCAAATTAGTTTTTCACTTAATTTCTATTTTACCAGTTTGTGTTGGCAATGTGGAATCAATGACTACAGATAGATTTAATTCCATCAATGAAACACATCTTTTCTGTTATAACAGTAAGATAAAAATCTGAAGGACTTCAAGGTGCAGAATCTTACATTAAAGTTGGAAAAGAAGTGGAACAATGTGCAATATTTTCATTCAGAATGAGTGGTTTCGTGTTTGGATGAATATTCCTGACTATAACACACTCTCATGGAATATGAATGTGATGACGTAAAATACTGAAGTTTATATTTAACGGAATAAACAGTGAGGAATCAATATCTATTTATCTATTTATAGCCATCCATAGAGTTTTCCAATTTGACCTAAAACTATTACTCAATCTAAAATAGTATTGTGTTGTATATTTGAATATGTTATTCTACGCAGATTTTGTTCCTATATACAGTTGCAAATTTGAATATGAAATATTAACAATGTGCCCTGGGAACCAGGAGGGCCAACACTGCCCTGGGGGGGCATCAGGCAAAGCATCACCTGCTGGTCCAGGGAGGGGATTGTCCTGCTCTGCTCTCACCTGCAATATTGTGTGCAGTTCTGGGCACTGCAATATGAGAAAGGTATTGAGCTGTTAGAGAGAGTCCAAAGGAGGGTAACGAGGATGGTGAAGGGCCCCTGAGGGGATGATGCTCTCAGGCACATGGTGTGACTTTTGGAGATGGTCCTGAATGGGGTCAGGAGTTGGACTTCGTGATCCTTGTGGGTCCCTTCCAACTCAGCATATTTCATTATTTGTGAAATTTGTAAGGTGGCAGAGAGAAAAGAGATGTTAATACCTTACAATTCAACATATGTATTTATGTTGTAAAAACTACAAAATTTCTAGTTTAAAGAAGGACATGATGGTTTTGTTCAGTTTTTTCTCTCCTTTCATCACACAGAGTACAATTTCTACTTTTTCCTCTATTCCTACCATAGATCTCAAAAAAGTAATCATACTGGTTTTTACTTTTGGCGATTTTTGCTGAGATTGATTCCAAGTCTCTCTCTCATCAAGTTGTTTGAAGTAAATAAAAAATAACTAAATCTAAAAATAACACAAAAATTGTTGAAAGTTTGGGTGGTGATGAATGTAAGACTGATTTACAGAGGATTTTTTTTTTTTTCTAGAAGCAACAACTGAATACAGTAGGGGATCTTAAATTTTTTTCTTTTTACATCTGATCATGTACACTATGGATGAGATGTCAGTAAACAAACAGACTAATGGTCTAACCAGTGTGGAAAATCTAACATTGTCAGAAGGTAATTTGGTTCTTTCAATTGTAAATTACGTTGTCCAGAATGTTTATAAACTTTGTACATTTATTAGATAAGTTAAGCTGTTGTCTGCTTTCATTAGAGAAACTGAACTCAATAATGGAAATAAAGATTGAATATGTCCCCACTCAAGATGAGTAATTAGCTAATTCTATCCATGATAAAGCAAAGAAAAATTAATATTAAATCTAAAATCTAATGAGTCAAGCACAAGAGCCTGCGAAATTAATCTTGCAGTTGGACTATGCATCAGTATACAGAACATCATACTTTCCTAAAATTGGTTAGGAATAGTGATATTAATCAGAGAAATAAGACCAAAGAAGCTAAAATTTTTTCACACTATCACCTTGCTAAGGTTGATATCCCATGCATGATATTGCAGTTGAAGACCACCCCAGATGCACTGAAATATAAATTATATTACACAAGGCAAAACACTGCAAAATACATATGTTGAAAAACATAAACTACACCCAACCATGGAGATGCAATACAAATAATTCATGTCTAGAAGCTGCTTAAATGCAACAGTGGGTATTGAAAATCTATATTAATTTATACTCTCTGACTAATCTGGGGGAAATTTTAAATAATTATTGTACATAGTTTCTCTAAAAAAGTATTCTTATTGCTCAGTTTAAATAATACCTGAAAGTCTTGACAGTTTTGTGAATAAAGTCTACATGAACAACTAAATTTATTGTAATTTGTAGTAAAATTTAGCTAACTACAAAGGCAATAAAACCCTAGTGCAGTTGTGCATATAAATTAGATATATTTTGAATCTCCAATTTATTAAATTGCAATATTTTAATTACTTGTACAATAAATTGCATAATTATTTAATGAGAACTGGGAGTAATTACGTTAATTGTTGCTTGCCATTGTATTTCAAAAAGGAGACAGTGTTTTCTTGACAAAACCATTTTGCAGAAGTATTATTTTACATGGAGGTGCTAGAGAAGAGCCATAATTAAAGTAGTGTCAAGATTTATATTTAAAAGGTTTTATTCAGATATGACTGAACTCAAGAAGTCTTTCTATTGTTTTAGAATCCTTGGATCCTTAACAAGGTTAGAACTTATTAAAATTCCTACAAATTAATTGGACAGTTCCCTCCTCCCTTTCCTTTTCTGTTCTTTCCCTTAGAAAATGCACATCCATTAAATTATCTACAAAAGGCTTAGCAAATGGTAACCATCTTACTACCTGGTTTCAGAAAAAAAGACACACTGAGGAAACACGGGAAGTTCTAGTTAGAATTTGCTTATGATTGCTGCTTTCCTCAGAAGTTCCTTACCTTAGCTTCCAATCGGAAAGTCTTCTGTTTATGAAGTTGTGTGTTTGTGGATTCAGTTTAGTTTCACGTGATTCCATGTTTCATGGTTTTGGAGGAACTTCTGCAAATTCCAAGTGCCTCTATTCAGTACTCAGGCTTTTAAAGCTTGTTTTTTGGGTTGTCAGTGCCTTTACTCCCAGGGAAATGTGAGATTATCTCAGGAAGTTTTTTTTTCTGCAGAGTCCTTTGTGGGCCTTCCATAGCCTCGTTGGTTGGACAAGCATCAGAGTTAGCAAAATTTTTTAGGGGAGGTTCTTTTATTTTAAGCACTTTCTGGCCAAACCTTATTTACAAGTCTAAGTTGGAGAAATGTCTAATGGTGGAACTGAATAGAGCACAGATGTGGAACAGAATTTGTGTATTGTTCTTCTGGTGGCTAGGTAAAGTTCATGTACCTAAAACTACCTGGTCCATCAGGTACCAAGATCAGGAGACAAGCTGTGTGCAGAAATCTTTTGTCTAATTAGAAAAAGAATAATGAAGAAAGTCCAGGACACAATAAGAGAGGTCTTGACTGATTTTCCTCTGAAACAAACAAATAGAAAACCACAAGAAAACAGTTTTAGTGAAGTGCTTGCAACTTCCTTACTACTGGGGAAATTACACTGCAAGATTGGCAATTGTTGGTCCAGTGCAAATACAGTGGTAGCTGTAACCTTCCCTTAGCCTCTAAGAGTTGTTGGTACTTCAGCTGAAACATGGGAAAGATTAAGTTTTTACTGATTTTTGGAAGCTTTAGAAGATTAGAGATGTTAAACTAAGACAATAGGAAACCCCTTTCAACGGGCAAGATCATCAACACTTTGCGTGGTGCCTATTGTAACATTGTAAAAAAAACAAAGGCCAATTAAACACAGACTCACAGAATCATTTAGGCTGGAAAAGATGGTTGGAGTCCAACCATCCCAAAATAGGTCTGGCAGAATAGAAATTAATTGATATCGATTACCATATCTCAGCTAAAAGAGAAGATGCTAAGTCTATTGCTAATTATTATTGGAAATTAGGAGGACACTCCTCAGAAAAGGGTAACCAGTCTCTTCCCTTGATGTTCACCTGAACACAGAGCGAATTTACAGCAATATTCTACTCCCTGAATGTTTCCTCTACACTTTCATCAGGAGTTGGCCATACTGACAGCCCATCAGACTTACTATTCCTGAAACATTTGGCGGAAAAATTCTTACTGGTTTTGACTCCTTTTACTGACTACATCACAGAGTTTTGGACAGCCTTGTTACATTTAAATATTTAATCTAACACAAATTGATTCCTCCTGTTATAGTCTTGTGGACTCTTTGAAGTTTGGCCTTCATTTTCTTATTTTCTTTGCCCTGCTGTTTAGCCATTTGAATTTGCCTCATCTCCCACTTCTGAATTTGGCTCTTCTAGAGGGTTTTTTCCTGTGGTGGCTTCCACTGACCTGTATTCATAGTAAGTTATCCTTAAGTGATCTTTATGACATTGTTAAAGGTTTCATTCTTATAGTTGTTTTTTTTTTTTAGTTATCATTTTTTCTTTTCTTTTTTTTTTTTTTTTTTTTTTTTTTTTTTTTTTTTTTTTTTTTTTTTTTTTTTTTTTTTTTTTTTTTTTTTTTTTTTTTTTTTTTTTTTTTTTTTTTTTTTTTTTTTTTTTTTTTTTTTTTTTTTTTTTTTTTTTTTTTTTAGTTAGTTTCTTAATTTTTATGCCTTGAGATTGAATTTTAGATTCATCTAGGTTACAGAAAGCCTGTGAAGATTTATCTCTGTAGTAGTCCACTGCTGTTCTTGAGTGGAGGGTGTTTTGTTTCTAGGTTTAATATGTTTGCTCAAGCCATTGCTACTTCCAATCAACTGAAAAAACATCAGTAAATTATGAAGTAATTATTCATAAAAGTAAATGTGTGTGCTCATAGAAGCCAGTATCCCGGTGGGCTTAGTACAGTATATTCCAAAGGCTTTGTATTCAAAATCCTCATAAAGCATATATGAAAAGGTAAATCAGAGATTTTAAAGACTGGAGAAAGAGATAAGGGAGTTCCTAATAATGTGTGTTCACAGAGGTAAAAGTGCTTTATATGGGGTCTGAGAGAAAATCAGTAACTAACACTGGCTGGCAAAGTTATGTATCCAAATAATGATGTTTCTGGGAGGGCATTCCTGTTTTCTTCTTTTCTAACAGGACTTTGCAGAAGCAAAGATTAAGTGTCCTCAGTTAATTCATACTCTTGATTTACATGCACACTCTGTCCAAACACATACAAAGTTTCTTAATGAAACTAAATCATTACAGCAGACAGAATGAACTGTAGTCCTTAATGAAATCTAGCTCGTTTAAACAAGATTGTTTGGTGTTGGGCTTTTTTTTTTTTTTTTTAAAGGATGGATATGAAATATTAGTCTCATTTTAATTGGAAAGGAGAATGCTACAGCTGACAAGAAGGGAAGACTTTAAACCTATTAAAAGCTGTAAAAGTATAATTCATTTTAACAATAATTACAAAACCCACTGCAACAGGGAAACTATATATTTCTGAGGAGTCTGTTAGGAGATACAGTCAATGATAATCTTAGGTCCAAGTTTTTATTACTGTTATAAAATTCATAGAAAAATCAGAATGTAAAGGGAAGGAAAAGAATAAAGTGAGACCATCTTTTTCTGATAAAATGTTCTTTGTTAAATATTTGTGGTAATTTTCATTTCAGCTTGAACAGATACCCTGGAGTGCCCTGTTCATCCAGTAAGATTTAAGGAATCTCTGTTGGGTAGAGAGATCAAATGTGACAATTCCTTATTATAAAATCAAAACCAAGTGTGAGAACTTAATAATTTTAAATTATTTTCTAAGTAAGTTATATAACACAGATTCCCATCGCTCTGATGAACAATTCCTCTCAATCTTTCAGCCCTGCTTTTTGTTTTGATACGTGTCCATGAATTTTTTTAATTTCTACAGGAATGTCCTATAAGATACTGCTTCTAATATTCAAGCTTATGTTATTTTTATGTGTTTTCTGACTATATTAATACAAAAACAAAGACATATGTGAACTGCATGGCAGACATAAAATGTAACCTGAATTTAGCATTTTAAGTGATTATGAAATTGCAGTGGTAGCTATCAGTTGTTGGTGTTTTTTAAATATTTCTCTAGGCTGCAGAGACCAGTAGTATTAAGTACAGCCCTTTTATTGTGTTCTCCAATTCTTCCTTTAGCCCATAGGACTGTAAAGGTCTAGGATGGATCAGATGTTTAAGGTGTACCTTATATTTCTGAGCATCTAGCTGGGGGTAGGGTTCTTCCAAGCAACAATAAAGCTGTGGGACTGCAACCAGCTGGTAGCACATCTCCTGGCTGGCACCTCATAGAGCACAACTGACTTCAGGGGACAGGCAGGGAAGGAGAGGCAGTGGGGTGGCTCTGTGCATTAGAGAGAGTTTCAACCGTGTAGAACTGAAAGACTTTGATGACAAAGCTCAGTGCCTGTGGGTAGGAATCAGGGAGAAGGTTAACGAGGCCAAAATCCTGATGGGGAGTCTGTTACAGACTGCCTAACCAGGACGAACAGGGAGGTGAAGCCCTCTGTAAAGCAGCTGGCTGCTGTTTCATGATCACTAATTCTTGTGGGAGACTTTCACCTGCCAGACATCTGCTGGAAACTCAGCACAGCAGAGAGGAGACAGTCCAGGGAGCTCCTGGAGCGTGTGGAAGAAAACCTCCTGGCACAGCTGGTAAGTGAGCCTGCCAGGGGCAGTGCCCGCTAAACCTGCTGTTTACAAGCAGAGAAGGGCTGGTGGGAGATGTGGTGCTCAGAGACTCTCTTGGGCACAGTGACTGCAAAACGTTGGAGTCTTTGATTCTTAGTGAAGTGAGGAAGAGGATCAACTAAACCTCTACCCTGGACTTTTGGAGGCCAGATTCGGGCCTCTTCAGGGCATGAGTTTAGAGAGTCTCTTGGGATCTTTATTGATGATCTGGATGAGGGGATTGAGTGCATCCTTAGTAAGTTCACAGATGATACTCACTTGGGTAGGAGTGTTGATCTGCTGGAGAGCTGGGAGGCTCTGCGGAGGGATCTGGATAGGCTGGACTGGTGGGTTGCACCAGTTGCACCAGGTTCAACAAGATAAAATGATAGGTCTTGCACTTGGGCTACAACAACCCCATGTAGCGTTACAGGCTTGGGGAAGAGTGGCTGGAAAGTGGCCCAGAGGAAAAGGACCTGGGGGTGCTGTTTGACAACCGGCTGAGCATGAGCCAGCAGTGTGGCCAAGAGGGCCATTGGCATCCTGGATTGTGTCAGAAATTGTGTGGCCAGCAGGGTGAGGGAAACGATTGTCCCTCTGTACTTGCCACTGTATGCGGTTCTGGGCCCCGCACTTCAATAAAGACACTGGGGTACTGAAGTGCGTGCAAAGAAGGGAGGAAAAGCTGGAAGAAGGTCTAAAGAGCAAATATTTTCTATAAGGATTAGTTGAGGGAGCTAGGGTTGTTTAGTCTGAAGAAAAAGAACCTCAGTCTGGAGAAAAAGTAGCCTCAAGCTGAACCAGGGGAGGTTCAGGCTGGACATCAGGAAGAATTTCTTCACTGGAAAGGTTTTCAGATATTAGAATGGGCTGCCCAAGGAGGTGGTAGAGTCACCATTGCTGGATGTGTTCAAGAAATGGCTGGATGTGACCCTAAATGCTATAGTTTAGTTGATATGTTAGTGTTAGGCCTAAGGTTCAACATGATGATCACGTAGGTCCTTTCCACCTTTAATGATTCTATTACTCTATTGATTTTGTGATAGTAAGAAAAACCTGTTGAAAAAAAGAGCAATCTAAAAAAAATCAATGAAATCCTGATATTACTGAGGTTAATGGCAAGAATATAATTCTCAAAAAAAATTGACTGATGGTCATTTAACAGTAGGAAAAGGTATTAACAATACCTTATCTAAATGTCATTGTCTCTCATATGACAGATCTTGGATTTTTTGAACTTCATTAAGGGGAAAATTACTTAGATGCCTAGCTGTTGAACAGTTCAGGGACCTTAATTCACTTGGGAAGAAAGAAATGACTTTATGGTACCAACTACAGATGATAATTGATGTAGTTAACTTTTACTAACAGAAAAACACCTTGAATCATATAATGATGGAATGGTTTGGTCTGGAAGGGACCTTAAAAAGCATCTAGCTCCAGTTCCCCAGCCATGGGCATGGATATCTTCCATTAGACCAGGTTTCCCATCTAGTGGTGGGACTCGATAAATGTGGTAAATATGAATACGTACTTTAATTTATTTTGATTTAAATTTAGTATTATGTGTAAGGCGATATACAATTAATTAAATAATATTTACTATGTTTTCTTGGTTTGTTGAATTATTTGGGTAGTTTTGACAATGGTGCCTTCCTTAAGGATGCACTTCTGAAATTTAGTATACGGAAAATAGCAGGAAAATGATTAAACCCTTTCTGTCAGAAGAGCTGATGCTGTAAATCTCAGCATAGTTTACTCCTGGTGGTGGCAGAAAGTCTTCTTCGAAACATGCACTTTTCTTCTTTTCTGCTGGTGAACTGGAAATGAGGAGTCAGATATAGAACTGTGTATTTTGTGAGGAGCAACAGGGAGGAGTGCCAGGTCTTGCCCATGGCTTGAAACAACCCCATGCGGTACCACAGAGGCTGAAATGCTGTTCAGGGTACAAGGACCTGGAAGGGTTTGTCAACAACCAGCTGAAAATGAGCCAGCAGTGGCCAAGAAAGCCAGCAGCATCCTGGCTTATGGCCATCAGGGCAAGGCTTGTCCTGCAGGATTGTCCTTCTGCACTTGGCATGAGTGAGGCTGCACTGCGAAGGTTTGGGTTCCTCACTACAAGAAGGACACTGAGGTGCTGGGAAGTGTCCCAGGAAGGGCAGTGGAGCTGGGGAAGGGTCTGGAGCACAAATCTGATGGAGATGGCCTGAGGGGAGCTGAAATTGTTTAGGCTGGAGATAAGGAGACTCAGGGGAGACCTTATTGCTCTCTAAAACTATCTGAAAGGAGATTGCAGACAGCTGGGAATCAGTCTCTTCTGCTAGTTAACAAACGACAGGCCAGAGGAATTGGCTCCAAGTTGCACCAGGCGAGGTTTAGATTAGATGCTGGGGAAAAAGATCGTCACTGAAAGGGTGGTTAGGCATTGGAACAGGTACCCAAGGAAGTGTCTGAGTCAGAATCCCTGGAGGTATTTAAAAGATGTGTAGACATGGCAACTTAGGCACATAAATTAGTGGTGAACATGAGAGTGTAAGGTTAATGATTGGAGTCACTGATCATGGAGGTCTTTTCCAACAGTAAAACTCTATGATTCTATGACGACGAAGGAGAGGGTGGGTGGGTGGCAGGTGTTTTTGGTTGGTTTTTTTTTTGTTTGTTTTGTTAGTGATTGTTGGCCCAATTTATACATATTTATGTAATCCATAGCTTGCATTTTGCCTGGTGGCAATGTCCAGATTAGTGAAATACTGTAAAACCTACTTATTCAGTGTGAAAAAAAAATGTTTTGGGGACAACTCTTTTGGTTGTTTCTAAAGTCAGATTTGAATGAGGTTCTGGGTTTTAGAAAGTAAAGTCACCTCCACCAAATAACCTAACTGTACCACAGAACCACACAGAATGAGTCTTGACAGGAGTTCTGTGTTCATCTGTGTAGGTCTTCTTGCCTCTTTTGCTCACTTTCTTGACCATGGTAAAGCACCATTCCTGTGCCTAGAGGAAGAAATCCTCGAAGATTAAACGGCTCTCATATTATGGTAGGCAAATTTGGGGAATGGTAAAACTTATATTATCAATTTATCAATAGAACCTGAGTGATGACTGTATCGAGAGCAGCCCTGCAGAGAAGAACTGGGAGATACTAAAGGATGAAAAATTGGAGATGGGACTGCAATGTGCACTCGCAGCTCAGCCTGCCAGCTGTATCCCGAGGTGGATCAAAGGAAGCATGACCAGCACTCTGAGGGAGGTCATTCACTCCTCTTCTCCCTTCTGGTGAGATTGCATCTGAAGCCTGGTGTCCAGATCTGGGTCCCCCAGGACAAGAAAGACATAAACCTGTTCAGGTGGGTGTGGAGGAGGACCACAAAAATGATCACAGAGCTGCAACATCTCTTCTTTGAGAATGGGTTAAGAGAGCTGGGATGGTTCAGCCTTAAAGAAGAGTAGACTGAGGAGATTTTATTGAAGCCTTTAAATAGTTAAAAGAAAAAAATTCCTAAAACATCTTTTTAGAAAAAAAGATGAAGAAAGACTTTTTACAAGCAAACCCATGACAGGCCTGTAGTGATTGGACAAGGGATTTAGACATAGATTGTGCATAAGGGAGATAGTTTTTTGTGATTAGAGTGATGAGATGCTGGACCACCTTGCCCAGAGACATTCTGGATTTTCCATCATTGGAAGTGTTCAAAGTCGTGTTGGAAGATGCTTGGAACAGGCGCATCTAGTGGAAAATGACCATACTAATGGCAGGGAGCTTGCAAGGATCCTTGATGATCTAAGTCTTAAAGTATCCTTTAAAATAGAGATGTAATAGTAAATCAAGGATTAAATACTTTTGTAAGTACAGTGTCACCAAAAAAAAAAAAAAAAAAAAAAAAAAAAAAGCTCATCTCATTTGCACCTTACCTATTTTCTGATGAATTTACTAAAGCATCACAGAAAGAACCATAGTGTCTAGTTTGTAGAGAAGAAATACAAGGCTTTATCCTGGCTTTCTCATTTGAAGAAGTGTCAGAAAAATCAATTATCGTAAATCAAACTTCTCACATCAAAAATATTACAGTAGATGACTAACTTTAGAAGAAAATCACAGCAAACCCAAGATAATCTATTTCTAATACTATTTTGGAGTAACTGATGGCTTAATGTTATTCTTGAAAAATACTGCAGAGGCAATTTCTGAAACCTTTTCCTAAGCTGCTACATGATTTGAAGAGGTGCAGTTGTGAAGAATGTTTGTTATTGAACATGCTGAACATCACTATTATGCCATTTGTCCCTCAGCTACTTCTACAACAGCAAAGGAGTGAAATCTCTGGGAATGGAAGAGACAGGAGAAAAGTTATTTTACCTGATGAAAACGTGAAGTCACAAAATAATCAACATATCAAATTTTATGTGCAGAGTTCTCTGTAGCATGTTGCTTTTTGCTATTAACATTTAGACATAAACTCTATTTTCCTTGAAATTTGGTGTATTCCTGGTGTATATTAAATGTGTGGTCTTAACAGTTCTTGATTCAGCCCCATAGCAAAGTTTTATAACTTTACTATGTATTTTCACTTTATTAGTACTTCATCATAACCTATGAATTATACTTTGCTTTGATGGTGTTGAACAAGTTGAGAATTTTCAGAAGGAAGATTCCCTTAGTGTTTTGTTCAATACTATTTTTGCACAAATACTAAATTAAGATTCCCCCAACTCACCATTTCAGAATCATGTTTTCTGATGATACTACTTACCAAAATTCTGTCATCAAAACTTTCCAACAGATTCCTGTAACAAAGATGACATAAATCCAAAATACTCTGCATGTCATGTGACGAGAAACCTTGATTTGCCTTTTGACCAGTTAGAGGATTTTCAATTAAATTAGAAGAATTGTCAGTATCAATTTTATTTTGAGGGAAATGCTGTAACTGCATTCTTTTTTTCCCTTCTTCATAGGATGTATCAAAAAATCCTCTCATTAGTTTTGCGTCTAATTTTAATGAAGTTTCTTGTTATTTACCTCAATCAGTTATCTGTAATTCTGTAGAACCGTCTTAGAAACAAAACTTTTCAATAAACACTTCTTTTGACCATATTGAAGAGAAGATACAGTGATGCTGTGTCCTTGCAGTATTATCCCAACTTTCATCTTTTGTGTTCAATGGCACTTGTAGAATTATCCATATACTGAAAATTTACACCAGTATAAAAACTTTCTTTTAAAAAATGTGATTACATTAAAATATTTGTGTGACTGCTGATCTTTTGCGTAAGCAACACACAGTCCATCTGAAATTCTTTATATTTGTTCTTCTGCTGCACTGTGGAACTCTGTGCTGCTGCAAATAGACTGTTTTGGCCTTTTCTACCCAATTTCAATCTAGATTGTGTTTTTCAGAGGTGCAGGAATAGTAGGTTTAATTACCTTTCCAAAATATGTCACGGTACTGATGAGCTGATCTCTTTGGCACATCCATCCCAGAAACATTGACTCATCTTTCAAGATGAGGTTTTTTTATGACTGAGCAGAGAATGCAAAAGAGACTGGGGTGTTTCAAAATTAAAAAAAAAAAAAAGCATTTGCTAAACATGAGAGATTATTACAATCTCGTGGTTTTTAACAGTACTTTCTTTGCATTTTGCAAGCTCGTAAACTTCATTGTATAGTAGTAAAAGTACACAACTACTACATTCTTATTTTTTTGAGAATTAAGTGAACTTTTGTGGAGGAATATAAGCACTGGACAGGCTCCAAATCACATAGCTAGTTATGAAGAACATAATATAATGTTTGATCTTTTTTGGTGAAACTTCTCAAGAAAATGTCTGCCTTTATAAATGCATCTTTAGGCTAACAATTTGATTTTACTTTGTAAAAAGTTTCTGAAAAAGATTCTCTCTAAGAGAATGTTTATCTTCTAATGAAGACAAAGGTTGGCTTTCTAAATTATGTTCATATTAATTATTTCTAATATATAAATTATTCATTAGTAATTAAAGTTTTAACTATCAGTTGAGTTAGCTTATAATTAATTTGAAAAAATAGAGTAGTGAAATATAGTAATTAAACAAGAAAATCTTCTTATTATAATTACTACAAAACTCGTATTTGATACTGAATAATATTGTCAACAAACATTAGACTTTAAAAGAAGATTTAGAAGAAACGTATTTTCACTGAGAATAAAAAAAAGCTGAAAGTTATGGCAAAATGCTTCAACTAAATTTTAAACCTATCATATAATGAATAACTTTAAAATGTAGATGAAGAATCTTGCCATGGCTTTTGGCTTATTAAAAGTCATTTGTGACTGGTGTTTGTTTGAATAGGACAACTGGGCAAACCTGTGTATGACTTTGAAAGGAAAATGTCCCCAGTTATGTGTGAAATATTTCTAGGTAGCAATAAATTTTGTATTTTAAGGTGAGTATTTTAATGTGGCTACAGGTGTAGCAGCTTTCCAGGCCTGACAGGAAATTGAGGATACTTGAATATCATTCCTCCAGGTCTGGACACTCCAATATGCCAAAGGAGAGCTGTTCAACCTGGTACATCCAACATATCCCATTTGTCTTCCCTTTAATTTGTTAAAGCATATAAAGGTGCAAGGAACTAAGAAAATAGGTACCTCTCTGCTTGTTTTTCCACTGTGATTCCTGATGACTTAATGCAAAACACTTGGTTAAACCAACTGATTCGTCTTCCTGTGACAGATTGAAATGTTGTAATGTCTTAATATATTAATATATTATAGCCATGTTAATGTCAAAATCACAGAAAGACTTTTTGCCAAACTCTAAGAAGCAACTGCCCCTCTGTGACCACCAAAGCACCCTCTCCATCCCCCAGATATGCCTCCTGACTGGAATTTGGAATGTGACAGGAACCTGAGATAAGGCTGTTGTCCAATTACCTTAGGTTTAAGGAGAAGTAAGCAAGTCCCAGGGGAGGAGAACGTATCTATAAGAAAAGCCAAATTCAGCAGCTGTGCTAAAAATCAGCCCTTGCTGGCCTCTTTGGGGGGAGGAGGAAGAGCATTTTGGGGGTGTGATGTCGAAATCTCTCTACATAAAGCAAAGGGAGCAAACCCTCGCCTCCAGGAAGGCCACATGCACACGGGACAGTCACGTGAGAGGCAGCTGAAAGGGGGTCATGAACCATCACAGACCCCCAGAGTGCCCCCAGTCTCATTCCTGAGGCCTTCCACCACCAGAGGAATGCACGTGATGGCAACAAATCCAGAGCCTGTCACAAGAGGCTGTGAAACTTCTACCCCCAAGGGTGATGTCTGGGATCCCCTGAACATATATTAATCCACTGGACTCTGTGTTTTGTCCCTTGGGACCCTCACCACCAAGACCAGAAGATGACCTACAGGACACTGTTGGATTCCATGGAGTGGTGATACATTTTCTATTTAATCTCTCTCTGTCACTACCCTTCTACCCCAACCCTCTCCTTTTTCTCCGTAAAACCAGAAAAGAGTATTGCCTGACTGCAGTTTGGTTAAATTTCTTGAATTAAGTCATACGAACCCAAAACTTTTTAGCATACCTCTAATTGAGCCAAGTCAATAACAACATGGTGCATTCCTTCTTTTATTACTTCTGCAGTCTTCGAAAGGAACATAAACACTAGCAAGAATAACGACAGAAAAGGCCTTCAATTTGTTCTATGTAGTAATTTTTCTAGGAACCTTAACAGAGGCTGTAGTTGGAATCCAAAACTCAGTAAAGCAATTGGAAAGAAATCTCATATTTATATATATAAAAAAATAAAAAGGCTATCTTTTAATCTTGAAATACAGAGTTGAAATGTAACATTTATTCATATTCTTGTCTGAGAGAATAGAGTAGGATAGAATAGAGTAGAGTAGAGTAGAACAGAGTAGTTCAGTTGGAAGGAGGGTACAACGATCATTCAGTGCGACTGCCTGACCACTTCTGGGCTGGCAGAGTTGCATTACATCTTCCTTGATACCATCTGTAAATCTGACTTCTTCAAGCTATCCCTAAGACCCCTGCAAGGAAATAGAACTTCTCAAATTATTTGATTAAGTTTCTAGCAATTCCTAAGCTTTCCTGACAATGTGCAGAAAGAGTGTAGTAATGACAGTTGAAGACATCCACAGTTTCAAAAATGGGAACAGGGAACCAGACTTAAAAGAACCTTAGGTAGTCCCTTCTTTTGTGGGTTCATGCAGAAAGTGGATAAGGAGGTCACGGAATTCAGAAACTGAAACGCAAAATGATGTAAAGCAATCACACTTCGAAAGAGGAGCCCTCGTGCCAAATCTTTCAGAGTACACCTGATGTTCCTGAACACTGAATTGTCAAGGCCTACAAATTCTGTTTTTTTTTTTTTTTAATTATCTGTGTCAGAAGCTGTATAATGGACCTCACTGATGAAATAGTGCTCTTTGGTTTTTCGTATTGCTGCAAGATGTAATTTATGTGAATAAGGGGTAGAGGTTCTGTATCAGAAACAGTGTCTAGAAATAGTGGCTTTTAGCCTTTTGAAAGAGCACTGAAACTGCAGTGAAATGAGAAACAAAACAAAAAAAATTCAAAAAATTACAAGTCTGCAATATGGTTAAAGACTCCTTCAGAAAGGACTGTTTAGTTGATCCTTTTAAAAATATTTCTAAGTGGTAAGAAACAGAAAACTTAATATTAATTCATAGAAATAGAAGTATATTCATATTGGCTGAAGAAGTATGAAGAAGCACACGCTCTGGCTGTGTGCAAGCGTAGCACAAGTACAAGGGCAAGTTAAATTTTTATCATGCTGAATCTGAATAGAACTGCATAGATATAGTACCTTTTAATCATGCTTTTGGAAAGAAGAATATGGCTTCGAAGCTGAAAGGCATTATATAAATTCAGAAAATAGAAAGATCCTTAGGTCACCTCATAAAAAATGACAGAAATGTGAAGTTTACGGAGACAGTTTATAGTTTGCATGATGAATGATGTCTTGAGATACCTTTTTTTCTGACACTAAAAGTCTTTTTTCCAGGTGGAATCTGACATAAATCTAACAGTTTTGCCACATAGTAGTAAAAAATGAAATATTAACCCTCTTTTTGTTTTGTAGCTCTGATGTTCACTTCCTGAAAATGTCTAGTTTTCTTCACCAGCTCTTCTTCAGGTGTGCCAACACTTCACTCTCTAAAAGAGCAAACTCACTAAGCCCACTAAGAATTTTTAATTCGTATATGATTTTAAAATTACACTATCATTCAGAATGGATTCAGAAATGTTTCTAACCACGATTTCACAAGATATATTTCATTTACCTTCTCTTTATTCCTGAGGAGGGATATGAGAAGAGCTACATTTTAGGGTCTGAGAATAGTCACATTTTAGGGTCTTTAGTCCATGCTACCCTACAATATTGAAACAGTAGAACCATAAAGCTGGTCTTTCTGTCAGAAAGTGTTTTTCATGGGCCAACTTGCCTGATCAATAGTAAAAATAACTTTTTCTCTATTTCTCCAAATACAGCTTTTGTTTTGTAAAAATGATTGATTCTGGGTCTTTACTGTCATACACAGATTAATTTTCTAGGTTAGTCATGAAGATTTAGACTCATGAGGGCCACCACAGAGTAGGAAATAATTCTTTCTCTACACAGAGAAAGTGGGGAGAAAAAAAAGGAAGGCTTTTGAATAAAGCAATAAGCCCTTTTTGAAGAGATCAAAGGATTGATGGTAACTTTTTTCCCAACATGTGAGTCACATCAGGAGGAATATTCCTGAACCTTCGTAAGCTATTTCCAAATCTAGATACCTCCAGATCTAGGTATATCCTGAATGGACAGATGCAGGTTATGTGTGAAACATCACTATGGCTAGGTAATACTGATAAAAAAACCCTGTATCCAAAGTCTCCCCTCCATAGGACTGAGAAGTGTCTGTTTGTAACAAATGTCTGTGATTTTCTTTGCACTTAAACACCACAATAGACTGGGGGGGGAAGGGCGGGAAAGGGAGAGATATTATTTTCCTTTCTGAGGAAATATTAATTTTTATGGATGCATTTAAAACCAACTGGCTTTACGCGCTCTTATTTTCTGGTGTGGGTTGCTGCCAGCTGCCTTTCACTCTTAATTTAATATGCATAAGCCTGCTCTGTCCCTCCATTCCCCATTCTTTACAGGGAGCTTTCAGCAATAAAATTTAACATGCTTGCTGTTCTAAGTAAATTTTTTAAAATAGGTTTTGATTGGTACGCTAGATTGTAACTTGGCATAGAGCTTTATGATCGCAGACTGTGATAGCTTCAGTAGACACTTTCCCTATATATTTCTACTGAACTTTGCCTGTCAACTTTTTCTGGGAATTACTACCCTATAGGATGAGTGTGCACTTAAGTGATTCGGTAAACGATTCCTAAGGGATTGGATGGAAAATTTCTCTGATCCAAAGCGTGCCCTGCGATTCATTCTTGACTTCGATAATTCGTTTCAAATGAGTTTCCCCATGGACAGGGAGTCGTGCTTTACGCATGGTTCGATCTCGTCAGTCCTGCCAAGCCACAATCCTCACGTCTTCTGAGAGGTAAAAATTTGGAGTGAGCTACTGTGCACTGGTTGCCAAGCATCCTTCTGCACATACCTTTCAGCAGCTGTCACAGACACTGCAGAGTTATGCAGGTGTATCGGGAGGATCTGTATATCATCCCCCAGTGCTTACTCGCCCTTAATCTCTTTTTGTAGCAGAGTTATGGAATTTATGAAATGTGAGTTATGAAGCTTGAATGAAATCAATCTTTGCTGCATCCAAATGCTCTTGCATTTTATCACCTCTTCTGCTGTGACAGGCTCCTTGAAATTCTTCAACTTCATCCTCGTTTGGTCTAGAACACGGGCAAGACCATGGAGAACACAGTGAAAGAATCATGGAGGGTTTTCCACCCTTTCAGGTTGAGTGTTAAAACCTTCCTCTTTTTTTTTTCTTTTTTCCTTTTTTTTCTTTTTTTTTTTTTTTTTTTTCTTTTTTTTTTTTTTTTTTTTTTTTTTTTTTTTTTTTTTTTTTTTTTTTTTTTTTTTTTTTTTTTTTTTTTTTTTTTTTTTTTTTTTTTTTTTTTCTTTTTCTTTTTTTTTTTTTTTTTTCTTTTTTTTTTTCTTTTTAACTTTTTTAGTATTTTGTAGTCCTTTAGATGACATAAAATTCCTTGGGCAGCAGACACCTTATTAATATAATCCTGCATGGAGTTGGGTAGCATGTGCACAGAGATCACTGATCTTTAGCTTACCTAAGAGAGAGAGGACTTTGACATCTTCCTGATTGCCTTTCACAACTAGAAATGGGTATGTGAATTACCAGGTCAGTTCAGTAGCTGTAGAAAAAGTTTCTCTTCACTAGTGCAATGAGTAACAATGATGAAAAAGCCTTTCTGTCTCCTGCACTGTGCATATTGTACCAGAAAAAAAGCTAAAAACAATTTAAACAGGTGTGTGGCTTATGACTGAGAGCAGACATGCTAGAAAATAAAAACTCTGTAGAAAGCAAATTATTTTGAGGTGTCTGAAGAGTACCTGCCTCCTGTTTTGTCTCAAAATCATGATTGCATTTGGCACTCCCTTGGTAGAGAAGTAAAATTAAATTTGCATTGTCTTTTTTCGAGAATACGTCACGGCCACATCTGTGGATCCCTCATTCTCAGCAAATTCTACTGAAGGAATAAACCTCCATTAAAACTGTGGGGGAACGATCTTTAGTCTGCCCTTGTACATGCTGGGCCAAACTTATACTAGATCCAGCCTCCCCAGAAATGAACAATCTCATTTCATCTCATAATTTTATTATTATTATTAAACATGAAGAAAATAAATAACAGATTTAATTTTCCAACTGCTAACTTGCTGTCTTTATTATTATTATTATTATTATTATTATTATTATTATTATTATTATTGTCTTCTTTTTTTTTTTTTTTTTTTTTTTTTTTTTTTTTTTTTTTTTTTTTTTTTTTTTTTTTTTTTTTTTTTTTTTTTTTTTTTTTTTTTTTTTTTTTTTTTTTTTTTTTTTTTTTTTTTTTTTTTTTTTTTTTTTGCCATCAAAGTGAGTATCTTGTACATTTTGCCAGATTGCTGTATTGGTTTCAAAAAGGTTTGTAGACTACAGCACTTAATAGTAGGAATCAAACCAATTATTAACACAAGTTTCCCAAAGTGTTTCAACAATAAAAGCTCAAGAAGGTAAAAGCTTGTTAAAATCAGGCAGATGGAGACATTTGCTTAAAAATATATATAAAATCATAAAGATAGAGATTTTTAAATGTTTCTTTTAAGAACCATATTTTCTACTTTAAGGACTGAATTTCTGTCCTATTTTTAACTATCCTATGTGAAAACAATAATTTCTTCTTAATAATTAAAAATAGTGCCACAAGATAAATTCTTGACAGAGGAACCTAAGCATGGATATGCACGGTTCTTTCCAGAGTTTGTTCATCGTGTATGAGGTTTATTCATGTCAGACACCTTGTGTGCTCAGTATCTTAACCACCAGCATCTGAACCACTCAGCATAGCAGAGAGAATGTCTCCATAAAGGGTGAAAGCATTTCAGCAGGTCTGTTGGTAGATTTGAAAGTGACATGGAAGAGTTAGAAGTTCTTAAAGTGAATATTTATTCAAGCATCATGTTTACAACACGGAAATATCAGGCCAGAGATAAAAAACCAACCAACCAACCAAACATTAATAACCCTTGTTTTTACCATTTTTGAATATGAGGTGAACTGCAAGCATTTTCATCTGTTTTTTTTTTATCAAAACACCAAATTAAGTTGATGTCAAGAACAAGATTAGAGATTTATTCAGGTAGGAAAAACTGAGCTTCTTAACTCCACATGTGTGTTTTGCTTACAGGTTTGTTAAAAGCTCATCAAAATATACACAGCTCCATGGTGTTGTCAGAGGGCTTGCTTTTCTTATACTCTGTGTGTGACAAGAACGTTCATAAGAATCTGAATTTGTGTAAAAACATGCTTGTATAAAACCACGTAGTTTAAATTTTCACTATTCATTTTGTGATTCAATATGACCTACATCTTTTGCTAATAACATGGTGTAATTCTTTTTGTCAGCCTAGCTTTGCTGTTTGCAGTAACTGAGGATCTGTAACCTAGTGATTACAGAACATTTCAATTCAGTCCCTAGATGAGAAAAAAAATAACCCAACACGTTTACCCTGCTCTGTTATTGTTCAATAGCTGCATGGTGAAACCTCCCTCTGAATTGGAAACTCAGGTGGCAATTATGGAGCACTCTACCTGCCACAGTTACAGTCTCACTCAAATGTCCTTAACTTCTTTCTTTAAGAGACCATCCCTTTTTTTGTGGGGGGCATATTCTTGTTTCTGTAACTTCCTATTTCATGGATCTGTTTTTATAAAAGTAAAGAATTATGCTGTAGCTCTTTCTGATCAAACATGCAATTTATTATGTTGCGATTTGTAATAACATTGTACTGATAGGTGATGCATTTAGGAATACAGCAATCTGGCATAGCAGCTGTGGAAGAATTTTCATCCTTATTTAGTTTGCGTACATACTGATGACTGTGTGTATTTGTCTATATATGTGTAAACACATACTATGCAACTCAGTCAAAGAACAAGAAAACCTGCAGATATTTGCTGAGTTTTGCCTTCAGCTGGAGTAATGTAAAAGAGCCTTAGTGGGATTAAGTTTCACCTATCAAAAATGGAGAAGAACTGAGGCATAAACTGATGGTTGCCTCAGTACATCATTTGGCACACACACAGCAGTAATATATGTGGTGCTTGATCTGACAAGTGTATATGGTGGAGAATCTGTACCTTTTCATTCAGTCAGAAGCAGAACAACACAAACACAGAAATTAAGCTAATTGTTAAATAAGGGAGGGCTGTTTTCACAAGCTGATCACCACCACTAGGAACCAGGTGGTTTGCAAACTGGTCAGAAGAAGATGCTAAGTGTTACAGTAGATCTTTTATGAAAGCAAAGCCAATGGTCACATTTCATAGAATGATTTTTCCCCAAAAACATGTCTTAGAAATGTAAAATAATCTAATTTAGGACTCAGCCTTCTACCTTTACATTCAGAACTTTCTTCCACTGACTTCAATGGAATTAGAGTCAAGCTTTTAATAACGTGTCCTTTGTAAAACCTAGAAAGAAAGATCAATAAAATCATCAAGAATTTTCTGTTCTAACTACTGGAGATCTCTCAGGAGCAACTGAGGCAGCAGATTCCTTTTACATGAGAATCTGTGACTGACACAAATGAGTACAACAAAATCAGGCACATAAGTATTTCCTAGTGATGTTTGATCGCAATAGTGGAATGAGTGACTATTCACAGCTTGTGATAGATAGGCTCTTATCAAGTAGCAATGTCTCTTACTGTACTGCTCCTAGTAACTATCATAACATGTATTTCATGCAAAAACACAGTCAATAGAAAAAAAAAAAGAGTAATGAAGACCTTGTCACAAAATCAGTGTGTGTTGTGTATATATAGTGTATATATTTGAATATATGGATATGTATATGTATAGATATGTATATAAATATGTGTATATAGTGTATATATTTGAATATATAGATCTATATTTACATGTAGATATTCTCTCACATACATATGAGAAAATGAGCTATTTAAGTTCCGGTTTCCTTTAAATTGCTATTAAAAAAATCACATTCAATTATTAGCTGAGAAAGCTAAGCCATACCCATCATAACTAGTTATGTCATTGTTGCTAAAATGCATTTAGTCCATTCTTTAACTTTTTTTTTTTTTTTTAACTTTCCAAAATGTAGTTATACCTGATACCGCCACATACATCAAAGGAAAAGTTTCCTTCAAGAAAAAATACTCACCAGAATTGACATGAGGCCTCCAAGTGGGGAGCTCCGAGGACTGGGACATCACTACATCTAAGAGAACAAATATAGGACAGTATCCCCAAAGCCTACATTGCATCTCTGCACCATCATCTGTGCATATTTTTTATTGTCTATCCTTTATTAAATATTCTTTTTATATATATACATATATAACTTGATGGTTTCTGCACAAAATAAGAAACGTTTTTCTAAGAAACTCGTGACTTCATTGAAGTGCATTGGCTACTGTGGAGATTAGTTATTTTGGAAAATCTATTACAATTCCAATACAGTTCTTCATAAAGATGGCACATACACTGTGTACCTGTATTTTTTTTTCTCTAATTTAAGGGAAAATGTACAGAATGTAACAGAAACAGAAATTTTTCAGACACATGATGTATTTGTAACAATTTAGGACAGGTTTAGGACAAATTAAAAAATTTAAACAATTTAAGAAAAATGAAGAAATAAAGTGCCTAACATCCAAAAAAAAAAAAAAAAAAAAAAAAAAAAAAAAAAAAAAAAAAAAAAAAAAAAAAAAAAAAAAAAAAAAAAAAAAAAAAAAAAAAAAAAAAAAAAAAAAAAAAAAAAAAAAAAAAAAAAAAAAAAAAAAACCCTACTCAACCCACTAAGCGGAAGAAAAAAATTTTAGGGGAAAGTCAAAGTAAAAAACTTGATAATTTAATAAAAAAATAAACATATAGAGAAACGAATATGACCACCAAAGATCATTCAAGGCAAAACTCTCAAGTGAAATTCATGATTAATTTTGTAAGGCCTTCTTTAAATGACATAATTACCTCAGCCTCTGACACGTAGACTGTGTGAAATCTAGAACAGATATTGCAACTGAAGGGCATCTAAACTGATCACCATTCTGGAGGCTGGCAGCCAGCAGCAAGAAATCATTTTGACCACAGTACAAATGGGTCCAAAGCTTACTCAAATTGTAGAGTTCTATTCTGCATCAAAAATATTACGTATTTTGGATCCTCAAAACCTAAATTGGAGCTTTTAGTTTAGCATGCGCAATTTAAGGCGCAAATTTTAAGGTGTAACACAGAAGTCTCTGATTTTGTCAGAAAACACGATTTATCAGAGCAAATGAAAGCTGCAATTTGTGTTCTCAGGTTTGAATTGGAAAGGAGGTTGTAAAATATCGTTTTACCCACAGAAACCTCAGAAAAATCTTCACCTTGAAGTCTGATAGTAAGTTAGTTTTCTTTGCATTTTAAACTTTCCACAAGGTTTGGTTGAGTTATTGTAGCAATAATCCCTTCATAGGAGTTTAGAACTACATGGGAAACTGCGTCTCGAGGTTCCAGGATGTTGGTGTTAAACAAATAAAATCAGCTATATGGACCTTAAGAGGCTTTGAACTCTTGGCAACTGGACTACTTGATGAGTTTAATTCTGATTGTTACTTGATTGATTTAGTAACTGGAGTCACATTTTGGATTTTAATGTGAAAATTGAATCACCCACTTTGTAGTTTTAGCATTAATAGGGAGATTTTACCTTTAAACTGAGGGTGTGGGTCAGGATGGTGCAGAAGTCTACAGACAAGCAACTGCCTGTTTACATCTCAGTTAAATTTTACAACTCTGGAAGCTCAAACGAGGAATTTTGATGTTGATTCACCTCTTGTTTGAATCAGTAGTGTAAAGAAAAAATGATGCACAGATAATTTTTCATTTAATCTACAAATGGATTATCAAAAGGGAGAGGTCTTTTGACTGTTCTAGGATACTAATTGTCTTTACTCAGGTGTAAACACTTGCCTACTCCTAAAACTGTAGCTGGATGTTGGCTGGTGATAAGGTAGCATGCTGTGTCTTCTGCATCTTCTAAAATCCCTTCCAACTGCGACTGTGCCAAGTGTTTTCCCACACTCTTTTGAAGTTTCCAATGTACCTACAGTGAATGAATATTATTTACTGAGTCTGTAAGATGTTCTTATTGTTTGTTTCAGTGGGAGATGTGAGAAACACAAATTGTTTCTTTGAAAAAAAAACAGCCCTTTGAAAAACATGAACAAGTTAGACTCCTTCTGTGCATTTCTTTGTTGTCCTACTTGTAAAGACTATGAAAAGGATGTCTCGGAGCACTAAGTGTTTTTTTTCTTAACACTGCCCTTAAGGCTTATGCACATTGGTGGGGGGCTCATTTTAAAGATAGCAGAACTGAATATACATAAACTTTTGTTCTCCCACTTAGGTCAATCATGAATAGATCCTTTCTTGCTGCATTAGTTCATATTTTTGGTTTTCAAGCCTTTCCTTTAATTAGATTCTGTGCTTTGAAAGCTTAACAGCTTTCATTTGTGCAGCCTTGAGAACCATCAAGAACCCCTTCAAGGAAGTCAGTTTGCAAAGTAAACACAGAGCAACTGGGCTTTACAGAAGCAATCTTCTTCCCTTAGCTCTTCTTTCTGCTGTTTTGTAACTGATGAAATTTAAGCTGATTTCGTCATATACTCATGCATGGTTTATACCCCATACCCAGGAAATTTTGCTTAATTGCTCTTCAAGATTACAAGTGCTAACTGGAGCCCAAACGTTTTCATATCAAGTTTCTGTTTGTTAACTGCCAGTTTTTGATGTAATTTCTAAGCACTCATGACTGTAGGCTGCTTTCTAAAATAGTTTTTTTTTTCCAGAGCATAAAACACAAATACAAGACTTTGAAATATCTGCTGATATAAAGTTTTACAGAACATATACAAGTGCTTAAACTCAAGTTATAGATAAAGAATAACAGCAGAGTTCTTTGCTGAGCGTTTTATCTCAGTGCAGTCCTGTCCTAAAATATTACATATAGAGTTGTCAGAATGTTTCAGATCTATTCCTTTCTCTTTTATCAGTTTTCTTCTTAATAAGGTTGGCTGGAAAACAAGGGTTTTGATTTTTCTTGCAAACTTGGAAGCTTTGAAAAATTCTGTTCTACAATGAGATGACTGAGAGATTTATTTTCCTTGAAATAGTCTCCTCCAGAGAGAAGATGGATTATAACAAAAAGTTAAGTTCTCACAAGCATTTTCTTGGATATGGAGTGTTCAAAACTTATCTCTCTATATGTCTCTATAAACTGAGTATTCTTCAGCCCACATTTGAAATTTTTCTGGCAGAGTCTGTCCCTTGTTTTTGAACTACCAGCCCATTTGACCATGAGAGTTTCCCATAGAAGTTATTTCAGAAAAAAAAAAAGGCCAGATGTATTTCATCACTCACTCTTCACCACTAGTAGTTTTTTACATAGGTGTATATAGGTGATATATTTTGTAGAAGAATTTTCCTTTAAAAATGTTCATATTTTCAAGGATTTCAAGACCATGTGTATTTAATAATAAATAAATGAGGTCCACTCTTTATTGGTGTCATGCATTTAAAAATAAAATTATATTAAAACCTGAATTTCATTTATATCTTCAGAATAGTTTGAGATATTAAAGAAATATACATCTATTTTTTAGCTTGCCTTCAGTAGGGTAAGTAAAAGTGAGTTTGTATTGTTATAATTTTATCTACTGTCTTAAGTCTTAGAGAAACATAAATTCTGAATGTTCCAAAGTGTCAAACTAGATCCTTTAGGTTAGGTTGTAATTTACTAGGCTTTATTGGGGTATACACCCAAGTGGAGAAAAAAGATTTTAAAGAGTCTGCTCATTTGTAGGACATCCCATCTTCTTATACCTCTCTTTCTTTTCTTCTTTCTTTCTTCTCAGGTGGAGTGAGAAATTGATACAGCCTACTGTGTAGACTGAGATTAAAGACCTTATTCCAGCAGTACTCTGTTCTAGGTATAGTCTGAGATGTTAGGCTACAGGATTATCCCTTCCTTTGTACATGTACAGCAATAAAGTGGACATGGGTGTGTTTTCATGCTATTAGAGGAGTCCTTCATTTCCTTTTGTAATGACCTTATTTTAGAGACTGGCAAGATCTCATAGAAGCTTCAGTACTCACAATAGTACACCCCTAGACGTATTTATCTGGACTTGAGCTCTCCACATGGAGAAGTAAATATTACTGCTGCAGACTTGTAATTATTTCCCAGAAACTGGTTGTGTCATACAGCTCAGTCTCAATCACAGCAAGCCAGCTGGGTACAGATTTTCGACTATACATTTTCCAGACTGAGCCTGAAAGTTCACTTTTTTGATACATATAATTCTTCATTCAAGAAGGTTGGGTGTGTTAGAAGCATTTTTAAAGCCTATGGGAAACCCAAGATTTTAAAAAAACTTTCAATTTAGGAAATGCAGGAGACTCATTCTTAAAAAAATAATAATAATACAGTAGCCAGTGCCTTGGTTCTTTCAGCTGAATCCTTTGTCTAGTAGTTTTGGTAATTTCTGTGTCTTTTCTGCTACTGTTGTCAGTTTGTGTCCCTCCTAACAAACTCGAAGGCTCCTTGGGCCTCAGTGGAGAAGTAAGGCCTTGGAAGCTGTCATCAGCAGGGCATTCAGACCCTGTGATCTCGACTGCACAGTGACTGCAGAATGGCTTCCCCTTCTGAGGCTGCATATTTTATCTTCTTTCTTTCCACGGGCACCCTATACTACATAGCATCTGTGTCTGCCTCGGAATCAAACTGAGAGAAATGTTCTTTACAGAGGAGTGTTCATCACTGTGTGAAATATGTTGTCTTTTTAGCCTTACCTGATAATGATGCAGTGTTTTGAATGTGATATAATAAGGTATTTTCCTTATTAACAGCATAGTCTTGATAATAAGCACTTAAAAGATTGTCTCTGTGTAATGAAGGCAATTGTACTCAAATTTTCCCTTTCAAATTTTAGAAACTTCTTACTGGCAAAACTTGTGCAGGGATCCAAGAGTAAGACGGTTTCCTTCTTGCTACTTTATCATGCTTTCTGGACTGCTTTGATATTTTCACATAGTGTGTTTGTTAAATATATAAATGCCAACCCTACGCATTCCTGGAGACAGATAGGTCTCAGAGACTGGAGAATGTTTCTAGAATAACTGTAATTCTGAATATGGATGTGGTTACATTTTTTCCATGGTATTTCTCAGACCATATCAAACACTTTACTGATCCTGCTTCTTTTCTTACTATTCACATTTGAAGAGCTTTGTTCAATTAAAATTTGGTATTAGAAAATCAAGAGGCCTTACCATCCCAAGCATATTCACACACACAACGTGAGACATTATTGTCTCAGCTGGTGTTTTCAAATCACAAAGGCTGGGATATAATTCATGCTGGTTTTGAAAGGCTTTGTTCATATTTGACCATAAAGCTTTCCAAATGGGAAATGTAACCAACATGAAAGATATTCTGGATAAGTGTTTTGAACTGATATTCGTGTAGAAGTATTTGCACAACGTATATAAGGTTCTTATTTTGGAGAGAGCAATATAAGGATAGTTCAGATCATGGTTTTGGAAAATGCCAACTCTATGCATTTTTCATTCATTTACCCATGACATCAACCCTGAAATTTACAAGAATAAAAAAATGAATCAGAGTAGTAGAAGAGACAATTTTCCAAGATTTTAGCGCAGACCCTTGTTCAGTCACATATTTTTATCTTTATCTCCTCACTACGGAAACTTGTATCCTAACTGTCTTAAACATGAGAGTAAGTAATTAAACTTACTAGGTCCTTAAATTTTCTTCATTTCTTTTATGTGAATCTATGCTCTTTTGTGTTCTGAATGTTAGTTCTCCATTGCTTATACTGTGTTCTCTGCTTCCAACTAAGATAAAAGGTTCAGCCGTCCAGGCTTTTGCAGTAACCTGAATTTTGTGGTTGGCCTTCATTTTTGATCATTCTGGGTTGCTGGCTGAAATTTTTGGTAGAGCTGTTGTATCCCTTTTCTTTCAGTGCACAGGAGAATTCCTATGTTTGTGGTTAGAAGAAAATAACATGTAGGTAGGCTGCTTTGCATGCACTACTCCTTAGAAGAAGTACTGCTTTTTTCTCCCTTTTTTTTTGTTCATTTCTTTGTTTTGCTTTTGTTGGTTGCATTGGGTTTTTTTTTAGTGTTGTTGTTGGGTCGTTTTGTTTGTTGGATGAGAGTTTTTTTAACTGTTTGTTTGTTTTCTTCCCCTCTCCTTCTTTGTCAGGTATACTGGTGCAAATTAAAAGGATGGTTCATTGCCCTACAAAAATATATTTTTACAAAAAAAGGACTTATTAAGAACATTAGTTTGAGAGAGAGGAGGTTACTACTAGTGCACTATAAATCAAACTTTATTATTTATAGTAGTTTCATAGGTGTTCAGTAATAATAAATGACGCATCAGGTAAGGCACTGGTAAGAATTCTGCATATGTGAATAATTCAGTGATTCTGTTTAATCTGTGAGAACAGATCATGAGGCCTCCTGGGCTTCCAGTGAGCCTAACGAATATAAACAATGAATTAATTTTAGGTCAGGGATATAACTTTGAAGTACCAAAGCAATTAGAGTTTAATTAAAAAAGGTGTTCATGAAAGGTAGTTCATATAAATTTTGTTTGGGCATAAAAAGGAGCTTTCAATAATAGGCTGAAGTTCTCGATACCAACACTGTCAATCTCAGCTATTTTTCAACCTTGTAACAGTTTTAAAAATTAGATGTTTGAGGGTTCCTTCAAAAGTAGAAGTGACATACAGGCTTTTGTCCAGCTGAAAAAAAGAATGCAGTGTTTTAGATGGTCTGCATAGATCTTTTTATATAGTTTTAATTTTGACATTGTAATTTTACTAATACTAAACCAGTTAAGTAATATTAGTGCAATAACAAATTATAGAGTTTGTTGTTGTGAAGACTCATTCTTGACTGTTGTTGTTTTAATAATTTCCATAAATTAAAAATTTAGAGAGGACACATAAGTTAAGTGGCTATATAAATAGTGACTGTAATTCCTATTCTGTGTTATAGCACTATAACCTGTGCAGAAATGCATGCAGACAACCTAGTGCAATTACAAGTATCTATAAACTATGCTATTGTCCACAGAAGTTCTCTGACATAGATGCTACAAAACTGTTTTAAACCTATCTTTACCATTTGGTTATATATCCCACTCATGTCTCCTCCAGGCCTGAGAGTATGGATCTAATATTTACCTGTCATCAGGAAATAATCTTCAAACCATTTTCTATTTAGACTTGGAGATTGCTGTCTTCTCAGGACCTGATTAACAGCCTTTCACTTGTGCTATTACTAAATGGCCACAAATTACAGAGCTGTACAGAGGGATATCTTAAATGCAATACCAGAGAAAACAGTGACTCCTTTTTCCTCACCATAAGTTACATATAGTTAAATTGTGAATGTTTGTTTTGACCAGATCGTAACACTTTACTACATGAAAGATGATGTATCAGTAACCATAAATGGTATATTGTGGTTAGATTGATCCTGTCAACTTGACATCTTTGCTGCATATCTGTAAAAAACAGGGAAGGTTTTAACAGTGCCCACAGCCTATAATTTTGTACTTTCAGTACAATACTTTCAGTACTGAATATATGAAACACTTAATTGCTCTCTGCAGTCTAATTGCTAAATAAGTTTCTCGAAGATCTTGACTGTTCAAAAGCGAGCATTTGGCTAATTGTGTTTAAGTGTGAGTGTATGTGTGGAGTACAGAGAAAATAGCACCAGGTGATCAGGCTGATAACCACTTTTGAACTGCAGTTTGAGCCTGTTCTTACATTCATTTATCAGTGTTGGTTTTAGTTGTATTAGTGCTCTCTTGAAACCCTTTTTTATACTTTTTTTTTTTTTCCTCACTGTATCTTCCTGATAGCTGTTCTCTTATACTGGAAAAAAATGTTAAGATTACTTAGATAGTCTAAGCATCTGGCTAATAGCTCATTCTGCATTTTTCACTTTTTTGCTCCCTATCCTGTTTTCACCCCATCTTTTATTATTCCACTCTAATTTTGTATTCCTATTCTCAAATCTAATACATCTTCTATTTTCTTTAACCATTGTTGCCACATTTCACAGTAAGAGACTGAAATGTTAATGGTGAATGACTCAAACAATTGTCCATTTGCAAATGCAGAAGAGTGCTCTGCTGAGGCTAGTTGAACACCCCCGTAGCCAAAGTGGAGGAGCAGTTTTTGGGTGTGGGTGAAACCTCTGATTTGCATAGGAACAAACCCTGTGCAGAGGTGGTGCTCACTCACCAGCCTTTGTCTAGTAACAAGGTGGGTTTTGAGACAGAGAAAGGGAAAAAGCTGAAAAGAAGCAGATCCTGTGAGGTGGGATAACGCTTTTTATCATGCCAGTGTCTTCCCTTACGAAGTAAAAACCTGGTGGAGCTGTTGGGGCATTCACAAGCAGGTCTGAAGGTATCCATCCCCTCTGGTAAGGAATAACTATGCTGGCATGAGAAACAGCTGCCCTCTCTTAGAAGGCATCATGAACCATCAAAGACCCCTGAAGCGCCTCCAGACCCAATTCAGGGGCCTTTGACCAGAGGATTGCCCATGAACCACAGTATTACAACAGATGGTCGCAAAACTCCCCACCCAGGGAAGATGCCTGGGTGTTGCTACCTGGACCTGAACTTATATTAACCCATGGCCTTCCTATTTTGGGGACATCCCCCATTCCCAGTGGATCAAAGCTGACCATCACTTCACCCACCTGACACGTAGATTGCAACAGTCATTGCTGGATCCACGGGTGGCAATGTATTTCTTCTCCACTATCTACTCACATTTTCTTTCTTCCTTTTCCTAACATTTTTTTTTTCTTAAGTAATATCTTTGTACTTTTATATTGTCATATAACTCAGGTAATAACTAAAATGGATACAGACCTTCTTTCTGCTGCAATCGCGGTTCAGGTGGAAATGCCCAGATACCTCCCACAGGTTGGTTTTGAGTCATTAACCTTTAACATTTCAGCCTCTCACAGTAACTGGGCAAAAGATATAACATTGTCATAAAATAGCTTGAGTTGGAGGGGAGATTTCAAAGGTTATCTGGTCCAACTCCTCAAATTACTGTATCACTCATAAAATTATGAGTTGCTAGGAGAAAAACCAATCAGCAGGACATCAGGTGGAGAAAAAAGTGAGAACTAAATAACTAAAGAGAAGAAAAGTCCACCCAAACCTATAAAGGTTAAAATATGTGCACATATTTCTTAATTTTACCAATCAGTATTTAATAAAATTGTATTCTAATGCTTTCCTCAAGAATTTTGTTATTATTTTTCAAATCCTGAACAAATTTCATAGTTCAGTATTTTAAAGCAGTCCTTTATCCTTTTACTATAGTTTACTTAATTAGTGTGTTTTATCGTCTACCAGATTATTAATATGCCCTAATACTTCTCCATACTCATGCATTCAAAATTCAGTACTTGGAAAAACAGTACTGCTTATCCACCTGTATGAAATTTAGATATCTATAGTCTTTATGCCTTAAATGGACTTCACTATAATCTGCTAAATTTTTAGGTAGTTTGGTTTCTAATTTGTAAGTGAGCATGAAGTTGCAGAAATTAGGAGTAAAAGATTAGAAGTAATAGAATAGCACTGGTAAAAACTAATCATTAGAAATGATGACCAAAGAATACTCAGGACTTGCTACCAAAGATTCGATCTCCTACTTGCTCTTTCTCAAAGTCTCGCTCTTTTTACTCCTTTTCACAGTATTTTCTGCATAATGGCACATTTTAAGAAAGGAAGGAGGGATATTGTTTTCAGCCAGAGGGGCCTGTAGCTTGATGCTTGAGCACTTTACTGGGGAGAGAGAAGGGAATCTTCTTCATTGTCTTTTGGGATACCTGATTGTGTTGGAAAAAAAAAAAAAAATCCTTATTTTTGACCTTTGGAAAAGGAACTGTATTTGGAGGTGTGATCAAGTGCTGTAGACACTGAGGAGAATTGCTGTAGTATATATCAGGGGAGACATCTCCGGGAATTTTAATAGGTCATTAGGAAAACTTTGGTTCAACTTTGCCCTCAAAGTTTCCTATTGGTCAGGTTTAATTATATATTCAGTGTCTGCACCATGCAACAGGCCTTCAGAAAACGTAAATCTCCAGATTCACATTTAAATTTGAGCTTCCTCTCTCCCGATTTACATTACTGAAATCAAAAGAGCATCACTGTTTTGTCTGCCTATATCACACACTGAAATTCTTTACTGGTCCTTTTCTTAAAGCTGTATGTTATTGGCACATAAAAGGAAATACAGTTAATAATAGAAAACAGTACCTATTATTATCTTGATGTTAATATTAAAAATTAAAATTATTATATTCATGATTTTTATAATTATAATAGTCTATCCTAAGTCACAAATAATTCTGGTGAAAAGAGAATGTGAGGGGTATTGCCATTTCAAAATTCTTATCCTGTGTTAGTGGATGAAATCAGAGGAAAAGCAAAGTTTTAAAACTTTATGATCAACTAAAAATAAATATATATTAAAGTATACAAGAAAAATATTTGTTTAATAATTCGACATATAAAAGCCAATTTAAGAAAGCTTTATGGCTGCCATACAATAAAATTCATCATACTGTGAAACAGATTATACAAATAACACAGATGTAAATAAATGTTGTCAGTTCTATTACCATTGTTAAGTCTTCGTGTAGTATAAATTACATGGCCAGCTACATATAAGTGAAATCAGATAACAATTTTCACATTTTAGAAATAAGATTTCTTTGTAAAATTATGCTTTTGTAAACATTCTAAACACTGGCCTTATAGCCTAGTCAGTCCGCAATGAAATTAAATGATCCACTCAAAAAAAGGGCCTTTCATTATATGTTGATATTTGCATGGGCAGCTACCATGGTTGCAAAGAGGGTATGTACAACCTCAATAATGAGGAGGGAGACCCCCCACCATGAAAAATGCATCAGGAGCAGAACTCAGATGACACCCATGACCACCCATGACATATCCTCTAATACTGTTCTACTTCCTACGGAAATATTGCATTCTTATGTCTCCCATAGTAAACCCAAAGCAGGAAAATGATACAGGACATGATTTTCCAAAGGTTGCTCTAACAATTAACCAGCAAGTTGCACCGATTTCTAGTGAACAGAAGAAATCTAAACTCTAAACCTATGCAATAGAACTGACAAATTAGGTTTGGCCATTGCAGAATGACATGCTTTATTATTATACTTCCTCTTTGGCTGCCGCAAATTTGTATGTTCCAACAAGTTTGGGAGGGTTTCCCCACCCCTTTTTTTTTTTTTTTCTTTTGACACATTTCTTATTTTCAATGTTGTAAAAATATACTTTTCATTTTTGAGGAGAGAGGAGGGAAGAGAGGACCTTGTACGTGAAGAAGACTCCTCTGTCCTTCCTCTATGCAGAGCAGTTACATATTCCACTTTTTCACAGCACTTTTAATATTAAGAAGCAAATAGTGAATTGCTGGAGCAGTTTTGAAAATGAACACTTGAAAAGAAGTGTGCTGAGGAAGATTTAGTGATTAGGCTGACATTTACCATCCCTCCCATTGTAAAGGAAGGAGGAAACTTGTTTATGTTACAAAGCTCCTTGTCTCCCTTCCACGACAGAAACAATTCAACCATAAAATGAGTGAATGCACCGCCAAGGAAATCCCAGAGCTTTCCAGATATGTTATGAACAGTGGTGTGTGGATCTGGGGAAGGAGCCAGCCAGCCAAGCGACTAAAGCCCATGACAAAGCGTTGACTGACAGTTTGAAAGCAAGCAACAAAATTATTTATCCTCAATATGAATAATAAAAGTTTAGGTCTCCTTAGTCAAGCTGATTACAGACTGCAAAGGAGGGAGAGCTAGTATAAATAAAATGCTGTGATGTCTTTGCCAAAGCAGAGTAAATCCTGGGAAGAGACCAATTAATTAATGTCACTCTGAATAATTATTTGTGGTGGTGTCTGTAACAGAAGATCCCACAGACGCTGCAAGCTGTTGCCTTAGAAATTGGGCCTCCCTAATTAGCTAGGTGGCATACAGGGTGGATCCTTCAAGATGGCACACCGTCTGCTCTGACTAACATGCAAGAAAAGCATTAGCAGTGATGAGGTTGGCAGAGATAAATGGAAATAAGAGCCCCAAAAACAACAGTGTGGGGAGTTGGTGTAGCAGGTCAGCACAGAAAAAATTCCTGGAGGTAAATTAGAGTCAAAGGATCTATTGAAACATATGGAAAACGGCAATTTAAAGCTGAAACATGTTGCAAGGGTGGTCAGTACATGTTTTTTGAAGGCTAAAGAAATGCAGGGATAAAACAGCTTACTGATAGATGATTTAAGTATCAAAAGCTCAGATACGGGATAGAAAATTGTTGCTTTTTAAGTAATGGTGTAATACATAATTTTCAAAACCAAGAACTGTTACTGCATTTTCAGCAAACAATGTTGGGATAAATTAATTACTGAGAAGCAGTGCAGATGAACGTTTCCTATAATGGTACAGATATTATAGGTACATGAAAACCGCAGGTAACAGAAATTCCGCACTAATAATCACAGTTATCAAAAACTGAGTGATAAATGAGGGGCTTCAGTGACAAAGATCATCTGTTTTGTGAAGACACTGTTGGAGAGAATGATGAGCTGTGAAGAGTATCCTAAACCCACTCAAAAATTTATTTAAAATCTGAATTTCACCTTATTCAGAAGTGTTCACATAAGTAATGTTACAGAGGATATTAACAACTAATCTGATGAACAGTTTAAGAATCTTGACTGTAATAATATTTGGTTTCACTTGTGTATCAAGTCCCATGCATTCCTGTGTAGAGTGAATTGTTTTCAGATTCCCTTCCTTTCCCAACTGACAGGGGAAGATATGGAAGTTTGTACTGGAAACAAACTGACACACAACCCCTAAATTAGTGTTTGGTGGATGAGTCTTTGGTCTCAACAATAAAGCCCAATATATTTCACCTAATTACTAAGCCAAGCTATTCAGAAGTTGTGGCAAACCACCTGTAGGAATATCATAATGTGCCCTATCTCATACATCAGCACCAGCTGCTGGAGACAGTTTGTGTGCAATTATGTCTCTGGATTTTCTCGCTGAATATCTGATCTAATTTGTAGTCCCGAAATTTTTGAATGTGTTTTGTTGAAGTAAGAATAGCAATTTATTGTGGTAATAAATTCCCTTATTTGCCTTTACCCAGCTCATAATGAACACTCAGAACAATTGTTCTGCTCCCCTGCTCAAAGCCATCCTTGAAATCTGGCTCCTTGGAAACCTTTCCTTACTGTCTCCCATTACTCATCATCCTTCTGCTTCAAAGTTTCATTTGGGTTTTCTTTTGTTTCCTTCCCCTTTATCATTTATCCTTTAGCACACATGTAAACATACCACTGCCATGCTCCAGCTGAGGGTTCACTTTAGTGCTGAGATAGTGAAAGTGGCTTTACAGCTCTGGAGCCTCAGAAAAGACCAACAGATAAAAAGATCAGCTTTCCTGAAACTCAGTCTGGCATCCTAAATTACCCTCACTGCAACCCATGTTCCGTGTTCATTACTAGCCTTACATCCAAACCTTCATGTACCCTAATTTTTTTTCCCTGGGAATAGAAATATTGCAGAAATACCCTACCAAAATACCGACCTGCATCCAAGCCAAGAAGGGCTTAAATAGTGTGCCCAAAATGCTGGGTGAAATAATTTTTTTTTCCTTATAGAAAATATTAAATTAGTCACTGTGAAATTCCAAGGCAATTTTACATGTTACTTTCGAAGTTTCCTTTGTGAAATACATGATACATTATTTAAGAAAACTCTGTTTTACTGTTTGAAATCTGTTTTACTGAAATGTAAGCAGCCTTAGAAGACTAGTTCTTTGATCCATCTACCCACTAAAACTTTAGCTTTCGTATGTAATTAAAGCCAAATTTTCTTTTTGTTTGACTTTTGAAATAATAGGAAAAATATATCATTTGTCCTGTTAAAAAGCTACAACTCAGTTCCAAATTTGCAATCTGTTTGTAGGATAGGATTATTACAGTGACAATTATACTTGTGAACTTGTGGTGAAACACAACCACACACATTTATTTATATCAGTGCACATAAAGCATGCATTTGACAAGAATTTCTGGTATGTTATTCTCTGGAAAATTTTTGCTAAAGGATTGCCCACTGTTATCATACTGTTGGGAATTCTTTTCTGCAACATTTCTCCTGCTTCTCTAATCTCTTGTATATGAAGTAAATGAATTGTCACTGTGTAGTTGCAGAGATGTATGACATCTTCTAACCGGGAAAAAGATATCTCACCATGATTTTGTCAGTGTCAATACATTTTTCATGCTTTTGTGAACCTATTGCCTGTAAAGGAAATTACTTATTTGGGGATTTTTTTATCTGCTTCTATGAGACTTTCAAATTGTCTTTGTCTCCTATTCTTAGTGGGAATATTCGGTTTGTACTCTCTAGTTGATGTTTAAGTATTTCTATCTCACTATTCTTTTTAAAATCTTTTATTTTTATTTTATTTTTTTTTATTTGCAGTCTTCTACTTGGGGTTTGTTTTTTTTTTTTTTTTCAGTAACAATATATTGAATATTTTCATTCATTGATCACATGGAAATAAAATCTTTTGATACCTTTCAGTGAAAAATAAAAAAAAATTACATCTTAAAATAAAAAGAGCTTGGTTGACTGAACACAAAAAGGAAATGTTAATTTAAAACCTCAGAATGAGAAATTTACGTAACAAGAAAATTTTATTGACAAAACCATTTGTAATTTGTGGATTTCAACTCTAGAAGTTTCAACTTTACAATATTCTGATAAAGTTTTACTAGTTCTCTGTCAGCTGTCCTCTCAATGTTGTGACTTCTTTTTCTCCTTCTGTGTTCTGGATAGCTGCTCACGTGAGCTCTGCTACAGAATTCATCTCCCACTCCAGGCACACGATGCAGGCACTGTCCCTTCATAGCATTTCTAAAGGCACTTTAGGGTACAAATATTTAGGAAGAGATCAACAACTATTTTATGCATAGTTTCTAGTTAATATTACCCTATTTATTTATTTATTTGTTTGTTTATTTTATTCCCTCTAAAGCTGTGCTCTAATAAATTTTAAACTTAGTATGGGTAACTTATACAACTATAACTCACATGTGAAATCCACGTTGTTTAATTTTTATCAAATACAACTTTTCCGTGTAAATTTACCTCTGCTTTCTGACATGACATGCTTCCAAATTAAATCCGGAATTTTTGAAATTTGGAAAAGTCGGTGATTGAACTGTGCTCTAACAGAGGTTAAAGGTTCCGCCAGGCACGAGGGATGCCTTTTGTAAGTAAAAGTTTGTGTTGTAGTCAGCTACTTTGTATTATACTGCTCACCAACAGAGAAAGGCTGCTGTGTCTGTAACTGGGGTGCTAAGAGGCTAAGCTTATTTTTGTTTGGGTTATTTAAGTGCAATTTAAAGGTGTGACAGGAGCTGCAAGGACCTAAAGAGCACAATGAACGGTCTCAAAAGGCTGTAAAAGAAGGACAATCCCATCAGATAAGGCACCACAACAGATAAGCACAGATGGCAAAGAGGAAGGCGCTAATTCCGAGGCCCAAGCGCAGGTGAAGGTTTGGAATTATCCTGCCGGATAGAATTGCCCTGTTCAGGCTGTGCCAAAGTCAGCAAAGCAGCAACAGGCCTGGTGAGAGAGGTGGGTAACCTACCCAGACAAGAATTCCCACCTGTACAAAACTCCCACCGTGGCGAGCTGTGGGAAAGGAGCAAGTCCCTTTACACATGCCAGCCCACGCTGTAGGAACCAGAGCCCAGGACTTGAACTGTGCAAAAGCTGTACCCCAGAAACACGACTTTGGGACCCCAACACTGGGCAACCCAGGCTGAAGAGGGACCAGAGGGACACCACAGGGACACACATGGTGGAGATATATTTACTTAACCTCTTCCTTCCTGTCTTTCTCTCCCCCACTCCACTCTCTCTTCCTGTTTCTTTCCCTCTCTCTACCTCACATTTACGTTATGTTAAATAAAACCCATGCTATTGACTTTGGCATGCGGTCTCATCTGCGGCTTAATTCGGGCAAAGGCACCTTTTAACAACCAGGTCCCAGCAGGAGCTCGTGTGGGATGTGCTCGGGGTGGGTTACATTGACCTGGCAGCTTCAGCAACACAGGACAAACCCTTGACTTCTTCCCTCTGTCTTCATGAAGCAGCAGGGCTGGTTCAGGAGCCCCACAGTTGTTGTCCTGTGTCTGACAACAGTGTGGGCACATGTAAAGTTGCTTCAAATATCTGATATAGATGTAGGCTTAGGATGGAAGTACACAGAGAAGGCACACCCTGCTTTCTTTTTGTAAGACGGCAATACAGATCATCTCAGCTGAATTTGAGGTAAACTGAGTTTCATTTTCTCAGGAGCAGTTGAGCGTTTTGAATCTGCCAGTTACTCCTAAATCTGGTTTTTCTGCTTTGTTATTTACAACGGAATTTTGTTAGATGAAGTCTTAAATCACAATTTAATTTTTCCAAGGTTTTGGTTGAATGTATATTTAATTTTTTTTTTTAGTACATTCCTGAGGTTTTTTTGAAATAAAAATTAACATAATAGAGCAGAGGTTCTCTCTCAGAATAGCATACTACTTTGGGGTCAGGGAATCTTCAAACCTGAAAACATAATTTTTTTCCTCTTTCTAATCAGTATTGTGAAAATGTAGAGGCAAGGATATTACAGTAATAAAAAAGTAGCAATTTTTTTAAGACTGAAATTCACTGAACTGGTTTCAGATACATATATGTAAAATAATTTCAGCCTTTATAAATTATAGTTAATAATTAAAATAAGCTTATATAACCCTAGGTTTTTACCATATAAAGTTGATTGAGGGAAATATGAAACATACCCTTCCATGCTGCCTTATATTAGGAGAAGATATGTATTTTTACATGCTCTTTAAGGTATACATGGATTTCCTTATTATAAATCTATAAAGATAATTTAATTTACATTCAAACATAGTTTTAGTTACCATTATTTTAAAAATCCATATCCAGGCATGGGTGGAAATTAACACATTAATTAAGAAACCACTGGGAGAAGTGTGCTGATTGGCAACTGGAACTGCCTGCACAGGTTTCTAATTCTTCTCAGAAGTTTACTTTTTAATCATTACAAACAGGAAATTTAATCTCCAGCTGAACATAAATAACAACAAAGACTCCATGACTCAGCATAAAGCTGTAAACCTAAAAGGGTCATAAAATACAGAAGCTCCCTATTAAAAAAGGCTTATATATGAAAGGGTAAACAAAGCATTTGTATTCTGGCTCCAGTCAGTGCACACTGTTTAGCAGTCTGGAGGAGAAGAAAAAAACATCCTTTTCTAAAGCAAACCCCTCAAAAGTGTCAAATGGCACTAAGCATCTCAGGTTTTTTCTGAATAGATAGGTTGTGTCATTTGATGAGGTAGTATTTTCACCTGGTTTGAAATGTGTTTAGATGAGCTTCATATTTTGATGCAGAGTGGTGTTTATTTGTGTTAGTAAGGTTGTATGTGCTGTATTGCTGTCAGCAGTATAGAAAAGTAATGAGTATCATTTCTTCCTGTTTGCAGGCAGTTTTGACAATAACATGAAATGGGCAGAAACAAATTCTCTTTGTGAGTCTAAAAATAAAATATCTACTAAATTAATAATGGGCATACCCTGAAACAGTGGTGGCATTTTTATCAGTATTTCTAGCAGAGGAATATTCACAGTGGTTATATAAAAATATATAGAAAAACTTGTACCTCTATTATGGACATAACAGATATACTTCTAATTTTTTACATTTTTATGGACACAGTCAAAATTGATTGGTTTCACAACTCAGTTCAGTTCATGATTCAATCTGCTTCTATAAAACTTATTACAGTGTGAAAAAATGTACTCCTCATAAATAGAATAGTATTTTCAATGATAGGTACCAAATTCACACATTGAAAATTAACTCTATTGGTGTAAAAACTGCGTCCATCAGAAAACAAATAAGCCAATAAACAAAAAGGAACTCGTTCCCTGGCTTCAGCAAAACCTCCTGCAAACAAAACTTTATTTGAAAATTAAATCCTTTGCTCCCCCAGATAACAGCAGCATAAGTTCTGATGTAATTATTCTCATATCACCATCTACTTCTTAAGTTAAAAGCAGCATCAGGATTTATGTCTGAGATAAGAATTTAAGATAAGTACCCCATTCAAGGGTTAAGTGAAGTTAACCTTAGGGTCAGCAGTGTCCAGTGTATTTTACTCCCTGCAAAGCCAAAGCAAATACTTTCTTCACTATGTATTCAGAAAGAACTGCAGATTAGCAGAGGCTCAGAGAGAAAGAACAATATACCTCTTAGGTGACTGTGAAGTAATCCTTCCCAGTTACTTATCTACTTTGCAGATCTAAACGTTGCTATGGAAAACCATTAAAATGGGAAGTTTTTTCACATAAACTGAAAGAGTTATATTGTTTCTGATACATCTATTCTTGGGTCATACACAGAATTTGGATGAGAGCAGCAAGTTGGATTTAGAAATGGAAAAGTGTCCTTGATTTCAGTCTATTGTCTCAGGTTTAAAATTTGGTCCTATATTGATATTGATGATTTTCCTAGAAATTAATTTCCCTTAAGATTTAAATTTAGTATTATTTTATTATTTTTAATCATATTATTTTGTTGGGCTTGGGCAGAAATGATACTTCTTTTACAGATGGAAAATCAGGTATTTTGTGTAATTACCAGAAATCAAGAAGAGGTCAAGTGTGAACTATAGTTGGCAAACATATCAGTTTATTTTGGCACCAGCATGCAACAACAGTCTTTAAGACAAAGAAAACTCACTAAGTCATTCATGTTGATAATTATATTTGCCTGGACTTCTAGTTCGTAAATGTGAAGCACAAGAAAATAGGTCGTGTCTGTCCTCACTCAATCCACCCGAAATTTTTTGCTACGATGTATTAAAATATCACTAAAACAAGTTTATAAAGTAACTTCTCTCACCTCAAGCAAGGTCAAATGATGCTCCTCATACAAAGAAAGGGGTGCTTAGAGACATGTAAATATGATGGTTAGGAATGGAACACTCAGTCATGCACACTAATTTGAAAGAAGATTTTGCTTGCACGAACAATCCTAATAGTAACTAAGCACCGAGGTTCTGACCTGCTGGGGAGAACGAACAGAACATTTCAGAGCCAGACATGGAGTTCAGAGCTGTGAAGTTTATCACTTGCAGTCAAATGACACATGCAGGCAACCCAGACACACACCCACACAGCATTTGGAGGCTGTAATGACACTCAGACATAGAGTTAGGGACCTTAAGTTTTAATCTGATAAACACTTCAGTTTTAAGACCTGTAACCCTTTGAAGAGGAGGTGAGAAGCAGCACAAACCCTCTTTTTTCTTCTTTCACAGCATACCAAACCTGAATTTTTGGGTTTAACTTTAACATTCCTTTTCTTTGTACTTTTCCTCCAAATATGGAAGGATGTTAAAATAATTGCAAAGCTTGTATGCAAATAAGAGTTGGTGCAAAGAAGTGATAGAGGGAAGAAAGGAAAATCTCTTCAGTTGAGCTAAAAGAGAGTCCAGAAAGTACATAAAACATTTATTACTTTCTTAAATCTCTAAAAGTTTGCAGATATTAGGTCTGATGCTGTATGTCTGAAGAAGACTGTCAGCAAATACACCGTTACCAAAAATAATCTAAGCAAAGTGGAAAGGGATATTAAAGGATTTAAGGCACATGTAAAAAGAAAAAGGATAGCTCAGGTGACCTATTGTACACTGCTTGTATTAAGGGTACATTTTCTCCAGTTGCTTCTGCTTTATTCCTTTTTCTTTCCAGTGCTGGCAGACTTATGTTCTGCAGTTGAATTTGTCATTTGCAGAGACATTAGCATCTTCTAGCCTATTGCAATGGGAGATGCAGGAATAATCCCCAGTAAACCTCCTTCATAACAGCATTTTTTTCCTCTTTCATTATGGGCAAGACATCAAATGCAGTCCCAGAGGAACTGAAAAGAGCAGAAGGTGGTCTTAATTAGTATATATTTTCAAAATCTGTTTATACAGAAAAGAGAAATTTTGGTGAGGAAAAGGGGGGGGCTATTGAATGATTTTAGGTCATTATGCAAGTTGATTCATTTTGAAAGAGGGAAGGTAGAGCAACATGACAGAGAAAGAGAGAAGAAATATTCCTTTAATTCTTTTATTGTTCTTTAATAAAATATTACAGCTTCATTTGAGAATTTCATTCAACAACAGAACTAATATGAGGTGTGAACAATACTGGAATATTTTCTTGTCTTTGTGTAAGTACTCGAATGGTATCAATTCCAGTGTCTGTTTTTGCTTCTAGAAGTTAAAAGCATGAATAAATAAATCTGGCTTACTGAAAAACATGTTCAGCAACAGAGTACTTACAGTTGGTATCACTTTGTGTCATGATTCACTTTCTAGATTATGACTGTCTGGTGTATTACAGCAGTCCAAAAACAAAAACAAAACAAAACAACAACTATTATAGAAAATACAAACTCCTGAACCATTTGCAGTTTAGGAGATGATATACATAGCACACACTTCATTAACAAGAACACAGGGCCACGTTGGTGCCAGTTAATTGTCTCTGTCTCTGCCTTAATGTTCAAGGCCACTAAAAGGCTAAAACCAAACCAGCATATTAGTCTTATTTTGGAAACAAAACATCAGCCTCCAGCCTTCAAAGAGAGGTCGTTGAAGTACGGGCTGGATAAGTAGGCAGTGAGACGGACATGTCCTATGAGGACAGGCTTAGAGAGTTGGGGTCGTTCAGCCTGAAGAAGAGAAGGTTCCAGGGAGACCTGACTGAGGTCCTCCAGCACCTAAAGCAGACTCGTAAAGAAGAAGGAGAGTGACTTTTAACACAGGCAGATACCGATGGGGCAAGGGGAAGCAGTTTTAAAAGAGGACAGATTTAGGTTATTTCTTGAGAAGAAATTCCTTACTCAGTGGGTGATGAGTCACTGGAACAGGTTGCCCAGAGAAGCGGGTGCCCTGTCACTGGAATTATTCAAGGCCAGTTTGAATGGGGCCCTGAGCAACCTGGTCTAGTGTGTGGTACTCCTGCCATGCCAGGGGATTTGGAAGATCATTGGATGACCTTTATTGTCCCCTCCAGCCCAACCCATTCTATGACTCTACGATTAATGACCTGGATGGCAGGGCAGAGTTTACCCTTGGCAAGTTTTCTGATGATACAAAAGTAGGAGAAGTGGCTGATGCACCAGAGGATTGTTCTATCAACCATAGGGACCTCAAGAGATGGGAAAATGGGGTGACAGGATCCTCATGGAGTTCAATGCAGGGAAGTGCAAAGCCTTGCACCTAGGGAAGAATAACCCCTGTGCATGGGTATATATGAGGCCTGCCTAGGTGGAAATCAGCTTTGCATAAAAATAACCTGATGTCCCTTCCAACCTCAACCATTGTGTGACTCTGTTTTGGAAAGAAGTGTTTGTTTTATTGAAATGGGAGGATATCTGTGATTCATTCTGGTTTTGTCATACATATCTGCAGGTATTGTGAATAGTAAGACAAAGAGGGAGGTGACTGAAAAACTGAGATGAATTTAAATTGCATCTGTCAGGTATCTATAGTGTTGTTTCCTCTCACAGAGCCCTTCTCAGTGATTGACATGCCACTATGCAATATTAAAAGATTTAAAATGAAACTTACCCTACTAACCAGTCTTAAAGTAAGGTGTGAAAATGAATGTAATATTTTCATCAAAAAAAAAAAAAAGAAAAGGATTTTCTGATAAAGATGATGAAACAGTCATTTAGTACACAGACCTTGTTGGTAAGTTTAAAAGCAATTAATGGTAATTTTAAAATAATCTAAAATGTACATTAAAAAGTCTTCTATTAATAACATTATACTGAGTTTACATGGCAAACTTTAGTAGTGAAGTGTATGGATAGCTGTAGGGGTTGCCTCTGTAAGAAGAAACCAGGGGTTGCCTCATGCTGGACAGAGCCAACGCAGCTGGGTCAGGAAAGGACCTGCCATAAGAAACAGCTGAGCTCATTGCAAAGCTGACAGTACCTTGGGAAAACTTATTCAAGAAAGGGTAAAAAGCGTTGTGAAGGAGTTGTGAGACAGAAAAGTTGGAAAAATGTGAGTTAAAGAACCCTGCAGGCTCCAGTATCGGAGAAGGGGCTGTAGGAGGTTCTTTAGGCAATAAAAGAGATTCTTCTGTGGTTTGTGGAGGCCAAAAGGAGAGAGTTGTCCCTCTGCAGTGCATAGAGAGGACCCCAGTGAAGCAGGTGATCCTTGCAGCACACAGAGAGGACTGCACCTGAGAGGTTACCCACACTTCATCTCGTGCTGCAGCAGGTGGACGTGCCTTGAGGGGAAATGCAGTCTGTGGAAAGCAAACACAGGAGTCTGTCCTGGCAGGAGCTGTGGCTTGTGAAGAGGAGCCCAGGCAGAAGCAGGTTTTCTGGCAGAACCTGTGCCCTTTGGGGCACCCTCACTGGAGCAAACTGTTTTGCTGTGACCATCCAACGCTATTTTTAACTTTATAATAAATTAAATTTACTTTATGCCCAGGTTGAGTGTTTTGCCTGTGACAGTAGCAGGTAAGTCTCTGTCTTTACCTTGACCCATGAGCTTTTCCATCTTATTTTGCCTGATTGTCCTATTGAGGAAGGGGACTGAGAAAGGAGATGGATGGGAGTCTGGCAGCCAACCAGGTCAACTCTTTACAAATATCTGTTTGGTGGTTGTGTACAATAATTCATAAAACTTGGTCCTTTCAGAAATGATACAATTACCTTTTATCTTCTGTCATCCTTTATGATATAGGCTACTTACTTCCTTTTATTACCAGATAGTGGTTGTGTGCCTTGTTTTTAATTCTTACATTATGTATGTTAAATATTCCCTAAAATGAGTGTGATGAAACCTGTTAGAAATAGCTAATAGAGCTTACTGTTGCTACACAACTCTGTATTGAATTCAACCAATATCTGAGGTTTTTCACAGCCTAAGGTATTTTCTGTGTGGCACTCACCAGATTTAGAAGTCCGTGTTTATTACATAATTCACATTGCACTGATCATTACTCACCACTTTCCTAGCCATCTTTCAACAGAAGGGACTTTGTATGGACAGGGGATTGAACTATTTCTTTGTACAAGTTGATCAGAAGGGAATATTTAGAGGATGATTCTAACAGGATAGCACATGAGAAAATTGCCTCAGCAGATAAGTAGCATAACTTTTCTTTGGCTGCTACAATACTATTCTTTAAGAAGAAAACATTGATATATCATTAAACAGGAGAGGACATTAATAACACCTCCAGACTGACATGCCATTGGCAAAGACTCTCATACTGAAAGGAATCTGTTGCCATTTTGTGAGAGTGCTTATACAAAACCAAGAAATTTGTAACAGGATGATTGGCAAAGCTGTTAATTTCCTAATATGGGTCTTGAACAAGATCCTAATCACCACTTAGTTCTATGCAAATGGTACAAGGAGTTATGAATCATCTTAGTAAAAAACAGTCACTCTGCTAGGTTTTCATTAGTGACAAGGGAGATGAAAACTCATTAGTCTTTCTTTAAATAACACATTCTGAGTTTCATTAGTTCTGCAGAAGTAAACCCTTCCATCCACACATGACGATTTTTCATCTCTCAGGTATCTAGTTGTCCTGTTGCATTTATATATATAATTGCAAAGGCAAGCTGAGTGCTGCTAGAAACAAATGGAAAAATGTTTTTACCTTTCACTGCACCTGAGATTAGCTAGAGTAACGCACAAGCATAGACAAACAGTTAAAACTATAAGCATTTTCACAGCATTTTTATTTCTAACAATCTGGTCTGAATGCAGTACTCCAGGTGGGAGTCTCAGGAAGGCAGAGTAGAGGGGGGGAAAACAGCTCCCTTGACCTGCTGGCCACAGTGCTTTTGATGCAGCCCAGGATGCTGTTGGCTCTCTGGGCTGCAAGTGCACATTTTTGCATCGTATTAAGCTTATTCACCAACACTCCCATGTCCTCTGAGAACTGCTGAGCACTTACAATTACCGCCTCAGGAGTCTCATGCCCCCACAAATCCAACCATGAAACCAGCAGTGTCCAAAACTGATGCCACTGCACTACCCAGTTCTTCAGCCCACCCTGCTCCCCAAATACCAGACCTACTCTCCAAATACCCACCCTGCTCCCCAAATACCAGAACACCCTCTGGGGTACCCGTTTGATGGGTAACAGCAGTGGCCAGGCTCCAGTGGGGTGAGGCACTGAGGGTGTCAAACTCCCAGATGCGGAATGGATGGAAGAACCGCTGCACCAGGAATTAAAAAGCTCTTTAAAACATTTTGGACTGGATTAGGGTGGCCCAGGGGGGTTCCTGACCCCACACTTACTGCATGCTCAGGATCAATGAAACCCAGGTTCCATTACTCTTCTTCCTCCAGGTCCAGCACTGCCACCACAGGGGATTACAGAAGGGAACATGGTGGTGTCTTGCCCCCAGCCTGCAGCCTGGTCCACATCCCCTTGTGGCAGCTCTGAGGGTACACTCTGTTCCTCAGGAACCCAGACCTGCACCCTGCTATGGCTGCCTCCACAGGCTCCTTCGGACCAGCTGCTCCTGCAGTGCCTCTCAATTCCAGCTGGAGAGCACCTGGGTCTATGGGAGGGTGGAGATGACCTCCAGGAGCAGCAACTCTGTCTACAGACATGGCTGGGAGGCTGCTGGGGGGGAACCTCCACATCCACAGGGCAGTGGCCGCCAACCCAGAGATGCTCGGCCTGCCACTGTGCACTGAACCCGCAGATCTCCACCTGGTGGGATGTTGGAGCACCCCCTGGCACTGGGGCTGGTGCAGCTGGGGCACTCTGAGTCACCAGCACAGCCAGTGATGATGAGCCATGAGGATCTCCACTGACCTCCCAACGATGGGACACTCCACACTCCTGGGGGGCAGAGGCTCAGGCTGCAGCCTGACAAGACGACACTTGGACTCGGTATCCACTTGACACCAGCAATTATGATGTCTGTGTGATCTTGTCTTTTGGATTATCTAAAAATTCATTATGAAGTTTTGTGTGAAAATCCTTAGCGTTTGAGACTAGAAAAGATTCTTTTTTTGTGTGAATTATCAAAATATTGCACTCTAGCAGTGAGAGAAGCTGCACTGTGTGCTGTGTCGTGATCAAAGACACATTTGATGTTGTGAGAGATGTAGGATTACTTGTACTATCTTCTTTCTCTGTAGTGTTATCTTTAATAAATGGTATTTGAATTGATACTTTACAGAGTCTGAGTACCCTCCTTACTGGAATCACAACAAACCAGCAGACTCTGGTGCAAAACAGATGTTAAGATGCTGCTCAGAGCTGATAAACTGCAAGCTGCAGTGTCTTTGGAGGAAAGATAGGAAGCAGTTGCAGCTGAGATAAGTTGCATCAGCAAGTCTCCAGTAATGAAAAACAAATCAGCAGCCTAGAGGGAAAATTAAACCTGTAAGAGAAATTCCTGCCTCAAAACGTGGTTAGAAAATATACAACGAATCTGAATAGCAAGCGAAAACTGTAAGAATAAAAATGTAAATACTCTGGATATCCACATAAGCAGAAAGTCAAACTAAAGTTTTGGTGTTGCATAGAGATGACTGCAGTCTCTAATGCAGAGCCTCCCCTGAATCAGAATGAGTCCTTTGAAGAGGGTGGTATGTTAGCACGGTACTAGCAGGGAAAGAAACCTGTGATCTAATTAGTGCAGCTGAGAACTTCTGAGCCTGCTGGAATTAAATGCAAACGCTGCTGCTCATTTGCAAGAAGTGTTATAATGCCACTCTTAACTGGAAGCAAGAAATCTGCAGTAGTTTTATTGCTATGAATTAGAGTAACAAAGGCATACTCCTTCTCTTCAGAAATAAGGAGACTTAAAACCAGTATTCATATTCCATATTATTGATTTATTTTGAACTAAGGAGTTGCCTTTTCTGCCTACTGCACCTGCATTATCCCCACAGGAGAGGTATCACCTTACAAAGATTTATGGGAATGGGACGACAAGAAAATTATTCCCTTTCTATTTTTTCACCCTGGGACATTTCCCCTTCCATGAAGCAAAATGAAACAAAGCATATTTGAAAACTGTCTTATTAGGAGTTATTCTCAGTGAGCAGCCTGAAGATATCTTTTTTTGTTGTTGTTTGTGTTCTGCACTTGCCAAAGAGTGGAAGTGCTCTGTATGCAAAGTTTTCCACAGAGCTTCTAAACTTCTAATGCAGGTGCGAATCTGGCCATAGCTACTTGTTAAAGTGAGACTCATTACTGCAGAGGAACATCTGTCAGAACAGATATTAATTAATATGCTTTGTCCAAAACATGTGAATATCAAATAACAACCGACTCTCGTCTGTGAAGAGTTCTGACATTGCTTCTGTTGCTAAGGGAATGACTTTTCTGTTACCCGTGATGTTCATGTGAATCCTAATTTTTAATAAGCTTTGAGAGAGAGAGAGGAGAAGCAGGAGAAAATGTGCAAAGGTGGGGGAGATACCTGAACTATGTTCTTTCTTTCAAAAATGCTATTTATTCCTTCTAGAGGCAGAGATGTGAACGTTTTCATTTTCTCAGGCAAAGAGCCATAGCTTCCATTTTATAAATTTTACGCTCGAGTACTTCAAAACTGAGTGAGGTTAATAGAAAGTTGTTTGATTTTTTTTCCTACTTTCTTGGACACTTTTCTTTTTCTTAAACTTGTAAGTGCTAAGGTATTAAGAAATGTAACTCCTGCTGTTTGTTTTAGGTACACAAATGAGTTAGATGTTTGGATTCATGGCTTTTCTTTCTCCTTTACGTGAGTGTGTACGGGATATAAGAAAAGGTTTTAGGAAGAAAATAAACAGCTGTAAAATGCAGAAGTAATAGCTTTATTGTACTTTAAATATATGTACAGAATTAAAATTAATTATTTTTTTTATCCTATGAGACTCAAAAATGTTAATTTACACTGTATTTTCTTTCCACTCAACTGACAGTTAAATTAATATACATATATATAGTGAAAAATATAATATTTTCAGGAAGTAGGTCCTGAAAGCTGGAGATAAAGATTAAGATAGAGCTACTAAAACTCTCTTGAGAACATCAAATTTTCAACAGAAGTGATTTCACATAAATTAATTGGTTTTCCTGGCTATTTTTTCCTCCAGATTATTTTTTTTTGTTTTTACTTTTGCTTCCAACTAAGATTTATATTAACCAAAATATCTCTCAATTTGTGATTTTGCATCTCCTCAGTGATAAATTTGTAGCTTTTTCTTTTGGATATAGTTAGCTACAGCCATCCAAGATCATTCTCCACAGAATAAAATCAGTTAAATTTTGTAATTTAAGAGACTTAAGGGAAACTGCCTTCATATCAAATGGAGTTTAGCACAATAGTATGTTACAGTAGCACATTGCAGTACTGATCCAGAAAAGAATCACTTATTGGTAAGAGAGTATATCTTACAGTTTGTCCTTTAAATACTAGGCCTTTCTGATCCTTTTCCTAAATGCTGAACTCAATAAGCAAGTCAACTGAAACTGAAAATTCTGATTTCAGAAATGTTAATAATGATGAGGATGTTCTTCTTATGGGAACCCTCTCAGACTAACAGAGTCTATGTTTCTGGCTCATCCAGATGAAATTTTCCCAGTGTCTGGACTGAGTTTAGCACTTCCTGATGAAATAAAGATCAAGAAGTGACGAGATGGTTGCTTACGGTTATATTAGGGTATAGACAGAGCAAATGAAAAACTGTTTATAAAGTTCTCTATCAGAGGATGGTCAGTTTTGGCACAAATACCAACAGATACAGCTGCCAATGAATTATTAAACTGAAAATTCATGAAGGGTTCTACAAGAGACTCCAAAAAATGTTAAGCAATTAATAAATTTAGAAATAGTCCCTCCCTTTCCATTTTTTTTTTGTCAGTAACAGCAACGATCTCTCAGTAACAACCTCAAAACCAAGAATAGAAGGCATATTTTATTTCAGAGTAATTTCACTCTTTGCACCACAAGTAATGAATCCTAGCTGCCTATTCTCTTGTGCTTATTTGATACAAATAGATGAATGTGCTCAAATGTAAAAAATATAAGATTTGGTTGAGATGGTCCTTGAATGAGATTGATTAACACCATACAGAAGTTTAGCATGAAAACTTACCGTGGTGTTATGGACAGGGAATTTCTAATGTGCTACAGCGCACAGTGTATGTATTGGGAATGTATTGTTACTGAAAATTGTGTACCATGTTATAGAACAAAGCTTTGGTGGTGCCACATGTTTGTCCTGCCCTATTGTTAAACAAGCAAAGTGCCTGACTAATACTTGTACTTTTCTTTCCTGTTATTAAAGAAGAATTATCTTGTGCTGTGGGAGCAAATGGCAGATAATTTATTATACACATTTGGTAGGCAGAAAATAAAGAATACTTGAGCTTCTAGATAATGGCATAGTTTAATGTTTCAGAGAATCACTGCAGAACCTGTCTTTTTCATCATGTTTGCAAAATGTGACAAACATTGGGTAAACCATTTAAGCTAAAGTCCTAATCAGGGAAAAGACAATTTACTTATTTCTACTCTAAGTGCAGGCTTATAAAATAGAAAACTTGGCATCTGTGTCAGTCATGTGTTTAAAATTCTGTGAACTAAAAATGGGAAGGAAAGGCTACTTGATAGCCTTTAGTAGGCTTCTTGTGCCAGGGGAGTAGCAAGGTTAAATTGAACAGATTTACGAAGTACCCCATGCAGCCTGACAGTGGCCCAGTAGCAGAACAATGACACTGAAAAACAAAAATTTAGTAAATTTATATTTTGATTGCGTGCAGGATCATCTTCATTTCCAAGGCAGAAGCCTTAACACAAAGACTTAACTTTGGTTGTAAGGTGGACAGCAGGATTTTTTGTGTTTATTTCAGAAGGACCACAAGCTATTCCTGAAAATAAATAATAATAATAATAATTAATAAATAATAATAATAATTATATACAAATAAA